>NC_133656.1:209865027-210194754 GCF_009905375.1 Apium graveolens
CCGTTTTTATAAAATAGATTTTAATTACCCGGAAAAAGATTTTAAAAATTTCATATGATTCTTATAAATCTATAAATCAACACAAAAATAATTAGGAAGATATAACAATTATCTATATTTTATTTGGGACATATAAAAATAAAATACTCAATTAATATTATTTTTGAATATTCAAGTACATATATCACTTAACAATTAACTCACAGAATAGATACTGAACACACATATTAATTATTTAATAGTAAAAATAATTACACGTTATATCCCGGATATTACATACGTCGTACTCTCTGTCCTTAAGGTTCTGGTCCGCATATCTCTAGTGTTCATCCTGGGCTGCCACTAGCCGGGTTCTGATAAGTTCTAGAAATTTCTTTGGTCTGTCAACTCAACTATGGTCCAAGTATCCCCCGCTTACCAACTTCTTTCCACTCTAAGGGAGAACGATTCTTTCTTCCGTACAAAGCTTTGTAGTCGTTCCAATGCCCCCATGATAACTCGTTATTGTTGGTAATTCGATTAACATCAATTGGTCACTTCATTTTCCTTAAAAATATATAATATTTATGATTTGCGCATCTTCTAGTGTTTGGAATGTCCCTTCAACTTATTCATTTCCCCCTCCATCGCTCTTACTAGTGCTAGAGTTTCCTTTCTTAATGTTCTCCAATTTTGGCACATCATCTCTATCGAACGTTTTATGTAAGAAGTTCTCGTTGCATTTCTATACCCTCGTATCATATTACACGTTTAGCGTCAAATTTAAAATTTCTTCCCGTAGTAACGTAAGGCACGCCGGGTCCTGTTGCCATCTTGAAGGAAGCACCATTCCATACGCAATTGATTGATACGTTTTAGAATCGTGAAACGCTCAGTTTCCGCTATCGGTCAAACTTCTATAATCATTCCCCGTATAATATTTGTAGTACTATGATACCTTCCGGACCGTATTCGTTATTCTCTCTAGCGCCTTAGACGTATTCGCATTTATTTTTAACTGCTACCAGTGGCCTTTAAAGGGGCGTGTATGACCTTTTTTGCCTTCTATCATCTCTGAAATTGACATCCTTCATTCTTTCACATTTTCCTTCGTAAGGGATATCAGCGACTACTTTCTGTATGCTCGCATGGTAAGTATATCTACATGAATTTTCTGTTAACGATAGGCAATTCTCCTAACCGTTCCAAATAAAAGGTAAACCTCTAGACGTAGCTTCAATGGTCTGGATAGTCCTCTCATTCTGCTTGTCGATTTGAGAACTCTAAGTCGTGCCTATCTTCGTCTTTTTTTCGCAAAATATTTTGGGTAATAGTCCCGTTGTGAAATTAAATCTTGGGTCCTTGCGTGGCACAATTGTCACGGGGTCTCTCTTTCACCAATTATATCTTCAGCATTCATATCAATTTTATAGAGTGGAGATCTTTCGTTTGCATGATAAAATAAGCGGTCTTATATAACCTATTACTCAAAATCCTCAAATAGCACGACGACTTACTTGGTTCTTGATAATCCTCCTTCAAAATTTATTATAATAAACTCTTACTCCCATTTGGGTCATTTACAAGCCGCAATCGCCAAAATTTTAATTCTCACTGTTCCGTTTTCACTTTCAACCATGTCGGGTACTTACTTACCTACTCAATGACATCCCTTTTCATATTCGATCATGACTAACATCCTTTTAAGTTTCGAGGCATTATTAATTCTTCCCATTACGTAATAAAGGTTTCTTGTTAGGTCACACACACACTGTAGAGGGGGTGAATACAGTGTAAAGTACAATCAAATCGAACTTTAATAACTCAAGTAACAGAAAACAAACTTTATTGAAACAATAAACTCTGTTACAGTATGGAACTGTTACCTCTCAGTGATGAACAAATATCACGAGAGCTGTTAGGGTTACAATGAATAATCTTCTCAAATATATTAACACTTATAGTATAAACCCTATGTCTGTGTTTATATACTACACAGTTACAAGATAATCGCTAATTGATATAGAATATAATTCTGCTTCCTAAAATATATCAATCAGATATCTTTTCTTCCAAGTATTTTATTCTTCATAGAATTCCTTCTTCATGCATATCTCTTCTTATGTTTGTCTCGATCTTCTTTCCTTTAACCAGTTGTTGTCCTTTTCTGATCGTCCTTCAGTACTTAAGTTCTGATATCCGTCTTCTGATGATTATCTCCTGATAATATAAGTACTGATATCCTTAAGTCCTGACTTCCAGTAAGTACTGATTTATCCTGTTTAAGTAAGATTTGAAAACTAAACATAAATCATATTGGCCATGACATTATCAAATATATCTAACACTCTTCACATTGTCTTAACTTGAAAATTCATTCGTGCAATCCTCCTCATCAGTTGTCCTGAAATTTTTTAATCCCAATCTATCTTTTCCTACTTAAAGTGCCGGCCACCACATTGGCCTTTCCTTGATGATAATAGATTTCTCAATCATAAACCCTTTTCAATTTGACTATAGCCTCTACCTCGTGTCCAGTGTAAGTATACACTTTGAGAGAGAAAAAAAAATTTCAAATTTTCCTCGTAAGTTAAACTCTTCGCCCCTATAGTGCGAACATTATCGTGATTATTCCAGATCATTATTAGGACGCTTTATGTCACGGTCCTTAATCTGCATAGACGTATCATTACACTTCACATAAAATCCTTTTTTTATTGTCGATTATTACTAATATGGGGTTGTTACTAATCTTACCTTCATTTTTTGAAAATCCTATTCCTCGAATTCATACATGCTTGGTCTTTCCCGAATTCATTAGTACTTGTCCCGGTAATTTTTCATAGAAGCATACCTCAATAATCACGTTGGTATCTCTATTATCGTTCTTCTATTACCATATTAAAGATCCTTAGGATGATAATTAAATATGGTATTCCCTTTTTAATACAGCATACTCTTCACGATGCTCCGATTGCACCATCATAGCACTGAATTTCCAGCCTCATATCACAACAATCGGTTCTTAACTATACCTTTCTCTGTTCAGAAGGCAATCAACCTTGGAAGAATGATTTCCACAATATCGATGTAATTTAAACAATTTTAACAAGATTTCAAAATCTAATATCTGAAGAAATAATAAGCTCTGAATTAAAGAGTCACAACACTCAAAAATTTATAACTTGAAAGAAAGAATACAACAATTATCCTTCCATGTCCTTAGAATTTTATATTATGATATTATAGAGAATATCCCTTGAAAGCAATGATTGCTGAATAATAATATCATACGAATGATACTTGTAAGATTTCCACATTGAAAGAATACTTTTCTTTTCGAATAATGGAAGGAATTTTGAATAACGTCTTCAACCAAAGGTTAACCATTGAGGTCTCAAAATGATGATATTTGAAAGAAGGAATTATATCCAATAATTAACAAATAAGGAAGTATATTATTCTTCAATCACTTTATAATTTTAAATGGATATTCGTTATATAAATGGAAGAATAGAATATTTCATGAACAAAATATTTCATAAAACTGAATATGAATTCTCGTTTGAGTGGGCGATCTAGTTAGGTCTAAATTAAATCATTCTTTGAAAATTTCATCAATAATTAAATTTTGCATATATAATGCACTATGGAATAATAAAAATTTGATTGGAAGTGGAACTAGCAAAATAATAACTAGTACATATCAAGCAATATTATCAACCGACTAAGAAAATGGCCAGCTCAATTATTTTGGCCCATAACAACTAGCTAGGACGATTGACAGTGAGTAGGTGCCAAAATATTTCACTGATTATCCTAACTCTCATCATTATCCATCTGAGGATGATACCTCTTCTTCGTCTTTGTAATTCCATGTTTCCACTCGTGTCTCTTTCAACAACTTTTTAAAATCGCTTACTATCTTGACTTTTGCACGTATATCTGTCATTCCGGTGTTTTACCTCGAAGACCTATATGGAAATATTCTAAAAGCATATGTTAAACCGATAGGGGCCAGCTACACACATCTGTTACTAATTACAAGTGGCTAGTTCCCCCTGGGAATAGGTTAAAGAGATCTCTCAGGGATCTCAATGCAGTCCATAAGTTCGGTGACATGTGTGTGTAATTGAACATACATTACCGAATATATTAAAAGTCTACAAGTATATATACGTCGTCTCTGACATCTTTCCTATCGAAGAATTATGCTCTGGACTCACCGGTATATTCTTTTAAAAGGTTCTAAGATCGAACCATCGCTCGTTGTAAACTTACGCCATTTAATTGTAGACATGTCATCAATTCTCGATGCTCTTGATCTTTGATCTAAACCATCATAACCTTACATGTTCAACACACTAATAATATCATGTAGTGTAGTCATCTTACGATAACATTCTTATATTACATTCAAATCTTCCTTAATAGAAAAATATCCATAAGGGTATATTGGACACTATCTCTGGTGAATTCGTGATTAATACGATATTCACATCCTCATTGGTAAAATGACACCTTCAACTAGTTTGGGTCAATAACCTCAATTGTATATTAATAATCAGACTTCATGGTTCTCACATGTGTCGTCACGCAATCCTTCACTCATGTGTAACCCGTATTCATTCAATAATCCAACAGACCCCAATCTCACACACACACACACAAGTTATAGCCTTTAGAAATGATGTACAAAATGTAATATTCCTTTATTACAACTCAAATGTACTTTACAGGATCTTAAACAATTATTCGTAACCTCTACATGAAGTTACAATAATTACTACTTACATCTTATACCTATTTGCATACTCTGGTCCACCTGAGACAAAGCTATAAGGGATTCTCCCCATGATTTCAAGTGACTAATCCCCACGTTGGCATACTGGTAATATGTTATGTTGTGACATTTAAAAGAAAGCAAGAGTGAGCAATAATGCTCAGCTATAATAATCAACATTATGAAAAGACTGTTAAAGAAATTATATTAATCTATATAAGGATATGTATTTATTCAGAGTAGTTTTCTCGGTGATACACACCTCTTTTCAAAACAATGTTTTTGATTGACTTATTAGTCTGCAAATACCTTAATGGTAAACCTAGCGCCTAGGCTTGGGTTACGGTATTGTATCTCAATTTCAATTGGAAGAATGGGACATTCACTGGAGCCCCCGCTTATGATGATCAGTCGTAAGACGGAAAGTAGTAACCTTTCTACTAGTAGGGTATGACTTCCAAACTCCTTGTTATCACCCTGGCCACATATGGGCTATGTGTCCCATTTCGGGTATGCACGCACTTCGCAGGTCCTTAGGTACACATAGTACCGTCTCCCACGGTACTGACAGTCTCCCCAATACACGGAGTACCTAATCTCTACCCCCTCCTTTGTCCTTTTAAGAAATCCTATCATATCTCAAGAACTCAAATCACATCGAAGTTCTCTAAGTGTCTTGATTGGTGATAGGTACAGCTTATCTCATATGTATATATATATATGTACTTCCGGGAATTTTCAGAGGAAGTACTAAGGATGTGAGTTGACCGTTGTCAACAGATAAATAAATAAGGGGGAATTTCTTTTGAAACTATGCTCAAATATTTAAAATAAGTCGAGATAATATTTTTCGACGGTCTGAAAGTATTAGTATCATTTTCTGAAACTCAGAAAATATTTTAAAATAGGTTTTATGATTTTTAAATCATATTAAATCATTTAATAAATAATAATTATTAAATAATAATTATTAAATAACTAAACCTTGAATAATTATGTTTTTAAAAGAATATTTGAAATAATATTTCTCAACTAATTTATGTATAAATAATTAAAGTAATCCTTAATAATCTTATTAATCGGGTTTGAATTAAATAATCGTTGGATAATACTTCTCCTATTTTAAATGAATAACTGAAATAATATTTGTTCTTCAAGTAATTAAATATAGTTGAGGGAATACGATCTTTGAAAATTGTTTTAAATATATTTGAGGTATTTAATACTTCGCAAGTGGACATCGAGTCCCTTGGAATAAAATAAAGACGGACTTTTGATCGTCCAAAACATCACCGGAATACTTCCGGGTTTTTAAATAATACATACCGACCGACTCTCGGTCTACAATATATACGCCACGCTACTCGCTAGCGTTAACATTCTCAAATATAAACTCCTCCGAAATACTTTCGGGTTATTATAAACTTACATCGACCGACTCTCGGTCTAAATATAACATTTCAAACTCGGTATGGACATATACCAAAAATTATCAATAATTGAGTAATATAGTATATCTCAAACTTTGTAAAACAGTTTAAAGCAATCTCATGCATATATCACAGTTTTGTAAAACATTGTATAATTAACATGCATATATCTTAGTGTTTAAAAATATTGACAACACAACAGTTCTTAAAAAAATTTGGTTTGTAAACTTTCCTGGGTACTTTGAGGTGGAGGATGCTCTAGGGTCCGCTCGGAAATCTATAATCATAAACAAATATCGTTTCGTTAGATCTCGTTCTTATTTATGGCGACTCGTACATACGCGCTACTTATCAATCGTTCCCGCAACTCATTTTACTCTCATTACTCCTTTAAGCACTCATTCATTTCACGTTCTCTTTCTTTTCTAAATCCTTTATGTCCGTTTATGCCTTTTACATTTTGATCGTCAGCTCCGCTTATGATTCCTAATGGTTTTCTTATCGCGCAGTCTCGGCTCCAAAATTTTTATGAAATTGAAAAATCCTTATTTTTCGCTTGAAATTTTTATAGAAGTTAATAAACTCTATTTCCTACTCTCTGTAAAAATTTCATGATTTTTGAATATTTTTAAGTCGATCATTTCTATTCCCAAAGTTCGTAATTCGTAGTAGTTTTTGTCGCGTAAATCACTTTTACTAAAACGATCATAACTTTTGATCCTTAAATCGAAATCAAGCGATTCAAGCACCTAAAAGATCCTTATAAACTTTTTAAGAAACTTCAGTTTACACATTAGGGAACTTCTACGGAAACTTTAAGTTGAGTTTTGTTCGGTTTAACGAGGTTACAATTACGATTCGAGTTTTGTTTACATCTTAAATCAATATTCCACCATCAACAACCATCATATCATCATATTTACACTAACTCCTCTCAAGAAAATCATGTTCTTGAGGCAACAATCATCAACCTTAAAACTAACTAACTAAACATCAAGATTATAACAAATCAACCTCTAAAACTAGGTTTATAACTAAGATTTCAAAGTTTCTTGAAATTTAAACCTTAAATAAAGATTGGTCAAAGATTTATACCTTTCTTGAAAGCTTAGGATGTGTTCTTAATGATGATGGAGTCTTCGGGATTCTTGGTTGAGTTTAAGGAACCTAAATCAAGCCATAAAAATCAAGAAATCAAGAAAAGTTACTTCATTATCACTTTTCTTGAATTTATTTAACCTATCAAACCTTAATATAATGAGCTCAAAAATTTATCTTACCTTAGTTTAGAATGTATGAAGCTTGGGAATTAATGGTGGAATTTTGCCATTGATAGAACTTAGTGTTTGGAAATTGATTTCTTCCTTTTTTCTTGATGAAGGCCCAATGGAATGAAGAAGGGAGAAAAGAAAGAGTTTTGTTGCTTTCTTAAAATGCTTCTCTTGAAATATTTTTGAGATATGATTTTGTATATCTCCTAGTACTATTAAATCAATGAAAATCTTGGCTAGCCATCCTAGGTTGCAAGCTATTCTACTTGGTTTAGATTCTAGGTTTACTATTAACTAGCTTTTAAATTATCATTCTATTTAGTCTAGGTTACTATTTGGTTACTTGACCATGGTTATTTTCTTACTCTAGTTAGCTAGTATAGTTAGCTTGGTTTGATACGTTTATTTATTCGTTTACGCGTTCGCTCGGTCATTTTGTTAGGAATATGTTATGTACTTGATGAAAACTTGAAAAAAATACTTAGTAGATTTTATTTAAGTGAAATTTGTAGCTTTCAACGGATGATTAATTCAACATACGTTGAAAGAGTAGCTTATGTAACAATAAGGTTAATAGCACATTTCTGCATACTTAAAGTAACTTAGTGAACTAGATGTTCTAGAATGTTTAAGTCATGTTGACTACTAGATTGATATGCAAGATAGGATGGTTAATTGTAAATATTAGATTCCTTGTAATCTTGAATAAATGAAATGGAGTCAAATGTCAAAAAGACAGTCTCAACGGATGATTCACAAAGTTTCAACAGATGATCATCATAAGTCTCGACGGATGATCAACCTGAATTTCAACGGATGATCAATCTGAGTTTCAATGGATGATCAGATTCAAAAGAGCAGTTGATAGTGACTTGACAGTCACATGCATTGGTTGAATGCAAATGGAATGTGGCAGCCTAATTCAGGTTTTAGAGAACAAATAAGTATTTCCACTTTCATGCTAAAATGATGATATTCAAATATGCTAGAAGGAGAAGTGTAGCAGTATAAAATTAGAATAGAAATAATTTATCTTATTATCTTGTCTTTTTATCATGTAACTTGGTGATATATAAACCAAAGGTAGCAAGTTGAATTGTATAAAGTTAGTAAGCATTTTACCAGAGAAATAGATAAGGCAAAATCTGTAAAGAATTTCGCTGTTTTTGTTGTTCAACTTGTAAGCAGCTGTGTACATTTTGTAACACAGAGTTCTTTACTTAATATATATCTCTAGTGGAAAAGTTCAATCCACCAGAAAGTTTTTAAATACTTGTATTTAAATGCTTTGTGTTTTGATTTCTACTTAACTTTCATTCCGCACTATTGTAAAATCAAGCACAGTTATTTATTTATAGAAGAACTGTTCTTGAAATCCAAAAAGAATCCAGAATTCCATTCAACCCCCCCCTTCTGTAATTCTTGTTTAGATTGTTTGGGAATAACAATTGGTATCAGAGCAAGCTCTTGAAGAATAAAGAGTTTAAAGATCACAACAACTAACAAGATGAGCAGAAAAGATGTTGGAGTAAAGATTTCATTTCTGGACAAAGATAACTATCACCATTGGAAGGTGAAGATGCACCTAGTGATGAGTGGATTTTATATCTACTTGGAACGCATCATTTCAGGCTTAAGTTGGTGTTTTGGACTCAAGTTGTTGGTATTTTTGATGTATTTTTGCGTTATTGCATTTCAGGCATCAGTTAAATGAAGAAAGGAGCTTTTGGACAAAATATGCTGAAAACGATCATAATTGGAAGCCTAGGCTATTCTCAAGTTGTAGAGAATCTCGTTAGCTTTGCGTGGGCAGTTGAATCGCCTAATTCTGACGAGCAGAACTCAAGATACGGCCAAAAGAAGAATTGTTAGAAAAATTCCAGAATGTTAGCGCGGCTGCGCCCGAAAGCCGCGCGGCCACCTGGTTTCTGCCCCAGAATCCTGATTTTAGTCGAAATTGAAGATTTTGAGAGTCCTGGTCATCTTGGAGCCTATATATACCCATAAAAAAATGTTTTTAACAACAAGGAGACCTGGGAGAGCAATAAGAAGACCTAGAGAGCACGAGAAGGCTACGGAGAAGAAGACTCTTGTTTTCTTCAATATAGTTGATACTTGGATGCTTGTTTTCGAATTATCTTTGAACCCTAGCACTCTTATATTGTTTATTATCATGCTTTTATTGGAACCCATGGTGACAATGAGTTCGATTTTGAACTAATCGTTATCGTGGGGTTCTAACGGATTTACTTATGGATTTCTATTTTATTTCAGTATCTTGGTGTGTGGTGATTGATTGATATCCTAGTATTGGTTGTGCTTATTCGTATTATGTGCGTAGCTAACATATAAGATAGCGTGTTAATCTCTATTGAAGTGACAGTGAATATAGATATTTAGAACTTGTCATGCTAGCATAGGTTCATGTATTTGTTATGCATGATTCGTAGGTAATTTTAACCATCTTACTTGCCCTATGTAATCACGATAGATAACTTGCGCATTAAACCTTTATGTTTTCAATTCTTGTAAACATATAAGGACTAAGCATAATTGGTGTTTATTCAACTTTTATCTCTTTTGTGGATGCTTGGTAGTAGCGTATTCATAAAACGAAAGTTGGCGTTTACTAGTTTCGTGTTATCTGATTAGTTTCATCACCATTGCATTCTAAGATTGAGAACAAAAAGGCTATTAAATGAAGTATTTAATAAAGTCCGGATCCCATGTTTGTCATATATAGTAATTCAACCTCAATTCTCTTAGTTAATGTTATTTAGTATAATCTCTTAGTTTAATCAAAACCCAATTTGTTATTTGTCTTAGCATTGAGCGATAATCATACATTGTTGCATAGGTGCATAAATTGAACTTAACCTAAACCAGTCTCTGTGGGAATGAATCTGATTTATATCTTATACTACTTGCGAATGCGTATACTTGCGTGAATTTTAGCGCGTGTTTTCGCCCTAACAAGTTTTTGGCGCTGCTGCCGGGGACTCGGTGTTAATTTTTAGTTTATGTGCTTGTCATCAGTGGTCATTAAAGTTCACGAACTCAGATTCTTTTACTTTCACGGTTTATTTGTTGGTTTTTCAGGTACTCATTACAATGGGAGATCCAGCAGCACGAACGAAATCCTTGATGGATTTTTCTCAACCCAAGATCAATGATATTTAATCTAGCATTGTCAGACCAGCCATCTCGGCTAATACTTTTGAAATCAAGTCTAGCACGATACAATGGGTGCAGAATTAAATCCATTTTGGGGGTTCTCCAACAGAAAATCCCAATATACACATTAGGGATTTCATTGAGATCTGCAACACCTTCAAGTTCAACGATGTTTTTGAAGATGCTATGAAGCTGAGACTATTCTCGTTCTCTCTGAGGGACAAGGCTAACAGTTGGTTACACTCTCTACCAGCTGGTTCGATTACTACTTGGGAAGATCTTGCTCAAAATTTTCTCACTAAATTCTTCCTTATGGCAAAGACAACTGTAATCAGGAATGCTCTTACTTAATTTACGCAGCAATCAGGATAATCTTTATATGAAGCTTGGGAGCGCTACAAGGAGATGCTTAGGAAATGTCCTCATCATGGAATGTATGATTGGATGATCATCAATTATTTTTATAATGGTTTGGGAGCACAGTCCAGACCCATGATTGATGCAGCATCAGGTGGAGCCTTATGGGCTAAGAGCTACGATAAAGCTTATGATCTAATTGAACTGATGGCTGCTAATGAATATTAGTATCCAACTCAGAGATTGCCATAGGGCAAGGTAGCATGAGTTCTTCAAGTGGATATAGCTACGACTATCACTGTTCAACTAAAGGTGTTGTCTATGAAGATCGATTCGCTGGCTAACTCTGGTGTTAATCAGACAACCAGAGTTTATGAGTTGTGTGCAGGTTTGCATGCGACGGAGCAATGCGCTATATCTAGTGAATCAGTTCAGTTTGTGAGCAAATTTCAGAGATCGTAGCAACCAATTCCAAACACTCATCATCTTGACAACTGGAATCATCCTAACTTCAACTGGAGCAATAATCAGAATGCGGTACAACAGCCATTCCAGCAGTTTGGAAACGAGCAATTTAATCTTCCTGGTTTTCAGCAACAATTTGCACCAAGACAACAACTCCAACTCCAACAACAACTTCATGGAAGTGCAGGTAAATCTGTGAATGAAAAATCTGAATTGGAGGAGTTGAGGCTTATGTGTAAAAATCAGGCTCTTATATGCCAAAACCAGGCTGTTTCTATCAAGACTTTGGAGAACCGGATAGGACAAATTGCTAACGCCTTATTGAATTGACTCCCAGGAATGATTTCTAGTGATACAGAAGTTCCACGCAAGAGGGAAGCAGAAGAGCATGTTAAGGAAATTACATTGAGGTCTGGGAAGGTCGCAAGCCCCGAAAAATCTCAAGTTCCAGAATCTGAAGTTTTGGCTGAAGAAGATGTGCAGAAGGAAGCAGAAGTGGAATCAAAAAAGAAAACTATGGAACACACTCCTCCTGAGGGTAATACAGGGGAGAAACAGGTCTATCCTCCACCTCCGTTTCCTAAGAGGTTGTAGAAGCAGAGGTTGGATAAGCAATTTGCTAAGTTTCTGGAGGTGTTCAAGAAACTTTATATCAACATAACTTTCGTTGAAGCTCTTGAACAGATGCCTAGCTATGCGAGGTTTATGAAAGGTATTCTTTCTCGAAAAGTGAAGCTCGATGACTTAGAGACTGTTGCACTAACGGAGGAACGCAGTGCTATGCTGCAACAGAAGTTGCCTCTGAAGCTTAAAGATCCTGGAAGCTTCACTATTCCTTGCACTATTGGAAACTTGTCGTTCGACAAGTGTTTATGTGATTTGGGAGCTAGCATCATTCTGATGCCCTTGTCTATCTTCAAGAAGCTTGGTCCTGATCCGAAGCCGACATATATGTCCTTGCAGTTGGACGATCGTTCTATTACATATCCACGAGGTATTATGAAGGATGTGTTGGTCAAGGTGGATAAACTTATACTTTCTGCTGACTTTGTAATTCTTCACTTTGAGGAGGACAAGAAGATTCCCATTATCTTGGGGAGACCATTCTTAGCTACTGGCCGAACTATTATCGATGTGCAAAAAGGAGAGCTTACGATGAAGGTTCACGATCAAAAGGTCACTTTTAATGTGTTCAAGGCAATAAAGTTACCCACAGCTAAAGAGGAGTGTTTTAAAGTAGAGTGGGTCGCTGTCATGAATTCCGAGCCTGAACAATTTCCAAAATCAGATACCTTAGAGAGATCCTTAATAGGGGAATTAGTTATTGAAGATGAAGAAGGAGCAGAGCAACTGCAGGTTTTGAATGCACCTCCGTGGAAGAGGAAGTTGGATATGCCATTCAATTCTCTTGGGTTAGAAGAGCTGAAAATTTCTCAGGAACGTCTCGAGCCGTCTATTGAAGATGTTTCCACACTTGAGCTTCACCCACTACCAGATCACTTGAGTTATGCATTCTTAGGTGCACCCCATGATAAGGGCTTGGGATATATTTTTGATGATATAGCGGGTAGCCGAACGAATCCTCCAGTGCCTATAGAGGGTTCTTTTCATGTGCAGCGGGTAGTTAATAGGACTGATGTTGGTGATAAGCAGTACATGCGAGTGACTAGGCGTATGGAGGCCATGCACGACATTCATCATCGTTTTGCTGCAGATTTGACACAGGCTTTGGGCACTATTTTCCAAGCCACTGGTGTCGAGGTTGTTTTGATTTCTACTTAACTTTCCTTCCGCACTATTGCAAAATCAAGCACAGTTATTTATTTGTAGAAGAACTGTTCTTGAAATCCAAAAAGAATCCAGAATTCCATTCAACCCCCCTTCTGTAATTCTTGTTTAGATTTTTTGGGAATAATAATTAGTATCAGAGCAAGCTCTTGAAGAACAAAGAGTTTAAAGATCACAACAACTAACAAGATGAGCAGAAAAGATGTTGGAGTAAAGATTTCATTTCTGGACAAAGATAACTATCACCATTGGAAGGTGAAGATGCACCTAGTGATGAGTGGATTTTATATCTACTTGGAACGCATCATTTCAGGCTTAAGTTGGTATTTTGGACTCAAGTTGTTGGTATTTTTGATGTATTTTTGCGTTATTGTATTTCAGGCATCAGTTAAATGAAGAAAGGAGCTTTTGGACAAAATATGCTGAAAAATGATCAGAATTGGAAGCCTAGGCTATTCTCAAGTTGTAGAGAATCTCGTTAGCTTTGCGTGGGCAGTTGAATCGCCTAATTCTGACGAACAGAACTCAACATACGGCCAAAAGAAGAATTGTCAGAAAAATTCCAGAATGTCAGCTTGGCCGCGCCCGAAGGCCGCGCGGCCGCCTGGTTTCTGCCCCAGAATCCTGATTTTAGTCAAAATTGAAGATTTTGAGAGTCCTGGTCATCCTGGAGCCTATATATACCCATAAAAAGACATTTTTAACAACAAGATGGTCTGTGAGGGAAATAAGAAGACCTAGAGAGCACGAGAAGGCTACGGAGAAGAAGACTCTTGTTTTCTTCAATATAGTTGATACTTGGATGCTTGTTTTTGATTCGTCTTTGAATCCTAGCACTCTTATATTATTTATTATCATGCTTTCATTCGAACCCATGGTGACGATGAGTTCGATTATGAACTAATTGTTATCGTGGGGTTCTAACGGATTTACTTATGGATTTATATAGTTAATTTGTTTCAATATCTTGGTGTGTGGTGATTAATTGATATCCTAGTATTGGTTGTGCTTATTCGTCTTATGTGTATAGCTAACATATAAGATAGCGTGTTAATCTCTATTGAAGCGACAGTGAATATAGAGATTTAGAACTTGCCATAGTAGCATAGGCATAGGTTCATGTATTTGTTATGCATGATTCATAGGTAATTTTAACCATCTTACTTGCCCTATGTAATCATGATAGATAACTTGTGCATTAAACCTTTATGTTTTCAATTCTTATTGACATATAAGGACTAAGCATAATTGGTGTCTATTCAACTTCTATCTCTTTTGTGGATGCTTGGTAGTAGGGTATTCGTACAACGAAAGTTGGTGTTTAATAGTTTCATGTTATCTGATTAGTGTCATCACCATTGCATGCTAAGGTTGAGAACAAAAAGGCTATTGAATGAAGTATTTAATGAAGTTAGGATCCCATATTTGTCACATATAGTAATTCAACCTCAATTCTCTTAGTTAATGTTATTTAGTATAATCTTTTAGTTTAATCAAAACCCAATTTGTTATTTGTCTTAGCATTGAGCGATAACCATACATTGTTCCATAGGTGCATAAATTGAACTTAACCTAAACCAGTCTCTGTTGGAACGAATCTGATTTATATCTTATACTAATTGTGAATGTGTATACTTACGTGAATTTTAGCGCGTGTTTTCGCCCTAACACCTGCATCTCCTATCTCAAGATGAAGCATATGTGGATTGTATATAGAAAGGTCCACATGTCCCTATGAGAGCTTCTACAGGAAATGAACCTTCTGTCCCAAAGCCTAGAGCAGAAAGGTCTGATCCTGATATTGAACAAGTTCATAAGGATAAAAAGGCCATGAACATTTTGTTTAATGGTGTTGACGGTGACATGTTTGACAACGTCATAAACTGTAAAACTGCTAAGGATGTCTGGGACACAATTCAAGTTATATATAATGGAACCGAGCAGGTAAGGGAAAACAAAATGCAACTCTTGATTCAGCAATATTAGCATTTCCATAGTAAAGAAAGTGAATCGCTCACTGACATATTCAGTAGATTTTAAAAATTACTGAATGCTCTAAAATTACATGGAAGGATTTATTAAATAAAAGATTAAACCTTCAATTCCTTAAATCTCTGCCAAAGTAATGGAAGCCTATGACAGTCTCATTGAGAAATTCTCAAGATTACAAGGAATTTATATTGGATAGACTGTATGGGATTCTAAAGACATATGAGCTTGAAATAGAGCAAGATGAGAAGCTGGAGAAAGAAAAAAAATAAGGGAGGATCCATTACATTAGTTGCTGAACAAGAAAAGGAGAAGGAGAAAAAGGTTGAAGTTGTTGAATCTGCATCAAACTACAGAGTTTTTGAAGGCAAGGGAAAAGGGTTAGTAGCTGAACTTGAAGAAAATCTTAGTCAAGATGACATGGATGACATAGATGAACATCTTGATTTTCTATCCAGGAGATTTTCCAAGCTCAAATTCAAGAAAAAATTTGGAGCAGCCAAGTCAAACAGAAACATGGTTGGTAAGTCTAAATTCAAATGTTTCAAGTGTGGTTTGGCAGGTCATTTTTCTATTGAATACAGAAAGTCTGATTCTGGCAAAAAGAAGTTTGAGTCTGTTGATTACAAACAGAAATACTTTGATTTGCTTAAACAAAAGGAAAGGACTTTCATCACACAAGAAAATGACTGGGCTGCAGATGGATTAGATGAGGATGAAGATACAAGCTATGTAATTCTAGCACTTATGGCCAAATCAGATGAAATAGAGGTCAGTTCATCCAGTAATCAGGTAATCACCGTTAACCTAGCATATTTATCTAAAGCTGAGTGTAATGATGTCATAAATGACATGTCTACTGAATTATACCATATGCGTGTCACACTCAAGTATCTCACTAAAGAAAATACCACACTTAAAGAGAACAATTTATTTTTAAGTGAAAGAAACAATGTGCTGGAGACTTAATTTGTTGAGTTTGAAAAATTAAAGATAGAATGCAAGATTGCTAAAGATGAACTAACTCAATCCTTAAAGAAATAGGAGATTTTAAGAAAGCAGCTTGAATGAGAACATGAAGTAATTAAGGCATGGAAATCATCTAGAGATGTCCATGCTCGGATTACTAAAGTTCAAGGTATAGAATCCTTCTGTGATGATTCCTGGAAAAAGAGCAAGGAGAAACTAGATTCTAATTTGGTAGAAGGACATTCTACAGATGTGGATTCGACGGATGATGAATGTCATCCGTCGAAAGATCTAAATAATCATCCATCGAGTGAGAAAAGGCCAATTAGCAAAGCTAAACTAGCTAAGCTAAATGAGAAATATGGATCAGTTTCTAAGAACTTTGTTCCAAGAGAAACAAGTCAAATGAACAAGAATAAGAGAGTCAATATAGGGCATCTGTCTATCAAGCAATTGAATGACAGATTGGAGAAAATTTAAGTAAGAGCGTAATCTAAAAGGAAAAATAATAGAAATGGAAAAGTAGGAATTAAAAAATATAACAACTACACACCTGATAAATATGCACCAAGAAAAATCTGTGTCAAGTGTGGTAGTGTTAATCACTTGTCTGTTAATTGCAAACTTTCTATGCCTGCTCCCATGTCTGCTCCACCTTCATTTCCCAGCATGCCTACAATGCCTGTTAATGTTATGCCTGCATATAATTTGAATGCACAGTTTGCTAATATGCCATTTGCTCAGAATCCTTATTGTTGGGTTTTGTGGAGTCTATTAATTAAGCCCATGAAAATAGACTATTCAGATTCAGATTAGTTTATGGATTAGTCTACTTCTCAAATTTGGACTGTAATTTTGATTTAGGCCTAGTTTCTTCTCTTATAAATACTCATGTAATTGTAAAATCATAACACAATAAATTGTGAGAGATCAATACAAAATTAGTACGGCTTGTGGAGTAGGAATTTCCGAACCACATAAATCTTTATCTTGTGTGATTGTCATTTATTTTCTTGTTCTTGTTTATTCGCTTTGGGTTTTGCTTTCGTTGTTGTATACTCAACAACTGGTATTAAGAGCCTAGGTTTTCAGGCGAGTGGGAGCGATGGCAGAAGACGGGAAGGTAAAGATTGACAAATTTGATGGCAAAGATTATGGGTTTTGGAAGATGCAAATTGAGGATTATTTATATCAGAAAAAACTACATGAACCGCTGGAAGAGAAGAAACCAACTGCAATGAAGGATGAAGACTGGAAGCTTTTGGACAGGCAGGCTCTGGGGGTTGTCAGGTTGACTTTGGCGAAGAACGTTGCTTACAATATCGTCAAGGAAACGACAACTTATGGTTTGATCAAGGCTTTGTCAAACATGTATGAGAAGCCGTCTGCTTCAAATAAGGTGTATTTGATTCGATTGTTAGTTGCCACTAGATTGAATGAAGGCGATTGTGTTGTTCATCATGTGAACGAATTTAATTCCATCCTAGCAAGATTGACATCAATGGATATTAAATTCGATGATGAAGTACAAGCCTTGTTGTTGGCATCCTCATTACCAGACAATTGGTCGGGATTTGTCACTGCTATAAGTAATTCATTTGGAAGCGGTAAGATGACTTTTGATGGACTTCGAGATACGATTCTTGGAGAAGATATTCGTAGGAGAAACTCAGGAGAGTCGTCAGGTTCCTTGTTGAGTGCTGAGAGTAGAGGCAGAAAGTTCGAAAAGGGGCAGAATAAGGGGCGCAGCAGATCGAAGTCACAGAAGAGAGGACAATCCAAAGATCGCAAGAATATTGTTTGTTGGAATTGTCAGAAGAAGGGTCACTTCAGGAATCAGTGCACGGCTCCCGCGGCTCCAAAAGGAAAGAGTAAAGAGGATAATTTAGCTAACGTAGTTGAAGAAGTGGAGGATGACGATGCTTTGATTTGTTGTGTTGGATGTTCGGTTGAATCATGGGTTATGGATTCTGGTGCATCATTCCATGCTACCCCTTGCAAAGGATTTAATGTTAAATTTTAGAGTTGGAAATTTTGGTAAAGTTCGTCTTGCTGATGATGAGACTTTGGATATTGCGGGCATGGGAGATATTAATATCAGAACCTCTTTTGGAACTAGCTGGACGTTGAAAGATGTAAGGTACATTCCTGGACTGAAGAAGATGTTGTTATATATGGGTCAGTTAGATAAGGAAGGGTATCGAGTTACTTTCGGAGACGGACAGTGGAAGGTTATAAAGGGGAATCTAGTCATTGCTCGTGGAGAGAAAAAGGGGACTTTATACATTGTTGAACAATCTAGCTATGAAGCAAATGCAGTTGCTAATGAGATTGAGTCTTCAACTTTGTGGCACAAAAGGCTTGGTCATATGAGTGAAAAAGGTATGAAGATGTTAACTTCGAAGGGGAAGATTCCAGAGTTGAAGAATGTGGAAGTTGGATTCTGTGAGCCATGTGTTCTTGGAAAGTAGAAATGTGTTACTTTTGCAAAATCAGGGAGGACCCCCAAAGCTAAGAAGTTAGAGCTAGTTCATACAGATGTATATGGTCCAACAACAGTTGCATCGTTGGGTGGATCTCGCTACTATGTCACTTTCATTGATGATTCCACTAGAAAGGTATGGGTTTATTTTTTGAAGAATAAATCAGATGTGTTTGCTACTTTCAAGAAGTGGAAGACTGAAGTTGAAAATTAGACCGGTTTAAAAGTGAAGAGTTTGATGTAAGATAATGGAGGTGAATACAGTAGTGATGAGTTTAAAATTTATTGCGCGGAATTTGGAATTAGAATGACTAAAACTATTCCAGAGACACCACAACAGAATGGTGTTGCAGAGCGCATGAATAGAACCTTGAATGAGAGGGCCAAGAGTATGAGATTACATGCAGGGTTGCCAAAGATATTTTGGGCTGATGCAGTTAGCACAGCTGCGTATCTCATAAATAGAGGACCTTCAAGTCCTTTGGGGTTCAATATTCCTGAAGAAGAGTGGCAGGAAAAAGAGGTAAATCTTTCACACTTGCGAGTTTTTGGTTGTGTTTCTTATGTGCGTGTTAAAGATTCCGACAGGGACAAGCTTGATCCGAAAGCAAAGAAGTGTATCTTTATTGGTTATGGCTCAGATGATATGGGTTACCGTTTTTGGGATGAACTGACTAAGAAGGTCGTTAGAAGTAGAGATGTTACTTTTAATGAGAATGTAGTGTATAAGGATAAGCTTGTAGTCGATTCTGAGTTTATAAAGGAACAACCTGAGAAAGAGGAAGCAGTGCTTGAAGATATTACAGAAACAGATCTTGCAGGAAATAGTGGGAGTTCGGAGTATGTTGATGACAGGGTTCCAGTAACTCCACAGAGGTAAGAAAATCTAGCAGAAGTGTGAGGCCACCACAAAGATATTCTCCTTCAGCATATTGTATGTTATTGACCGAGGATGGGGAGCCTCAGTGTTATTCAGAGGCAGTACAAGTGAATGATTCAGTTCAGTGGAAATCAGCCATGGATGAGGAGATGAGTTCTCTTGAGAAGAATGAGACTTGGTCTTTAACAGAGTTACCAGTAGGAAAGAAGGCTTTACATAATATGTGGGTGTTCAGGATCAAAGAAGAACATGATGGCAGCAAGAGATACAAGGCAAGGTTAGTAGTCAAAGGTTATCAACAGAAAAAGGGTATTAACTGTGGCGCCCTCCAAATCCGGGTCAGAAGTTTGGGGTCCACACACACCTTATTTATAACCTGCTTATAACAATACTAAAGATAATAATAATATGCAATGACCCTACTTACCAACTACCACAGATCGCAACAGGTTAAGGTATGCATACAAGCTGTTATGGATTAAAAACTAATATATATAATTGCTGTATTTATTGCTAAAATACAGGAGCTCAAGGCCTTTAATGGCTGTTCTCGTGTTTCGTAGCTTAATTCTGCCTTTACGAGATGCCTACGTATCTCTGTGAATTAGAGAATCAAGCCAAAAAACGTAGTTCTGATTTGTGGGGTGAGACCCCTTATATAGATGTTGGGAGTCCTAGAATTGGACTAGGTATAGGAGACCTGGTGGGCAAGTCTCATAATTAGAATGGACTTTGGAGTCCTAGATAGTAGGAAACTGATTCCTTATCCTTTTAGGTCCCCTTGAGGCTAATCTATAAGGATTTATATCCTTATCAGGACTCTTCTCAATAGCTGATTTTTCCCTTATTAATCAATTACGAAATTAATTAATAATCAGGGCTTTTGGGCCTTCATTAGGCCAGATCTAGCCCATCAGGCTTAACCTTTCCGGTCTGAGTATCACATATCTTTTTATTGGGCCTAGCAGCCCATACCTTGCAGTATTTAATTATACTATCACAATTTATTTACCCCTATCATTTGCCCCCCAACTTTTGGGAAATATTGATTAGGTTTCGCAGAAGTTAAATCTACTCGTTCCCTTACAGGGTTTTGTTTTTGCGTAAAGTGTGGAGCGACCTACACATTTACAATGAATCTTCCTTTTATTCAGAAATCATCTTAATTTCCAGGAATTTTTCCCTAATTTTCTGGGATTTTCCCTAATTTTCTGGAATTTATCCTTAATTTCTGGATTTTTCCCTTAATTTATGGGATTTGTCCTTAAATTTTCTGGATTTATTCCTTATTTTCTGGATTTTTCCCTTAATTTCTGGGATTTATCCTTAAATTTTCTGGATTTATTCCTTATTTCTGAAAATATTAACACTTTTCAGAAAATATTTAAGGAATTTCCTTATTTCTGAATTTTTTCCCTAATTTCTGGGATTTATCCTTTAATTTTCTGGATTTATTCCTTATTTCTGAAAATATTAACATTTTTCAGAAATTATTTAAGGAATTTCCTTATTTTTCTGAATTTTTTCCCTAATTTCTGGGATTTATCCTTTAATTTTCTGGATTTATTCCTTATTTCTGAAAATATTAACACTTTTCAGAAAATATTTAAGGAATTTCCTTATTTCTGAATTTTTTCCCTAATTTCTGGGATTTATCCTTTAATTTTCTGGATTTATTCCTTATTTCTGAAAATATTAACATTTTTCAGAAATTATTTAAGGAATTTCCTTATTTTTCTGGATTTTTTCCCTAATTTCTGGGATTTATCCTTTAATTTTCTGGATTTATTCCTTATTTCTGAAAATATTAACTTTTTCAGAAATTATTTAAGGAATTTCCTTATTTTCTTTGTAATTTTCCAGGATTTTTTCTTCCCTTTTTCTTCCTTTTTTCTTCATTTTTTTTTATAGAATTTTCGACCAGGAATCCATTCGACCAGGATCCTGGTCGAATTAACCTCCATATTGTCCTGGTCGACAGCCTTTCGAGCAGGAGTATTTCGAGCAGAAGTCCTGGTCGAATTTCGGCCAGGATTTTTTCCCTTTTATTTTTTTTTATATTTTTTTTTTGAAATATTTCCACCAGGATTTTTCGAGTAGGAAACTTCTGTTTCGGTCAAGATTCCATTTTTGACCGAATTAGCCCCCTTTTAGATGCCCAGGTCGACGATATTTCGAGCTCGAGGATTTCGACCAGGAATTCTTCACACTTTTTGGTCGAATTGGTCCTGGTCCTGGTCGAATTAAGGCCTTTATTTACCCTGATCGACAGGATTTCGACCTCAAGCAATTCGACCAGGACTTCTTTGTGTTTTCTGGTCGAACAGGTCAGGAATGTACACATGGATTTGGGCCCTTAAAACTGGGCTGATCTTTGGGCCTTAATTTAGTGGGCCTTATCCCTGGGCCTCCCACATCAATTATATAGGCCCTTTACTGGGCTCGTTTCTTTTTGGGCTAACTTTTGTTTTTAACTGGGCTTCTTTTTTATTGGGCTTCAGAGGCCTTTCAATTGGGCTCCCAACTCTGGGCTTTCAATTTGGGCCAAAAATTTAGCTGGGCTTCTTTTCACCCTTTTTTCCTAAAAATCAAGCGGGATTCATACCAGGCTTTTCAAACACTTGGGTTGTCAACTGGGCATGATTATTTCCTCAGGAACATTTTGGTCTTGATAACTATTTTTGACCGAATTAACCTCCTTTTCTAGCCTTGGTCGAAGCCTTTTCGATCTCAACTAATTCGACGATGAATACAACATGAAACCTGATCGATTTGGGTCTGGAATTTGGGATATATTACTTTCTGTGACTCCATATATTTGATTTGGGCCCTAAGTCTGGGCTGGATTTTTTCCAATCTCAAATTTGAGCCTAAGATTTGGGCCTGAATTCTTTTATGGGTACTTTATTTTTGACCCTGGGCCTTTTCTAAACCAGGCCTTTACCTTGGGCCTTCCCCTTTTTTGACTGGGTTTTTGTATTAGGCCCCTTACTTTTAACTGGGCTTCTTTGGTCCACCCTAAATTGGTCTTTAATTTGGGGCCACTTAATTTTCAGCTAATTGGGCCCTTTTCTGGGCTTACCTCTTATTGGGTTGATCTTTGCCCTAAACCTGGGCTAGATATATGAAACCTTGTATTGGGTTTCAACTTGGGCCCTTAGTATTGACCCTGGGCTTGATTTATTGATCCCTATACTGGGTTTTTTCCTAATTCAAGTAGGATTAGGCCTTGTTTTTGGGCCTTCATTTATCCAAATCCTTTTTGGATTTGGGACTTATTTCTGGTTTTTGAAGATAATACTCATATATATTTTCTTCCAGTTTTTGGACCCCGGGTGCTGGGCTTTGAATATTTGGGGCCCTTATCTGGGCTTGACATACTTCCAGGCCCAACAAGATTTAACCTTTTTTTTTGAATTGGGCCTTTTTATAGGGCTTTCATATCATGCATCTAATTTACTTGCCATGCCATAGAGATTCAAACATATTTCGAAAAATTCTCTGAGCTTCAAAAATTGTTTGGGATTCATCCCTTACACAAGTCTTAATAAACTTTATAATAAGACATATAAATCCTAAGCAAGCAAAGCTTCAAGGTGCTTTTCAATCTACTCTCCATCATGACAAGTGAGAATCGTATCCAACTGCCCTACACATAGTAAACCTTCAGGTTTTGTGCATGCCAAGTTCTCGGGACTTCAAAACCATCCATAGTCTCCAGCTTGTAGGTTCCTCTACCCTGAACACTCTTAACTTTGTATGGCCCTTCCCAATTTGGGGCAAGCTTCCCTTTCTGCCCTACACCAGAAGCTTCCACCTTTCTAAGGACCAAATCTCCTTGCTTGAAGAACCTTTCCTTAACCCTTAGGTTGTAATAGAACGAGGCTTTCTTCTGATAGTCCACTATCTTTGCATGTGCTTCGTCCCGTACCTCATCAATTAAGTCCAAGGCTAATTTTTGCCCTTCCTCATTTTCTTCAGCATTAAAAGCCTGGATTCTTGGAGAGGAATGTGATATTTCCACTGGAACTACTGCTTCTGCCCCATATGCCAACATGAAGGGAGTTGCTCCTGTCGTGACTCTACAGGTGGTCCTATAGGCCCATAATATGGGAAGTATCTCATCCACCCAATTATTTCTTGACTTCTCGATCCTCTTCTTTAGTCCATACAGGATTATTCGATTTGCTACTTCCGCTTGCCCATTGGCTTGTGGGTGAGCCACAGAGGTGAATCGTAACTCAATTTCATTTTCTTCGCAATACTTCTTGAATTCCTCGTTGTTGAATTGTGTTCCATTGTCAGTGACGAGGATACGGGGAATTCCATATCGGCACATAATGTTTTCCCACAGGAATTGTGCAACCTGCTTAGTTGTGATTTTGGCCAAAGGTTTGGCTTCGATCCACTTGGTGAAATAATCAATGGCTACAATCAGAAACTTCCTTTGTGCCATGGCCATAGGAAAAGGCCCTAGAATATCCATCCCACACATAGCAAAGGGAATAGGCGAGTTGATAGAGGTCAGCATCTCGGGGGGTTGTCTAACAACTGGTGCATACTTCTGATAGCGATCACACTTCTTCACATATTCTTTGGCATCAGCCATCATTTCTGGCCAATAGAAGCCTAAACGGGTTATTTTATGAGCCAAGGCCCTGCCCTCCAAGTGTTGTCCACAAATACCTTCATGCACTTCCTCGAGAGCCAAGCGTGCCTCATCGGGCCTGAGACACCTTAAGTAAGGAACCACAAAAGATCTTTTATACAGAATCCCATCTATCAAAGAGTATCTTAGTGCTCGAACAGTTAACTTTCGTGCTTCAGTTGCATCGCTTGGCAACCATCCGGTTTGAATGTGAGCCTTAATGGGATCGATCCATGACGTCCCCAGGCCTATGGGAGCCACAAGCTTAACATCTATGCTTCGCGTCTTTAAAACACGGAAGTACACACTTCCTGAACTTTCTTCTATCTCAGACGAAGCAAACTTTGATAGCGCATCTGCCTTAACATTTTCTTCCCTTGGAATGTGTTCAACATGGCATTCATTAAATTGGGTCATCACAGCCCTTACTAGGCGGACATACCTAGCCATCGTATCATTCCTTGCCTCAAATTCTCCCTTTACCTGGGATATGATCAGCTTCGAGTCTCCACGGACCTTTAAGTTTTTGACTCTAAGTGTCCCAGCTAGACCAAGGCCAGCTATCAGGGCTTCATACTCTGCCTCATTATTTGTGGTTGGGAAGTCTAGCTTTATAGCATACTCAATCAAGAACCCATCAGGGCTTTGCAAAACCAACCCTGCTCCACTGGAGTTTGTTTTTGATGCTCCATCAAAATAGAGAACCCAATATTCTTTCTCATCCTTCTCTTTGCCCCTATTATCGACTCCCTTGTCTTGAGGTATGGCATCTTCCTGCCCCCCGACTTCTTGGTTGGGTATAGTACATTCCACCAGGAAGTCAGCTAGTGCCTGGGCTTTTATTGCCGTACGTGGCTTATACTTGAGATCGAACTCTCCCAGCTCTATTGCCCACTTAATCAATCTCCCACTTGCCTTGGGACTGTGAATGATATTTCTCAGTGGCTGATTTGTCAGCACCTCAATCTGATGAGCCTGAAAGTATGGACGCAGTTTTCTCGAAGCCATTACCAAGGCTAGAGCAAACTTCTCAATAGTTGAATAATTCAATTCAGCACCATGCAAAATTTTGCTAACATAGTATACGGGTTTCTGGACTTTTAGTTCCTCCTTAACCAAAACCGCGCTCAAGGCGCTTTCTGAAACAGCCAAGTACAAGAATAAAACTTCATTCAGAACTGGCTTGGCCAACAACGGGGCTTGGGCCATGTACTTCTTTAAATCTTCAAATGCCTTCTGATTTTCCTCACCCCATACAAAGTCTTTGATGTTCTTTAGTGACTTGAAGAATGACAAGCACTTGTCTCCTGACTTGGAGATGAATCGTCCTAGTGCAGCAACCCTTCCTGTGAGCTTCTGAACATCCTTGACAGTTTTTGGGGGTTCCATGTCCAGGATTGCCTTTATTTCATCGGGGTTAGCCTCAATTCCCCTCTTTGAGACCATCAATCCCAAGAATTTTCCAGATCCTACTCCGAAAGCACATTTCGTAGGATTCAACATCATCTTGTGGTACCTCAGGACCTCAAAAAATTCCCTCAAATGGGTTATGTGATCAGTCTTTACTAGACTCTTGACTAACATGTCATCAACATAGACTTCCATAGTCTTACCAATGAGATCCTTAAAAATTTTGTTTACCAGCCTTTGATAGGTGGCTCCTGCATTCTTGAGACCAAACGCCATAACAAGATAACAATAAACACCAAAGTCAGTGATGAATGATACCTTTGGAATGTCATCCTTATGCATTTTGATCTGGTTGTATCCGCTAAATCCATCCATGAAACTCAGCATCTCATGTCCAGCAGTGGCATCAATCAAAGTATCAATTCTTGGCAGTGGAAAACAGTCTTTGGGGCATGCATCATTCAGATCAGTGAAGTCTATACACATCCTCCACTTTCCATTAGCCTTCTTCACCATTACAGGGTTTGCTAACCACTCCGGAAATTGAATCTCCTCAATGAAACCAGCCTCTAAGAGCTTTTCTACTTCCTGTTTTATAGCCTCTTGCCTTTCCGGTGCAAAATTTCTTTTCTTTTGTTTCACTGTCTTCCGGCTTGGATCTACGTTTAGCTTGTGAGTAATTAACTCCGGGTCTATGCCTGGCATATCAGCTGCTGACCATGCAAACACATCACTATTTCCTTGCAAAAAATTCACTAATTTCCCTCTAAGGGGCTCCTCTAATGTGGCTCCAATAAAAGTCATCCTCTCTGGATTCTCGGGGTCTAAAGGAACCGAAACCAATTCTTCTGCTGGCCTTCCTCTATTCTCGTCATTTTCTCGAACATCCATATCTTCAATAGGAAGAACCTGCCCCCCGACTCCATCTGCCCTCAAAGAGGCCACATAACAGCTTCTAGCCATTTTTTGATCTCCTCTCTCTTCTCCAATCCCGTTTCAGGTGGGAAACTTCATGACTGAATGGTAGGAAGAGGGGACTGCCTTGAAGACATGTATCCCTGTTCTCCCCATGATAGCATTATAAGTTGAACTAGCCTTTACCACCACGAAATCCAGCATCTGCGTTGCTTGCCTTGGTTCCGTACCTATGGTGGTTGGCAACTTGATTATCCCTTCTACAGGACACTCTACTCCAGCAAATCCATATATCGGCATGTCGGTTGGTGTTAACTGGGAATCGTTATACCCCATCCTTAGAAAGGCGTCATGGAGCAGGATATCCACAGAAGCACCATTATCAACAAGGACCCTCTTGACCGGGCTGTTTCCTATTATCGGTGTTATGACCAGCGGGTCGTCATGAGGAAACTTGACTCCCTCTAGGTCAGAATCATCAAAAGCCAATGTTACTTGTAACACCCCCAGATCCGGGGTCGGGGATCCGGGTCGTCACGGTCTTTCTTTCCACAATATCACTTCACTTAATTAATAATAAATAACCTTATGCTGTGACCCCACACTAACACACACCACAACCCGTTATAGTCTCAGAGATGAAATTTAAATAAGTACAAGTCTTTGAATCCACAATTTAAAAGTTATTACAACCCAAAATGATTACTTGATAAATTTACAGTTAATTGCCATTATCTGCCACAAGTTATAATTATACATAATTGATTCTCAAAAGTAGATGGTCTGATCTACAATAGATCTACCTCTGCAGCTATAGCAGCTACAACATCAACGGGAAGACGCGGGACGCTTCCCACGCGCTTGCGCTGGGTCTGCTGGAGTCTGGCCATCTTTCCTAACTGTTGTTGTGTGATGAAGAAATAAAGCAAGGGTGAGCAGCAAGCCCACCAAAATAATATGTATAATGATTTACAATATATGAGCCTACTCATAATACTCATGAAAGTCTTGGTCAAAAGAAATGAACCAAGTTTGATATCTTAATGCGATGAAGTCGCAAAATATTCAGTATATATACATATATACTTTTCAAAATATTGGAAGTCCTCTTCCATGCATAATATACACAAAGTCCCAGTGTATAACTGTATAAAAAAATATCGTTGCAAGGTGATCTCATATATCTAACCTTGTTTCAACATTTTTCTGAAAATCTTTGTCATTCATAAGACAATTATTAATTAGATATAAGTTTAAAAGATGAGGTTACCAAATACCCCAATATACTTATATCTTTCCCAATACTACTTGAACTACCACCGTTCAAGTTATAATCAGTTTCAAAAGTTCATCACATAGATGAGACTACAAGACAAGATTTGAATAGATTCAATCTTTGAAATATTATTGAATGAAATAAAGTTACGAGATACTTTATTTAGTCCCGATATATATATATCCACATATATATATCTCTTAAACATTTCCTGGAACCTCTGTTATGTAAAGTATGAACAGAGTTTGAAACATCCAATGAATTTTGGAAAGGAAAAGAATTTTGGCATAAACCAGATATCTTGCTGATCAGGCAAAGATACCAATAAGTAACCTTTTCTACTAGTAGATGGATGAATCCCCCACCGGTCATCACCCTGGCCACATAAGGACCTTGTGCTGGACCGCCACCCGGCCTCTTACGCGTTGATGGACTGCCACCCAGCCACTTACACATTGATAGACCGTACCCCGGCCTGTCGCTTATGCCGACTCAATTAGATGGGCTTACTTCCCGAACATTGGGCAAGTAATCAATTCATTTACCAAAACTGCAACCTCGTTGCGAATATAAAACACACCACAGAGCCGGATTCCCCAGGTTTTGAGCGAGTATTTAAATCCCCTTAAAAAGGAAGATCTTAAATATAAAAATGAGTTTTGGGATCCGCTCTAACTTTTAAAAATCATTTTGAAGACTCGAAAACACTTTAAAGAGTGTTTGAAGTAAAGCTGATTTAATGAAGTAAATCAGTCCCCATATATTAGAAAATATCTGAATATTATTATTTAAATAATATTCCCATAAAGAATAATCTTTATAAAAATAATTGAAGTAGAAGTATTAAAACTTATACTTGAAATAAACATTAAATAACCAAAGATATACTTATATGAAAGTATCATCTTTATTTGAATAATCGAAAATAAGTTTGATTATTGAACCCTTATTCTTTAATAAAATAAAGAATATATTTCAGTAATAAGCGGAGTCATAATACCTCGAATGAATATTATAAATAATATTCATTAAATAAAATAAAGGAGTCATACATCCTCAAATGAATATTCAAATAATATTCAATAATTAAAATAAAAGGAGTCATAAGTCCTCGAATGAATATTCAAAATAATATTCATTTAATAAAATAAAAGGAGTCATAAGTCCTCGAATGAATATTCGAAATAATATTCAATAATAAAATAAAGTTAAAGTTATCGAATAAACCTTATTCGATTAATAGTTTTGAAAACTATGACCATATATATATATAAGTATATATATATATATATATTTATATCCATATATACAAAATCTACTCGGGATCCTCGACTCCCGGTTTTAGAAAATATTTTCACCTTTGGGTCCCTGTACTAAGGGTATATGCAAATTACCGCTATCCTCTAGCATAGGTATTATCAACTGAATCAACAGATATATATGGAAAGAATACGAAACAGGCATGCATATATATATACCATAGTAGCATGCTTCAATATATTGCAACATTTGCTAATTAACCAACATGCATCTATCACAAGATAATGCAAATACATATATTCATCACAACAACAGTTATAACGGGTAGAAAACTTGCCTGAGCGACTTGGGGTGATAAAAGGCTCGGGACGAGTCTGGTAACCTATAAACAACAAGTAAGTTGGAATTAAACCAAAATCACTTGTAAATCTATACTTTAACTAACTTAGACTCTAACGCTTGTTTTGCGCTCACTGATTCGCTTAAGTCACTCGGGTACCCTCGGCTCCACCATTTTTAATAATTTAACCTTTACGAGTTTTAAAGCGATTCCTTCGCGAGTGTCTTACCAACTGCCTAACACACTTACCATAAATGTTTCATACATTAATTAACCCTTTTTGGTCTTTAACCTATGTTTCAAAGTAAGGCGAGGGGAAAAGTTTCGTTCGCGAAACGCCGTTACTTGAAACGGTCCTTTCTCCTAAACCGTGCATCGGAATCGAACGAACTACATATCAAAACGAAGCTCATCACATGAGTTATCTAAACATGGCAGTGGTGATAATCTAGCAGGGGGTTCTCGGGTCCTAATGCTATGTACAAAAACAGTCCAAAGAAAATCGGACGTTACGACGGCTATGTTTACGCGATTTCCCAATTTTAAACCATTCAAAACCATCCCAAATCAACCTCAAATCCAACATACAACCAACATCCATCCTTTTCACATCATAACAACCCCAACCAATTCAATTTAATCATTCATACTTATGCCTAAGCTTAACTTTAATCATACTTAAGTTCTTTTAATCAAAACAACAACATTTACCAATCCAACAACATCCCAAAACTCACTAATCTCTACATACACAACCATCAAGCCTCTCATGAACTAAAATACTCATATTATGCTCTTATCATTCAATAACAAAGCTTGGTTAAGAGATTATACCTTCCTTGAAGCTTTTTAACACAACACAAGAGCTTTGAATGCCTAAAGAACCTTGATCCTTGCTTGTATCACCTTAATCTTTCATAAAAATTCAAGAAAACTAAAGTTATTTCTTGAAGGTTACTATTCAACATCTTCTTCCTTGATTTATAGAAAAAGATTGGCTTGGAATTAGAAGCTTAAACTTATAGGAAGTATGTAAATATCCATGGGGAAGCTTAGATAATTACCTTGCTAAATAGTAAGTGGTGGAGCTTGGATCTTCAAATTTTAAGAAAGAAGCCGAGAGTTAGCTTGGGAAGAAAGAGGTTTTTGTGTTTTGCTTGATGAAAATGAAATAATTTGCTTGGTTGGTTGATTTTTTGTGTTGTTTTTGGTTAATGACTTAATTAACCTTGATTTTGTGTGGTTATAATTCAACCACACTTCCTTCCCTTCTATGTCATGCTTGTGTCATCCTCATGATGTCATCCTCCCCTCCTTGTCCTCTTCTCATTGGTTGGATGACATCACCCCCACTAATCCCTTTGATTAGCTTTTAATTGTTTGCCTAATGACCGCTGATCTGTTATGCGGTTCGCTTAACTTTCGTTTTCGTTTATCGTTCGAGGGATCATACCCGGGATCTTATTACTTAGGTTCCCTTAACCTTTCTCAATACATTAAATTCCTTTTTATGATCCTCTATTATAATCCTTTAATTTAAATCCTTTTATCCTGTTACCTTATACTCAATTCTTTCCGTATCTATTGGATTTCCAGGAAAAATCAAAGTGTTCGGAATTGGATTCTGACGATCTTTACATACACTTATATACCATATAGAGTACTAATAAAATCTCAGAATATCCATAACAGAACCCCTACATAGTGTGGCATGAAAAGTTTTCTCGTTCAAAAAAACACTATTCATAAGGGTTTCAAAAATTACCCAAAAATTGGGGTTATTACAGTCTCCCCTCCTTAAAAGGATTCCGTCCCGGAATCAGATAGAAATGAATAGGGATACTTTCTTAGTATTGCACTTTCTAACTCTCAAGTCAATTTTCCCACATTGTGGTTCTACCATCAAACTCTTACTAGTTTGATAACCCTTCTCCTAAGCACTCGTTCCTTCTTAATCTATACCCTTCCTGGTTGGTCCATATAGGTTACGTCTGGTTGCATGTCTATGCGCTCATATGCCCCTATTTGACTGGCATCCGAATTACACTTCCTTAACATTGATACGTGGAACACGTTATGAACTTGCTACAGGTTCGGGGGTAGGGCTAGCTCATATGCTAACTTCCCAACGTCTTAATATATCCAAGGGTCCAACAAATTGTAGACTTAGCTTTCCTTTCTTTCCGAATCTCATCAATCCTTTCCAAGGGTTTCCAAGGGGATACCTTTAACAATACTAGGTCCCCTACTTCCTATTCTTTGTCCTTTCGTGTCAAATCAACATACTTCTTATGTCCATCTTGGGTTACTACCAGCCGTCCTCTGATTAGATCTATTATATCCTTGATCCTTTGGACTACTGCGGGTCCGAGCATCTTGCGCTCTACAACTTCATCCTAACATAAGGGAGATCGACATTGTCTTCCCTCAAGGATCTCATAAGGCGATATCTCAATACTGACATATGATCTATTGTCGTAAGAAAACTCAATCCGCGTTATGTGATCATTCCAATTTCTTTCAAGTCTATTGCACAGACTCTCATTATAGCTTCTAGCATTATAGCTTTTGCTTCTTAATACCCATTCTTTTCCAGTTCGTAATCGCTATTACCTTCCGTTCCTACTATTATACTGGTTATACTTTTGCTCGCTAGCGTTCTATAACCTTTTAATAACCACGTCAACCTTAGTATTACGAATGTGTTTCCATTCCGAATGCTACCACAACTTTATTACTCTTTTTTTTTCAGCTGTTTCTATTTCCCAAAGTTGATCAATCATATAGAAGTAAAGGAATTTGTTGAGATATCACTATGATCATGAACACTTGTTATATCGCATAGTTAGTACAGAAGGTGGCCAGCCTTTAGTACTTGACAAGCAATTAAACAATAGCTGGTATCCTACTCGGCTTCTATCACACAGATAGATAGTCATTCGGCAATACCTCCCCTTCTGGAAGGGTTGTTCTTCTCAGCTTACATGAAATGAAAAGAAGAGAAAAGAACGAATTGAAGAGAATTGTATATATGAAAAATATACTGCCACAAAATATCTGGCTTGGAACTTACCTCTGAACTATAGAGGTTTGTCATAGGAGAACAAAACATAAACGTATTTATATCAGCATCAAGTATTATAGCATCGTATTTCCCATGCCTAAATATTTTCGCCATTCCGTCCATCATTCTATGGACCCATGCTCTTCCTCGAGCTTATACATAATCACCTTTGAAACTCCTTCGACATCAAAAATCGAATCAGGGACCTCCTTCTATATATCACCGTTACTCGGATTCTATGCTTGCACTGCAACCTTCCTCGTATAGTAATACGACTCTCTATTGATAAGAAAGAATAAATATTCAATAGGTAGATACTCTACTTAATTAGTCTATCAATGATAACTTATACACTACCACGACCCGATTAGTGGTACTCAATCTCAACACCCATTCCAATACAACTCTCATGGTTGTAATCAGCTCATTACTCGCAGAATCATTGCTGCCTTACTATGGTCCACCACTGACCTACTGTAGTCATTCATTTTCCATGAAGTCTTAATAGCTAACCATACGGAGTCCATACATCTCGTATCTAATTCTCTTAAGGAGTTAACATAACCACCAATCACAATTCATGAAGAACACTCCAAACTCTGACGTACTTTCATGACATGAAGCAGATAAAAGTGCAGAAGAGTTTCAATCAAAGCAACGATAGCAGGTTAATACCATTCTTAATCATATGCCTTAAATAGAAGACTTAACTCAAAGGTTCGTCTAGTCCTTTTTGAAACATGGTCCTGGCTTATCTCAAGATAGGACCTTCTAAGATAGATAGCCCGTTCATGGCGATTACACGAATTAAACCTTTACCAACTACTATTACGGTTGGGTATTGTACAGTCATCAGAAGGAATTTCAATCATCCAAACCATAATTCAACCTTCACATTTTTAACCATCATCACTGTATTCTTTTGGCACACGCGCCTATAATTATCCTCTTACCTTTAAAGTGTCGGCCACCTCTTTGGCCTTTCCTGATAGTAAAATTTCCTTACAGTCAATGTCATTTTAACCACCTCCAAATAAATTTTCTACCTTATTTCCGATCACTGCTTGAGTGAAGATGTTTTCCTTAAAGTCAGATGGGAAAAAGAAAAAGAAAAAAAAAATATCACCATTTTTCCATAAGTTATTGCCTCAGTCTTTAGAGGTTAATCACTGTCATGACTGACTCTCAATTATACTTAGAGCATCTTCTATCTTAAGTCCTAATTGCCCTGAACAATTTCGACCATTACTGGTTCGATCCATACTTTCTCGTGGTTTAACACGTGCCCCACTTGGCATCATTATAATTACGTCATATTTCCTTTATCAACATTTCTATTCTTGAGAATTTTGAATATTACCTTTCTCCTTGTAAATCCTCTAAGGTTATCCTTGATTCGTTCCTCCTGTATTCCCTAGATACAGGGCATATCAAAATACCATTTACTAATACTAAAACCATTGTCTATATACTTCTGAAAAATTTCTCCACTGATTCTTAAAGGTTATTGTTACCTTAATCCTTTCCAATTCATACTGTCAAAACTCATACTATCCCTATTAAGGGTGAAATGCCAACCTTTATGCATTCCCCTAGGATTCGTTTTAAGTTACCGATGTTCTATCCTTAATTCCACCTCTAAAAAGGTACAAGCATCCTTCCATGGATAAATAAAGTCATATATCCCTGATAAGGGTATCTTGTTCAATCATTTCCACCTCGATAGTCTATACCTAACTTCATAATAGCATCCTTATTCAAATTGAGGTCAATCCATATGGCCTCCAAAAGATAACAACGGTTATCCGCTTGTCTTTCCTGATTTGGTAATGATCACATGGATGATCTGGAAGATATTGGTCGTGTTCAACGTGAACTTCTTCTTAATAAATCCTTATTTACTTTTGTTGTTTATCTCAACAGTCATCTCAATGTTGGGATATCTTTCATACCTGGCGTCTCCCTTTCTGGGTATCATGCCACCGGTCTTACACTTCACATTCTTGAAGGTCACTTCCTTCATCCAATTTTCCTAGTTTCTTACTTCCTTGTCTCCTCAGTCTATCCGCGTCTCATTGTTTATCCTTCGAACTATCTCAATGTTTCCTCGAATCCTCCCAACTTAAAGGGGATAAAATATATGCATCTCTTATGCCTTCAACCGTCAACTTTAACTCATGGTGAATCACCCTCATCCCGACGATTACATACTCTTCTATTTCTATTTCTACGAGTCTTTAGGGTTTCCTCATACCCAACTCCCTTATCATTCCTCAAACTCTCTTGCCTTTATATTCCTTTCTCTTATCGTTATTTCATGAACCAACACAACATAAGCATTGATTTCAAACATCCCGTCATTCTGGATTCGTGTCTTCAGAACGAATCTTGATAACTTTTACAACTTAGATTCATAATTCATCATACTCGTCTGCCTTTGTTCTGGCTCTAAAGCTTTTACACTATTCCATAACCTTGGGAATTACTTTCCCGAAAACAATTGGCTGAACTTTAATCAGTTTATTATAATCTCTTGCTCCGTGCCTTCCTTGGCCTTTCACCAGCGGGTGGCCCCTCTCTTAGGAGGGTAAGTGACAAAAACAGTCTTTTGTGATTCGTCCATCATTTAGAATCTCAAGTGATTCCTATATTTCCTTTAGCCAAGCTCTTGCCTCGACTGGGTCAGCTTGTTCCTTGGAACTCTAAGAGCTTAGCGACTTAAAGGTCCTGAAAGAATTTCTCACCGCATTGTTTCCTCAGGGTGGTGGTTGGGGATAATAGTCTAAGTTCTGTCTAAAAAGGTCCATAAATATTGCCCAATAGGAGTACCATCCTGATTCTCCCTATCTTGTTCAACTTCTGTTTTCTCAGTATGAAATGTTCCAATCTTCTCCCATAATCGGGGTTATCTTATACGTTAAAAATCCTTGTTTTCCACTTCATTATGTTATGGGTTCCTTCTATCTTGATGTCGACCTCCGTAACTATCACGTTCAGGGTTTGCTCTAATTCTTATTCCTCAAACTAGCTTTCATCTAAGATCCCATCTTTAAGCTCTTGAACATTTGGAACCCAAATTCTGTAGGAATACCTCATTATTCCCTTATCATCTTTCTCGGTATTAATCTTTTATCTAATTGTTGGCTCTCTGCCTTCATTCATCACTTTTTCTTGCACAATATGTTCTTTTCCAATAATTCGGGCTGTATTGCTATCTCAAACAGCTTTTCGGTACCGGCTCCGGTTACCTTCACTACTATTTCCATTTTCTCAAAATCTCTTATAAACTCTCCCAAAGACATTATCATCTTGAGTCTCTCCTTTTTACTAAGGGCATCAGCCACCACATTGGCTTTCCCCGAATGATAAAGAATCTCCCAATCATAATTCTTGATTAGCTCTAACCGCCTCCTCTGGCGTATGTTGAGCTCTTTCTACGTAAGAATGTACTAGAGCACTTATGGCTTAGGTAATTCTCGCACTTCTCTCCATACAAGTAGTGCCTCCAATCTTTAGGGTAAAACTATTGCCACGAGCCTAAGCTCATGGGCGGGGATATCGAATTTCATATTACCTTAATTGTCTTGACATGTACGCGATTACCTTACCGTGCTGCATAAGCACGCACCCTAAGCCCTTGTGCGAAGCGTCACTACACTTCACAAAATCTCCTTTTCCATCCGGCAACGCCAGCATAGGGGCCATCACCAACCTCTGCTTCAGTTCTTGAAAGCTGTTCTCGCATTTCTCGGTCCATTCGAACTTCTCAGTCTTACGAGTAAGCCGCGTTAAAGGGGCTACTATCTTTACAACTTGAACGAACCTCCGGTAGTGACCGGCCAATCCTACCTCTGGTAGTTGCCCTAACCATGGTCATCAATTCATCAGTGGTCCTTTATCCAATCTTGTCAGGATCCTCCATGGGATCCTCCTCAACAACTATCCCTTCTAGGACAACATCCTCAACCGCTACATCCTCAATATCAACATCATCTGGTCCTGCATTAGGACACTCTATCGGATCCACAATCCGATCTCCAATTAGTAATAAAATATCATCGTGATGTTGCTCCTCAACCTCAGGGTTCGGAGTCCCGCTACCATATACGATAACGAACTACGCTCCTATCACGATATTTATAAGGGTTCCCATAAGGGTTTTAACTGTCAGTGCTACGTTAGGTAGCCCGACTATGAACTTGGCAAGAGTTCTTACTATCTTAGTTAACTTATTATCTTAACGTCCCATCATCTCTGAGGTTTATAACGCTTAGCTCTGATACCATTTCTGTAACACCCCCAGATCCGGGGTCGGGGATCCGGGTCGTCACGGTCTTTCTTTCCACAATATCACTTCACTTAATTAATAATAAATAACCTTATGCTGTGACCCCACACTAACACACACCACAACCCGTTATAGTCTCAGAGATGAAATTTAAATAAGTACAAGTCTTTGAATCCACAATTTAAAAGTTATTACAACCCAAAATGATTACTTGATAAATTTACAGTTAATTGCCATTATCTTCCACAAGTTATAATTATACATAATTGATTCTCAAAAGTAGATGGTCTGATCTACAATAGATCTACCTCTGCAGCTATAGCAGCTACAACATCAACGGGAAGACGCGGGACGCTTCCCACGCGCTTGCGCTGGGTCTGCTGGAGTCTGGCCATCTTTCCTAACTGTTGTTGTGTGATGAAGAAATAAAGCAAGGGTGAGCAGCAAGCCCACCAAAATAATATGTATAATGATTTACAATATATGAGCCTACTCATAATACTCATGAAAGTCTTGGTCAAAAGAAATGAACCAAGTTTGATATCTTAATGCGATGAAGTCGCAAAATATTCAGTATATATACATATATACTTTTCAAAATATTGGAAGTCCTCTTCCATGCATAATATACACAAAGTCCCAGTGTATAACTGTATAAAAAAATATGGTTGCAAGGTGATCTCATATATCTAACCTTGTTTCAACGTTTTTCTGAAAATCTTTGTCATTCATAAGACAATTATTAATTAGATATAAGTTTAAAAGATGAGGTTACCAAATACCCCAATATACTTATATCTTTCCCAATACTACTTGAACTACCACCGTTCAAGTTATAATCAGTTTCAAAAGTTCATCACATAGATGAGACTACAAGACAAGATTTGAATAGATTCAATCTTTGAAATATTATTGAATGAAATAAAGTTACGAGATACTTTATTTAGTCCCGATATATATATATATCCACATATATATATCTCTTAAACATTTCCTGGAACCTCTGTTATGTAAAGTATGAACAGAGTTTGAAACATCCAATGAATTTTGGAAAGGAAAAGAATTTTGGCATAAACCAGATATCTTGCTGATCAGGCAAAGATACCAATAAGTAACCTTTTCTACTAGTAGATGGATGAATCCCCCACCGGTCATCACCCTGGCCACATAAGGACCTTGTGCTGGACCGCCACCCGGCCTCTTACGCGTTGATGGACTGCCACCCAGCACTTACACATTGATAGACCGTACCCCGGCCTGTCGCTTATGCCGACTCAATTAGATGGGCTTACTTCCCGAACATTGGGCAAGTAATCAATTCATTTACCAAAACTGCAACCTCGTTGCGAATATAAAACACACCACAGAGCCGGATTCCCCAGGTTTTGAGCGAGTATTTAAATCCCCTTAAAAAGGAAGATCTTAAATATAAAAATGAGTTTTGGGATCCGCTCTAACTTTTAAAAATCATTTTGAAGACTCGAAAACACTTTAAAGAGTGTTTGGAGTAAAGCTGATTTAATGAAGTAAATCAGTCCCCATATATTAGAAAATATCTGAATATTATTATTTAAATAATATTCCCATAAAGAATAATCTTTATAAAAATAATTGAAGTAGAAGTATTAAAACTTATACTTGAAATAAACATTAAATAACCAAAGATATACTTATATGAAAGTATCATCTTTATTTGAATAATCGAAAATAAGTTTGATTATTGAACCCTTATTCTTTAATAAAATAAAGAATATATTTCAGTAATAAGCGGAGTCATAATACCTCGAATGAATATTATAAATAATATTCATTAAATAAAATAAAGGAGTCATACATCCTCAAATGAATATTCAAATAATATTCAATAATTAAAATAAAAGGAGTCATAAGTCCTCGAATGAATATTCAAAATAATATTCATTTAATAAAATAAAAGGAGTCATAAGTCCTCGAATGAATATTCGAAATAATATTCAATAATAAAATAAAGTTAAAGTTATCGAATAAACCTTATTCGATTAATAGTTTTGAAAACTATGACCATATATATATATATAAGTATATATATATATATATATATATTTATATCCATATATACAAAATCTACTCGGGATCCTCGACTCCCGGTTTTAGAAAATATTTTCACCTTTGGGTCCCTGTACTAAGGGTATATGCAAATTACCGCTATCCTCTAGCATAGGTATTATCAACTGAATCAACAGATATATATGGAAAGAATACGAAACAGGCATGCATATATATATACCATAGTAGCATGCTTCAATATATTGCAACATTTGCTAATTAACCAACATGCATCTATCACAAGATAATGCAAATACATATATTCATCACAACAACAGTTATAACGGGTAGAAAACTTGCCTGAGCGACTTGGGGTGATAAAAGGCTCGGGACGAGTCTGGTAACCTATAAACAACAAGTAAGTTGGAATTAAACCAAAATCACTTGTAAATCTATACTTTAACTAACTTAGACTCTAACGCTTGTTTTGCGCTCACTGATTCGCTTAAGTCACTCGGGTACCCTCGGCTCCACCATTTTTAATAATTTAACCTTTACGAGTTTTAAAGCGATTCCTTCGCGAGTGTCTTACCAACTGCCTAACACACTTACCATAAATGTTTCATACATTAATTAACCCTTTTTGGTCTTTAACCTATGTTTCAAAGTAAGGCGAGTGGAAAAGTTTCGTTCGCGAAACGCCGTTATTTGAAACGGTCGTTTCTCCTAAACCGTGCATCGGAATCGAACGAACTACATATCAAAACGAAGCTCGTCACATGAGTTATCTAAACATGGCAGTGGTGATAATCTAGCAGGGGGTTCTCGGGTCCTAATGCTATGCACAAAAACAGTCCAAAGAAAATCGGACGTTACGACGGCTATGTTTACGCGATTTCCCAATTTTAAACCATTCAAAACCATCCCAAATCAACCTCAAATCCAACATACAACCAACATCCATCCTTTTCACATCATAACAACCCCAACCAATTCAATTTAATCATTCATACTTATGCCTAAGCTTAACTTTAATCATACTTAAGTTCTTTTAATCAAAACAACAACATTTACCAATCCAACAACATCCCAAAACTCACTAATCTCTACATACACAACCATCAAGCCTCTCATGAACTAAAATACTCATATTATGCTCTTATCATTCAATAACAAAGCTTGGTTAAGAGATTATACCTTCCTTGAAGCTTTTTAACACAACACAAGAGCTTTGAATGCCTAAAGAACCTTGATCCTTGCTTGTATCACCTTAATCTTTCATAAAAATTCAAGAAAACTAAAGTTATTTCTTGAAGGTTACTATTCAACATCTTCTTCCTTGATTTATAGAAAAATATTGGCTTGGAATTAGAAGCTTAAACTTATAGGAAGTATGTAACTATCCATGGGGAAGCTTAGATAATTACCTTGCTAAATAGTAAGTGGTGGAGCTTGGATCTTCAAATTTTAAGAAAGAAGCCGAGAGTTAGCTTGGGAAGAAAGAGGTTTTTGTGTTTTGCTTGATGAAAATGAAATGATTTGCTTGGTTGGTTGATTTTTTGTGTTGTTTTTGGTTAATGACTTAATTAACCTTGATTTTGTGTGGTTATAATTCAACCACACTTCCTTCCCTTCTATGTCATGCTTGTGTCATCCTCATGATGTCATCCTCCCCTCCTTGTCCTCTTCTCATTGGTTGGATGACATCACCCCCACTAATCCCTTTGATTAGCTTTTAATTGTTTGCCTAATGACCGCTGATCTGTTATGCGGTTCGCTTAACTTTCATTTTCGTTTATCGTTCGAGGGATCATACCCGGGATCTTATTACTTAGGTTCCCTTAACCTTTCTCAATACATTAAATTCCTTTTTATGATCCTCTATTATAATCCTTTAATTTAAATCCTTTTATCCTGTTACCTTATACTCAATTCTTTCCGTATCTATTGGATTTTCGGGAAAAATCAAAGTGTTCGGAATTGGATTCTGACGATCTTTACATACACTTATATACCATATAGAGTACTAATAAAATCTCAGAATATCCATAACAGAACCCCTACATAGTGTGGCATGAAAAGTTTTCTCGTTCAGCAAAAATACTATTCATAAGGGTTTCAAAAATTACCCAAAAATTGGGGTTATTACATTACTTCTGTCCTGGCCCTCTTCGCGGCTTCTCCAACAATATGCATAACCTCCCTAGTATATGCCTTTCTGGAATTTTTGGACAATCCAGCAGCAGTTGGACCTCCAAAGATCGTGTTTATCACAGGTCCTCGAGGGCGTCGCGGTCCTCCAAAAATTGCATTTATAACCGGCCCTCTAGGTTGGGGATTCAGCCCCTGATCGTCTTGGTCCCTCCTACGATCTTCAAAGTTCTTCCTTCCATTATTATTTCTGTCCCCTCCTTCTCCAGTATACTTGTTCAATCTTCCTTTTCGAATCAAAAACTCAATTTCGTCCTTCAATTGCCTGCACTCATCGGTGTCATGGCCAACATCTTTGTGGAATCTACAATATTTGCTCTTATCTAGCTTGGCTGGATCGGCCTTCAAGGGCTTAGGCCAACGAACATCTCGATCTTTCTCGATCTCCATCAAGATCTGGCTTCTAGGAGCATTCAGCTTAGCGTATTCGGTGAACTTTTGCCCAGGTCCTCCCTTCTTGGGGGTTGAATCAGGGTTTTGTTCGGTTCTAGGATACTTATCCTTAGCGATATACTCCAGATCAGTTTTCCGCTTCTTGCCTCCAGTGGGCTCATTACTTACTACGGTCTTCCTCATGCTTTCTTCAACCTTGATATACTTCCCTGCCCTCTCTTGGAGCTGCAACATATTTTCAGGGGGACGTTTGGCCAAGGACATCTTGAAAAACTCATCCCTAGTTCCTTGTTGCAGTGCTATCATAGCTACCTTATCATCAAGGTCTGGGACTTTTAAAGCCTCCTTTGTAAAACGATTCAGGTAATCTCTCAAGGATTCCTTAGCTTCCTGCACAATACTCATAAGAGATGCTGAACTTTTCTCATGGACTTTTCCACTGATGAACTGCTTAATAAAAGCCTGACTTAACTCTCTGAACGATCCAATAGAGTTTGGGGGCAAGCGACTGTACCATCTTTGAGCCATACCCGACAGGGTTTGAGGGAAGGCCCGACACTTTATAGCATCATTCACGGGTTGCAGCAGCAGTGCATTAGAGAACGTCCTAACATGATTAGCGGGGTCTCCCGTGCCATCATAGGCTTTGATAGTGGGCATCTTGAACTTCCTTGAGATATGGGCATTCATTATCTCTTCTGTGAAGGGTGGAGTTGGATCATCAGGATCTCCCAGGGGAAGGAGATTGCTTGGATCAGTTCTTGGGACAGCAGCCCTTCTTCTTACTGGACCATCCAGGTCTATGACAGGAGGAGGATTTCTCCCCCTAGGAGGTATCTGGGGTCTGGTGGCCTGGTGAGCCTCCAAATCACGCCTCAGCCTTTGGATTTCAGCCTCATGAGCCCTGATCCTTTCCTGCACTTCTTGGGGATTCGCCCCTGGGGTGCTTTGGGGGCGTTGCCTTCCGTTGGCTATTGGCTCTTTTCCAGGACGCCTCCTTCTCGGGGCCACTTCATCATCCGAAGATTCGGAGTCTCTCTCAGTGTAAGGACCAGAAAATTCCCGATCCTCAGGGATAGGACCCAAACCTCGTATATAGGGGGGCGACTGCCCTCGTGCTTCACTTCGCCCAACATATCCGCTTCCTTCAACCTCAGGGTGAAGGGGCATCCCATAAGGGGGGTTAGTAGCAATAATAGTTGAATATTCATACCCGATGGGTCGAGAATTCATAGGTATATGTACTTGTTGAACTTGAGGATTCGTACCTTGAATAGTCGGGGGAGTTGTCCCTTGTGGTTGAGGTTGAGTTGCCCCTGTCTGGGCTTCCCCTTGAGCAGATGCATAAGTGGAGTGGGGAGGAATCTCCACGGTTGACGAAATCACCTGAGTTGTCCCTGATGGTGTTCCTTCCTCCAGAGCTCTAATTGTTCTCCGTGTTCTCGCCATGGTTGTTGTTGTGCCTTCCCACAGACGGCGCCAAATGTTATGGATTAAAAACTAATATATATAATTGCTGTATTTATTGCTAAAATGCAGGAGCTCAAGGCCTTTAATGGCTGTTCTCATGTTTCGTAGCTTAATTCTGCCTTTACGAGATGCCTACGTATCTCTGTGAATTAGAGAATCAAGCCAAAAAACGTAGTTCTGATTTGTGGGGTGAGACCCCTTATATAGATGTTGGGAGTCCTAGAATTGGACTAGGTATAGGAGACCTGGTGGGCAAGTCTCATAATTAGAATGGACTTTGGAGTCCCAGATAGTAGGAAACTGATTCCTTATCCTTTTAGGTCCCCTTGAGGCTAATCTATAAGGATTTATATCCTTATCAGGACTCTTCTCAATAGCTGATTTTTCCCTTATTAATCAATTACGAAATTAATTAATAATCAGGGCTTTTGGGCCTTCATTAGGCCTGATCTAGCCCATCAGGCTTAACCTTTCCGGTCTGAGTATCACATATCTTTTTATTGGGCCTAGCAGCCCATACCTTGCAGTATTTAATTATACTATCACAATTTATTTACCCCTATCACAAGCCAAACACACTAATATATTACATACCGATTAAATCCCAACCATTCAAACTCGAACTAAGTATTAAACATATTACAAACTTTAACAATTTACATTTTTCCAAAAGAAGCCTACTAGCTCAGCTTCAACAGCCTTAATCCCTAGCTCTCGCACTGGACTGGGGATCTTTGCTATCAACTGGTTCCTTCTTAACTGGAAAGAGTATAAACAACATCGCACAAATGAGCTAACTAGCTCAGCAAGTCACAATGACAAAACTGAGAATAATGATCATCAAGTGAATATGGTTATGATATCAAGTGAACAATGGATTATGATTTAGAATTGGATACTATATTTTTATTTTAAAACCAAGGTTAGGCTGCTGATCAGTCACGCATTAACCCCGAGCAAAGCACACAACATTGCTCTAACTACTGGATCCAAGGCACACATTGGCCTAACTTGACCATTATATGGTCTGACCACGAATCTGGTCCACAATTTTATAAAAACAATCCAATTCTAACATAATAACAAAATTAAACAATAATAAACAATAATCAGAATCATTAATAACAGTGAGTGTTTAACAATGAAAGGGTTTTAACCCTTGTGTGGATCAACAAGGTACTTTCAAGGCTTGGATGTTGGGTAATGAAAGAATTGGATAACAAAGGAATCAATATTTCAGGGTTTCAAGAATTTGGTCTTTCAAAGCATAAGATACCATGGGTTGAGTATATAATAATTCAGTTCAGTGTCTGGTATTTAGTTTGTATGTATTTGTGGAGTAGTATCGTAGATTTGTGGTTCGTGTTTGGGTATACAATAATCAATGGCTTAGAAAGAATATGGTTCATGGCTCAAGAATAATAATTGAAATTAGGGTTTAGGTTTATGTGCTTCAAAGCACTTGCAATGCCAACAAGACTATCAAGTACTACAATATCTCGAGAAAGTTCAGAACACTTGCCTGGTATTAGCTTACTATCCTGCACTCGCTTCCAATCACAATCGTTTTACTCCTCAACTACCTATTTCCCTTTCCTACGTCTTGCCTCTTCTGCTCACATATTATAAGCATCTATCAATCATCAACTCATAAGATTCTATTCAACACATACTTCTATCTACCCTTCGTTTCACCCAAATCCGATTAACGGATTGAAAGTTATGCAATAACCAAGTAAACACCGAATATATAGACCGATAGTCAATCAACAAGTCACGTATAACACATAATACATCACATAATCAATGACATATCATTTATAAAGAAGTCTCGGGTCATAAATATGCTTTCGGGTATTTAAAATGATTTTTAAAGTATTTTTCAGAATTAATACGGGTCGTTGGATCAATTTTGGGTTAATAAACAGGGTTCGGTTGGCCAATTCTGGCTCCGAAACAATTTTGTAATAATTATCGAGCCTTGGAAATAATTTAGAATAATAAACTATTTTTCAGAATTTTTAAATCATTTTTAAATAATTAAATAATTAATTAAAATCAATTAATAATTAATTAAATCAATTAATCAATTAATTTTTGAATTAATTGACCAATTAATCAATTAAGAATCAACTGAAATTAATTAACTAATTAATTCAGATTTATTTTTTGAATTAAAAATAATTTTCGGAATTAAAATACTAATTTTGTAGATTTTTCAGAAATTAAAAATGAATTTTTATAATAAAAATAAATAGGAAATATGATTTTTAAATATTTTATAAACAGGAATCCTATTTTTGAAAACTTTACAAACTACAGGGACTAAACTTCATCATCTATAAAACTACAGGGGCCTGTTTGCAATTTTGCCAGCCCAGCCGTCGACTCGCCGGAGTGTGGCCGGAGAACACGATTCCGGCCACCTCAGGTCCACCAAACTGTCCAGATTAAATCTATAGGTTACCAACAACTTATTCATGCAATCAAAACTCAATAATCATCTCTGTTCTGGCCGGAAATTGGCCAAGAACATCGTCGGTTTCCGGCGAACATCGAAAACTTTCAAAACACAACTCCCTTCGATTCATTAATCCTCTGTTAACGAGCTATATACCAATCGATTGCAAATTTCATAAGGAACACAACCCACTATAAATTCACAGCTAATAACCCTTGAATCAAAACCCCCAAATTTCAATTGAAAACATTCATACGGGCTATAAACCCTAATTTTGAAATTCGAAAATTAAACCTACTTTTGAGCATGTTATTGAACTCCAAATCAGACATATAATATATCAAAATCATCAGAAAACAAGCTCTACCACATGCAATCATCAAATCATATAAACAATCATCCGAACAAAAATTCATATTTTTCATAAAAATAATTCGAAAATAATTAAATTTATATAAAATCAACCTTTGATTCTGCAGTAAAACAGGTCCTGGAATCTGATAGTACTCCTTGAGACCTTCAAATTGGTTACTCCAACTTTCCAAACGGATTTCACTAACACCTTGAATTTGTGGTTTGATTCTCAAAAAGGTTTATGGATATATGATTTTTCTCTGTGAAATTATATAATTATCTGTCTGCAAGTGATTTTGATATGAAATAAAATACGGTAAAAGGCTATTTATATTTACGGGAAATTAGTATCCCGTTGGATCATTCCGGATATAAAACGGTACGTTTATTTGTAAAAATTGATCCAAACGGTATCGGTTTTCGGGATAATTATCCAAATCAGTACAATTTGTACTGAGGTCTTGGTCTCAGCGCCTGGTTACACGTATTACGAAGTGATAATTGTGATAGTTTAATAAAAAGCTCCCGTTTATCGAAAATACGGGTTTTATTGATTTACCGAAACGAATATTATATCGAAAATATTACGCCGGGACCCGCGCAGGACAAACCGGACACCGGATCGAAAAAGTCGAAACATGGAAAATGCTCGGAATATTACAATTAGGTTAGGAAGGAGTTCTCGGACGAGTTTCGGTTTCTAAAAACGTATCAACGGTTGGCGTCAGTTGGTTCCCGTTTTTATAAAATAGATTTTAAATACTCGGAAAAAGATTTTATAAATTTCATATGATTCATATAAATTCATAAATCAACATAATAATAATTAGGAAGATATGACAATTATCTATATTTTATTTTGGACATATAAAATTGAAATACTCAATTAATACTATTTTTGAATATTCAAATACAAATAACACTTAACAGTTAATTCACAGAATAGATACTGAACACACATAATAATTATTTAATAGCAAAAATAATTACACGATATATCCCGGATATTACATTGACTATACCGATATATTTTCTCCCGTTGTTAAGATGACTACAGTTAGAATTGTGCTAAGTATTGTGGCTGCAGAGGAGTTACATCTAGAGCAACTAGATGTTAAGACTGCGTTCTTACATGGTGATCTTGAGGAAGACATCTACATGGTTCAGCCAGAGGGATTTCAGGTAGCTGGGAAAGAAAACCTTGTTTGCAAGCTTATAAAAACCTTGTATGGTTTAAAGCAAGCACCGAGACAATGGTACTTGAAGTTTGGCAGCTTTATTATGAAGAATGGGTACACGAGGAGTGTTATGGATCATTGTTGTTACTTTAAATAGTTTGATTTATCTTATATCATATTGTTGTTGTATGTTGATGACATGTTGATAGCAGGATCAAATATGAGGGAAATCAACAGGTTAAAGAGACAGATGTATGAGGAGTTTGAGATGAAGGATATGGGTGCAACAAAACAAATACTTGGTATGAGCATCATAAGGGATAGAACTGAAGGTACTTTAAAATTATCTCAAGAGAAGTATGTTGAGAAATTGTTACAGAAATTCAGTGTCCAGGATGCAAAGACCAGAAGTACACCGTTGGCGAGTCACTTTAATCTCACAAAGAAGCAATCCCCTAAAACAGATGAAGGCAAGAAAGATATGGCTAAAGTTCCTTATGCATCTGCAGTTGGCAGTTTAATGTATGCTATGGTGTGTACAAGGCCAGACATTGCTCATGCAGTGGGAGTTGTTAGCAGATTTATGTCTAATCCAGGAAGAGAGCATTGGGAAGCAGTCAAGTGGTTGTTACGCTACTTGAAAGGTACATCCAAGGTTGCACTATGTTTCAGTAAGAAAGATGTTATCTTGGAAGGGTTCTCTGATGTAGATTTGGGTGGATGTTTGGACACAAGAAAAAGTACAACGGGTTATATTTTCACTTTGGGTGGCACCGTAGTTAGTTGGATGTCTCGACTTCAAAAGAGTGTTGCTCTTTCAACCACAGAAGCAGAATATATGGCTATCTCTAAAGCTAGCAAGGAGATGATTTGGTTGAAAAATTTTCTTGAGGAGTTGGGAAAGAAACAGGCGGACAGTGCTTTGTATAGCGACAGTCAGAGTGCTATTCATCTTGCGAAGAATCCCGTGTTTCATGCTAGGACGAAGCATATTCAGCTGAGATATCACTTTACAAGAGAGTTGATAAAGAATGGTACTTTGTCCTTGAAGAAAATCCTTGGTTCAAAGAATCCTGCAGATATGTTGACTAAGGTGGTTACGAATGAAAAGTTGAAGCTTTGCGTACCTTCAACTGGCCTTCAGAATTGATTGATGAGAAGGTGCTGCACTAGTTAGAGTTATTGATTGAAGAATTGATTTTACTAGACTTACAAGAGTGAAGTGAAGATTGGCCAGACTCCAAGTGGGAGATTGTTGGGTTTTGTGGAGTCTATTAATTAAGCCCATGAAAATAGACTATTCAGATTCAGATTAGTTTATGGATTAGTCTACTTCTCAGATTTGGACTGTAATTTTGATTTAGGCCTAGTTTCTTCTCTTATAAATACTCATGTAATTGTAAAATCATAACACAACAAATTATGAGAGATCAATACAAAATTAGTGCGGCTTGTGGAGTAGGAATTTCCGAACCACGTAAATCTTTATCTTGTGTGATTGTCATTTATTTTTTTGTTCTTGTTTATTCGCTTTGGGTTTTGCTTTCGTTGTTGTATACTCAACATTTACTATGCTGCATTTAGTATGCCAGAAATGCCATTTAGCATGCCATACTGGAATAACATGTTTGCACAAAATTTGCCTTTCCATATTAATCAGCCCGTACATGATAATTTTGCAATGATGAATGGTTTTAAGGACTCTACTCAATGGACTAAGGATGAACCTCAAATGCCTAAGTCAAATGAGGACAAGCCTAAGAAACCTAAGAAAAAAGCTAACAAAACAGGACCCAAGGAAACTTGGGTACCAAAATCAACTTAATTTGATTTTATTGTGTGCAGGGATATAGAAAGAATATTTGGTATTTGGATAGTGGGTGCTCAAGGCACATGACTGGAGATTCTACCATGCTCACTGAGTTCAAGGAGAGAGTTGACCCAAGTATCACTTTTGGAGATGACAGCAAAGGTTATACTGTGGGATATGGCTTGATTTCAAAGGATAATGTCATCATTGAAGAAGTTGCCCTAATGGATGGACTCAAGCACAATTTTTTGAGTATCAGCCAGCTTTGTGACAAGGGCAACTCAGTAACATTTAATTTTGAAGCCTGTGTTGTGACCAACAATAGAAGCAACGAAGTGGTTCTCACTGGAGTGAGAAAAGGAAATGTGTACTTAGCTTATTTCAACTCATCAAATGTTGAATATGTCACTTGCCTATTTAGCAAGGCAAGTCAAGATGAAAGTTGGATATGGCATGAGAAGCTGTCCCACCTTAACTTCAAGACTATGAATGAGCTAGTCAATAAAGATTTGGTAAGAGGTATTCCTCAAGTGGAATTCTCAAAGTATGAATTGTGTGATGCATGTCATAAAGGAAAGCAAATCAAGGCATCATTCAGAAAGAAGCTTGATTCAACAATTGAAGAACCTTTACAACTATTGCACATGGAATTATTTGGACCAGTCAATATATTGTCTATTTCAAGGAAAAGATACTGCCTAGTAATTGTGGATGATTTCTCAAAGTTCTCTTGGACATATTTTCTAAAATCCAAAGATGAAGCTAGTGAAATCATCATCAATCACAGAAGGCAAGTCAACAATCATCCTGATTTCGAAGTAAGAAGAATCAGGAATGACAATGGAACTGAGTTCAAAAATTCTGTGATGAGATCATTTTGTGAAGAGAATGGGATCATGCATGAGTTTTCAGCAACAAGAACCCCACAACAAAATGGTGTGGTGGAAAGGAAAAATAGATCTCTTATTGAAGTTGCAAGGACAATGCTAGAAGAATCAAAGTTACCAACATATTTTTGGGCTGAAGCTGTAAATACTGCATGCTACACTCAAAATATATCTTTGGTTAATCAAGCAAAATGCATGACACCCTACCAATTGTTCAAGAATAAGAAGCCAACACTAAACTTTCTTCATGTCTTTGGCTGTAAAATGCTATATCTTAAGGAATCAAACTGATCAGCATGGGAAGTTTGATGCCAAAGCAGATGAAGGCATTTTTGTTGGATATGCAGTTGGAAAAGCATATAGATCCTACAATCATAGAACCAATATTGTTATGGAATCTGTACATGTTGTGTTTGATGATAAAAGGATTGAAGGACTGCAAGATGGAGATTTCCATGAAAGCCTCAAATTTGACAATGTTGAGATGATTTGTGAAGAGAGTGATGATGAAAGTGATCAAGAACAAATATCTAAGGACAATACAGAAAAGTCTACAATCAATGAAGCACACAACTCAACATCCGTCGAAAGACCAAGTGCATCATCCGTTGAAAGGCAATCTGCATCATCCATTGAAAGGCAAAACTCAACATCTGTTAAACCATCAATAAAAATTGAGGGCCATTACAAATCACAATTAGAAAGGACCCCATCTACAAGTCAAAGATCCACAAACTCAGGGGGAGTTTCTTCTAATCAAATCTCTGTCACACACCAAGACAACAATGTGTCATCTTCATCTAGAGCTAATCCACCTCAACATAGAAAATGGACTAGAGATCACCCATTTGAACTGATCATTGGTGATGCATCCTCAAGAGTGAAAATAAGAAAAGAAACTCAAGAGGAATATCTATAGCAGTTTTCTATCTCAGGAAGAGCCTAAAAAGGTAGAGGAAGCTTTTTGGATCCTGATTGGGTTTTAGCTATGCAGGAGGAGCTAGACCAATTTGAAAGGAATAAAAATATGGAAGCTGGTACCCAAGCCTAAAGGAAAGAATCATATTGACACTACGTGGGTATTCAGAAATAAGATGGATGAAAATGGCATAGTAGTCAGGAACAAAGCTAGATTGGTTGTTAAGGGCTATTGTCAACAAGAAGGAATAGATTTTGATGAAACTTTTGCTCCTGTTGCAAGACTTTAAGCCATCAGAATTTTCTTAGCCTATGCAGCCCATGCCAATTTTAAGGTCTATCAAATGGATGTCAGAAGTGCTTTTCTAAATGGAGATTTGGAGGAGGAAGTCTATGTCAGTCAACCTCCTGGTTTTGAAGATTCAAACTTTCCAGATTATGTCTACTATCTCTTGAAAGCACTTTATGGATTATATCTGAATACATTCATGATCTTTTAAAGAAGTTTGATCTAATGGATTGCACATCTGCAAAAACTCCCATGGCCACTGCAACTAAGCTTGAACTAAACACTACTGAAAAGTCTATGGATATTTCAAGCTATAGGGGCATGGTTGGCTCACTTTTACATTTAACATCCAGTAGGACAGATATAATATTTGCTACATGTCTTTGTGCCAGATTTTAGGCTGATCATAGAGAATCTCATTTAGTAGCTATTAAGAGAATCTTTAGATATCTCAAAGGAACACCAAAACTTGGTATTTGGTATCCTAGAGATTCTGGTTTTGATCTAACTGGTTATTTAGATGCAGATTATGCAGGTTGTAAAATTGATAGAAAGAGTACAACAGGAACCTGTCAATTTCTAGGAAATAAGCTAGTATCCTGGTTCAGTAAAAAGTAAAATTCAGTTTCTACTTCAACAGCTGAAGCTGAATATATTGCAGCTGGTAGTTGTTGTGCTCAGATTTTATGGATGAAAAATCAACGGTTGGACTACAGGTGAATAGGATTCCTATTTTCTGTGACAACACAAGTGTCATTGCAATTACTGAAAATCCAGTACAACATTCAAGGACCAAGCACATTGACATCAAGTACCACTTTATTAGGGAGCATGTTATGAATGGTCATGTGGAACTTCATTTTGTTCCAAGTGAGAAGTAACTTGCAGACATCTTTACAAAACCACTTGATGAATCCACCTTCACTAGGTTGGTAAGTGAGTTAGGTATGCTTAATTACTCTTAATCTATATTGATGTCTAAACAAAATTGCAATGCAGCCAGAGTAAAATTTGATATTTCCTGTCAAAGATAAAATTTTGGCTAAATCAGAATTTATATCTCGATGGATGTTCATTATCCGTTGAAAATGAACGTCCATTGAATTTTATTATCCGTATAAATATCAATTATTACTCTGGGTAAGTTTATCATTATCCGTCGAATTGCACTCAATCTTAGCCGTTAATTTTGAGCATCATCCGTCGAATTTACTTACAGCCTGTATGTATATTTCAACGGATAATCTTAGAATTTTGACAGTTTTCTTTATTTTTGAAACGGCTATTTTGGGATAATTTGATTGATTACTTTATTTACTTTTTAATTTTTGACAGTTTATTTCTGAGTAAGTATAAAAGCTAATTTCATTTCTATTTTTCACTTTTATCATTCTCAAGCAATTTCTCTAACTCTCTTCTTCTCCAAAGCAAATACTCTCTTTCTGCAACTAACTTCAATCACAGCAATGGCACCCATAGTCAAAATCATGTCCTCAACTGGGTTCGTCTATGAAAAGAACAACTTTGTAGCTCTGGTGAACAAGAAAATTCTGGCATCTGAAGATTATCACAAGATGATGGACTTCATACTGAACTGCAAATTGAGTTATACCATGCTTGAGTCCCCAACCATTTATTGTGAAGTCATCGAGGAAATTTGGACTACGGCAGTGTTCAAATCTAAGGACAAAACTATTACCTTCACTCTCAAAGGTACCGAACACTGTGTTAATTGTGATACTATTGAAAAGTGTTTTAAATGGCCTGAAAATAACACACTTGCTCCACACACAGACACTGATTTGAGTAACATGCTAGTTTCTATGGGTTATGCTCTAACTACTACTAAGTTAGGTGAAGTTAGAAGATTAGGCCTTAGAAAAGAATGGAGTTTCTTGTGTGATTCTTTTATTAAAGTATTTTCTGGAAAAGTCAGTAAGTTTGATGATGTATCTTACTCAATTGTTCACATATTTTATATGCTCCTTAGTGATAAGTACTTCAATTTTAGCACTTCTGTTATGTATGAGTTAGGGAGTAAATTAGGGGATATTAAGAAGAAGTCTAAGAATTTTTATTATGCTAGATTATTTGTGATGCTAGCTAATTTTGTTTCTAAGAATCTCTCAATTGAGAACCCAACAAACAAGTTAGCTTGTTAGGTCCAAGAGAGAAGAGTCATTGTTGATCTAAACAGGACAAATCACCACAAGGATGTTCCTCTTGTGTACATGCCAATCATGGAACAGCCTCAGGTAAGTGAGGTAAATGTCTCTGTCCCTACTACTTCTCAACCTATCATTTCTTTGCAATCAACTGTGGCAATGACATTTGTGACTGTGACCAAACAGATGCCTACCCAAGCCATAAAATCAAAAATCTCCAAATCCAAATCAAAGAAAGCCCCTCTAGTTTCTCCCAAAATAAACTAGTTGTAAAATCCACACAAAGCTAAGAGGGGAGTGTGAAGGGAAGTAAGGCTGGTGAGAGACAGGGTGAACATCAAAGAAGCCCTAAGGATAAGGATAAAAGGTGAGTGCATCCCAGCCTAGCCACACTACAGTTTCCCAACAAACTATAGTGCTTAATAAGGATATTAGCTCATCGCTAGTTGCATCTTCCCAAAAGGATGTGACTATTGAACAAAGCTCACATCCAAGAGCATAGGCAAAAGGGTTAGGGACAAAGGCTCACCCCAAACTTATGTCAGAAAGAAGAAATCAAAAACTATTGGGGATACACAGGATGCACACACTATGCCTACTGCAGTCAAAGACTCAGTTTATGCACCTTCTCAAAGTCAGATTGATGTGGCTCCAATAAATGTGGAGTCACAACCAAAATCTTTAGTTATAAAAGCACCTAACACACCAAACTCACCCACAAATTCTTTGGATGTTGATATAATTCATACATCAATTCCTGATTCTCCATCTCTAACTCTCATGGAGAAGCCAAAATCTACAGCAAGTGAGCATCATCTTTTAGATGATTTGTTGGCTCACTTGCCTTTTCTTTCTGATTCTACTGAGAATGTTGTACAAAATCTCAAATCAATCACCACAGATTCTATAGTAGTCTATACTCCAAACTCTTTTATTTCTACTATCTCGACGGATATTTTTCATCTGCCTACTAGTGACCGTATCTCGATGGATGTGCTTAACAGCAGTCATCTGTTGAAACTTTCAACTACTATTTCGACGGATATTTCTCATCGGTTGAATATCACTGTACCACTCCAAATTTCAACTTCAGTTACATGTGTAAATGATCTAGTGGTTGTACAGTCACTCTTAGGATTGAGGGAAGGGAGTGAACATAGTGAGAGGTTGAGTCGCTCTCAGGAAAAAAGAGAGGAAATGAGTGAAACTTTGCAAGCTATTTCTTCCAGCTTGTCAAAAGTGAGTACGTGGAGTCCCAAATTAGTAGGTGAAGGTGAGGGTGTGAGGGTGGGAAGCCGAGGGGAGCCCTTGATGCAAAAATAGAGAGAAAATGAGAGAAAAACAGGTACAGGAGAAATAAGAATGGAGACCATTGCTAGTGAGTCAATGAATATCAGTCATGCAGAAAAAGAGAAACTATTTCAGCAAGAATATCAAGCTATGATAGATTATATCTCTTTAGATGCTGAGACATTTACTCATCCTATTCCAGCATATCAAATTTTGGCTGGACAGGTCAATGAGGAGGCTGAGAAGATACTCAACTTGGTGCACACTACTGCTTCTATGCAAAGGGCTAACGATGCCTTCACATCCATCCCACCCACAGCCGGTGATGATGTTGATTATGGAACTGGTGGTTCTGAGGATATTTTTGGGGATGAAGATGATGATGAAGGAGAGTTCATAGATATAGGGGAGAAGCAGGCCCTAGCTCAAAGATCAAACATTCCATCTTTGGTGTTTTCAAAAGCATGTGATGAGCACCACTTCAAGTCCACTCTTTCTCACATCATTCAACAAACTCAGACAGCCCTTCAAACTACTACAAATTCCAACACCAAGAGACTTCTACAAGCACATCTGAACTCTATCCAACTACATCAAATTCAATCTCTTAAACAAAATCTGGATGTCACTAAGCTGAAGACAGAAATTGATCAAGTCAAGAAGGATGTTACCGAGAGATTGGATGCTAAGTTTTCTAACACAACCATGCTAGACATCAACAGACAATTGATGAAAAATTCTGATCTAGCCAGCAAGGTGGACTCCTTAGACAAAAGGCTCAAAACCCTGGAAATATCAATTACTGAAATCCATCTACATCAAGCCCAACAAACTCTGCTACTTCAGAAACTGGTGGTTGCACAAACCTCAACCTCCACTCAACTTAATGCTAACAAAAAGGGGGAGAAAGACTCTATTATTCCATTTAGCCAGGGGGAGTCAACAAGTGAGGGGGACAAAGTGCTCAATATTCAAGTAAGCAAAGTGATTGTTCCAGCAGTCACTTTCACAAAGCCCCCAGTCTTGGACAGCATTGATATGATCAAGATAGCAGCTGCTAAGTTGGAATCAAATAAAAAATCTAAAAAACTTGATGTTGCAGCAGTTGAGCAAGAACTGGATGCAAAATGGAAGGAGCTTGATGAAAACATCAAAAAGAAATTTGGTCCAATTGGGAAGCAAGACAAGGTCTTTTCTCACTTCTCTCAATTGAGGCAAATTTCAGTTAATGAAATCATCCTGGGGAACTTAGAAAAGGGTCAACCCTCAACAATCAAGTCTCCAAAGGCCAGTGTGATCTTTCAGCCAAGAAGAAATTATCCAAAGAACTCAGACAAAAATCCACTAGACCTATCATATGAAACCCCTAGGCCAGATGAAAAGAAGCTGCTTGGAAGGTCTATAGCTTTCTTCAAAGATCCCAGAGACTCAGTGCTAAAGAAAAGGATTTCTAAAATCTACAAAAATGGTAAATTAATCTGTGTGGTGGCTGGACATCCACAGTTTGCAGAAGCTAAGAAAGAAGAAAAGGTGAGGCTTAAAAAAAACAAAAGCAAGCTGCTCTAGAAGCCAAGAACATAGCCAAGAAGCCTGCAACCACAAAAGTTACATTGCCTGCTATGACAACTGAAAATTTGGATGAAGGAAAGAAAGAAGAACCAAAGCCGACAAAGAGGAAGTTTAGATACATAATCCATGCAAAAAGGAAGATAGATTTCAATGATGATAAGAAAGACTACATGCCTATCAAATCTACAACTTCAAGTCAACCAGCCATACCTACTATGAAGGAGGCTGAATTCAAGGTTGATACTAACATCTCTTTTCATGGTGAACCTGTTGTTCCTAAGGATGAACCTATAGATTGGGACAACTTGCCCCTTCCTGATCTAAATCTTCCAATCTTTGCCAAACAATGGAAGACAAAGGAAAGAGTAATCAAAATAGTCAAGCCTACCAAGCTTAAATTCAAGCAAGTGGCCAGACCCAATCCTAATGTCAACAAGGGAGATCAACTCTACATATATGACATCAAAGAATTTTTAGACATAAACCTCTATCTGGATAAGCTAGAAGAAATCGAATCTATTGATGCCTACAAGCACCTTCCAGAGAGATTAGTCTTCAGGTACAAAGGTGGTAAAGAGATTACATGGTCACTTCACAGAATTCTCAATGAAGGTTATTCCACTTTTGTGACCATCTTCTCTTCAATCAAGAAAAACTTTGGATTTATTATAGTTTCCAAGAAAATGGTACTAAACAAGATTGGGGAGATAAGGAATAGCTGGAGAGGACCAAATGCACTCCCAAGAGTGTTGACAATTCCTTTCACTGGAGATAGGGTGTATTTGAAGCCATACTGGATTATGGAGTTCAAGGATGAAAATTAAATTAGAATATTTTTCAGATTGGAAGACTAGCTAAAGATTGCAAGCAATGAAACTCTCAAATAGATGCAAGAAAAGTTGGATCTAACAAATGAGGATGAATCAGAATTTTTCAGACAACTCCAATATCAGATTGAAGAGAATTATGTGAAGCTGGGAAAGAAGTCAAGGCCATCAAGGAAATTATCTAAATTTGCTCAGTCTAGAGGAGCACCTTGAAAATGATATGTAAGACACTTTATAAATCTTTCTTTGTGAGATTTTTCAATAAACTGCAGCACTTTAAATTCTAATCTACTTTATCTCATTCTGCATTCATAGAGTATTTTGTTATCATCAAGTTTCTCTTAATTTATGGCTACAATTACAGTGGACATAAATTGGGGGAGATTGTTAGGAAAATGTTGTGTACTTGGTGATAACTTGAACAAAACACTTAGTAGATTTTATTCAAGTGAAATTTGTAGCTTTCAACGGATGATCAATTCAACATCCGTTGAAAGAGTAGCTTATGTAACAATAAGATTAGTAGCACATTTCTGCATACATAAAGTAACTTAGTGAACTAGATGTTGTAGAATGTTTAAGTCATGTTGACTACTAGATTGATATGCAAGATAGGATGGTTAATTGTAAATATTAGATGCCTTGTAATCTTTTATAAATAAAATGGAGTCAAATGTCAAGAATACAGTCTCAACGGATGATTCACAAAGTTTTAACGGATGATCAACATAAGTCTCGACGGATGATCAACCTGAATTTCAATGGATGATCAATCTGAGTTTCAACGGATGATCAGATTCAAAAGAGCAGTTGATAGTGACTTGACAGTCACATACATTGGTTGTATGTAAATGGAATGTGGCAGCCTAATTCAGGTTTTAGAGAACAAATAAGCATTTCCACTTTCATGCTAAAATGATGTTAGATATATTTGTGATGTCATGTCTAATAATGATTTGTGTTTAGTTTTCATATCTTAACTAACATCACAAATCAGGACTTAACTGGAATCAGTACTTATACTGAAGTCAGAACTTAAGATATCAGAACTTAAGTTATCAGAACTTAAGATATCAGAAGATATTTATCAGGAGATAATATCAGGACTTAAGAAGACGTTCAGATAGGGAAGGCGGCTGATTTAAAGGAAAGAAGATCAAGACTAAAACACAAGAAGAAATATGCGTAAAGAAGAATTCTATGAAGAATAGAATACTTGAAAGAAAAGATAATTAGTTGATATATTTTAGGATGCAGACTTATGTTCGATATCAATTAGAAGTTTATCTTGTAACTGTGTGTCTATATAAACACAACATAGGGTTTACACTTATCTTAATCGAGAATATTATTCATTGTAACCCTAGCAGCTCTCGTGATATTTGTTCATCACTGAGAGAGGACGGTTCCATTGTAATACTGTTTTATTAATAAGATTATTATGTGTTTCATACTTGTGTTCTTAATTCGATTTGATTATAGTATATACTGTATTCAACCCCCTTCTACAGTGTGTTTGACCTAACAAGTGGTATCAGAGCAGTCTGTTAACACATATACAGTAAAGATCCAAAATAATCATATCTAATGAAGAGAAAACTCCAACCAAGCCCACCAAAACTGAAGAAACTCCAAAGACTCAAATCCATAATCGATATGAGACTATTAGGGTTCCCATACTGAAACCTTCTGAGTTTCCTATATGGAAAGTGAAGATGACTATGTTTCTGGAAGCTACAGATCCAGAATACCTTGACAGAATTAATGAAGGACCACATAGCCAACCAAGCTCTCTATTGTAGTTGCAGATCAGCCAGCATAGACTGTACCAAAGGAGAAAAGTGAATATATAGCTGAAGATATCTCATCTATTACCAAGGATGCAAAGGTAAGGCATTTGCTGCATAGTGCCATTGATAATGTCATGTCAAACAGGGTAATTAACTGTAAGACTGCAAAGGAGATATGGGATGCCTTGGAGACAAGATACCAGGGAACTGATTCAATTAAGAAGAACAGGAGGACTATACTTACTCAAGAGTATGAGCACTTTGACTCAAAACCTGATGAGTCATTAACTGGTTTATATGACAGATTTGTCAAACTCTTGAATGATCTGTCACTGGTGGATAAGGAATATGATCTTGAAGATGCTAATCTTAAATTCCTTTTAGCTCTTCCTGAAAGTTGGGATTTGAAGGCAACTACTATAAGAGACAACTATGCTCTTGATGAAACTACTCTTGATGAAATTTATGGTATGCTCAAAACTCATAAACTTGAGATGGATCAAAGAAGCAAGAGGCATGGGAGAAAGTCAAGAACAGTTGCTCTTAAGGCTGAGGAGGAATCCCCCAAAGTGGTTGTCTCAAAGAAAGGCAAAGGAAAGGCTCTCATCACAAAGTCTGATACTGAGTCATCAAGTTCTGATAGTGATGAGGATTCAGAAGTTGAAAGCCTATCCGAGATGGATGTTGATGAAGAGATGATTAAATTGTGTGCTCTTATGGTGAAGGGTATCACAAAGATAGCCTATAGGAAATTCAGAAGGGGAAAGAAGTTTTCCAGGAAAAGTGGAAGTTCTGATAAGAAGGGATTCAGAAAATCTTAAGGCAAAGCTGGAAAGTCTGACTGAGGAGATTACTCAAATATTAAATGCTACAATTATGGTACCTCAAACAACTTATGCTTTTCATACTGATGATATTACTGAGTTGAGATCTTATCTTAAAATCATATCCATTATCTATAGAGATCAGACTTTAACATGTGATAGGTTAACTTCTGAAAATCTGGCTTTTAAGAAAAGGAATGACTATTTAGAAAATGAGTTAGTTATGTTCCATCAAACTCAGAAAGAAAGATATGATGCTTTTTATGTTAGAGATGAAGTGTTAAAATTGAATCAATCTCTAAAAACTGAGTTAGAAAAGGAAAGAGAGATTATCAGGACTTGGACTAACTCTGGCAGAACAACTCAGAATTTGCTAAGTAGTGGAAACTGGAAAGAGGGCTTAGGTTATGGAGATGATAAAAGTGAAACGGGAACTGATTAAATTAAGCCAATTATTGTTAAAAAGACTAATCATCCAAAGATAAATCATGTTAAGTTTGTAGCTAAATCTGTAAAGTCTGATTCTGAAAAGATGAAAGATACTGAGACAGAAGTTAAGGCAGAGTCAACTTCTGACAAATTGAAACAGGATAAGCCAATTGAAGTTAACATAGGCTTAATGACAAAGAAGCAGCTTAAGTACAAGCTGAAAGAGATTAAGAATGTAAACAAGGTAAAGCCACCTAGGAAAAATAGGAATGGAAAGGAAGGTGTGAATAAAAGCAATAATTATATGCTTGTTCCTAATGCTCCTAGAAAGAAATTCTATAACTGTGGAAATTCTAACCATCAGGCTTCTTTTTGCAGGAAGAATAAGAATATCAACTCTTTACCTCCTAAATCAGGAGTTAAGAGACAGTATGTTAGGTTTAAACCACAAAATCCTTGTTTTCATTGTGGTAGTTTATGGCATTTCATTTATACTTGTAAGGAATATCATAGTTTGTATTATGATTATTATCAAATAAAACCTTCTTTAAAGAAAGTTAGCATTATTCCTTCTAGTGTAAGTTCTGATGCAAAGTCTGATACTGTAAATTCTGATAAGAAAAATGTTAACATAAGCTCTGATGTTAAATCCGCTAAAAATGTTAACAAACTTAATAAGGCCAAAGGATCCAAGCAAGTCTGGGTCCTTAAAACTAATCATTAGTGGTCTTTGTGATTACAGGGCAACAGGAAAATCATCCTAGTTCTGGACAGTGGATGTTCAGGATATATGACTGGAAATAAAGCCCTGTTATCAGACTTTGTGGAGAAAGCTGGCCCAAGTATTTCTTATGGAGATGGCAACATGGGAAAAACTCTGGGATATGGCAATATCAATCTTGGGAATGTCATCATTGAAAAAGTAGCTCTAGTCTCAGGACTTAAACATAATCTGCTGAGTGTTAGTCAAATCTGTGACAGAGGTTATCATGTGAATTTCTTTGAAGAACACTGTGAAGTTGTAAGCAAATCTACAGGCAAAGTTGTTCTAAAGGGATAGAGGCATGGTGACATTTATGAAGCTAAGCTTTCAACAAGTTCTGATGGTTCTGCAATCTGTCTGTTAAGTAGAGCATCAATTGAAGAAAGCTGGGATTAGCACAAGAAACTCTCTCATTTAAATTTCAACAATATAAATGAACTAGTCAAGAAAGATCTTGTGAGAGGACTGCCAAAATCAGTATTTTCTCCTGATGGCCTTTGTGATTCATGTCAAAAGGAAAAACAAAGAAAATCGTCATTCAAGAGCAAGACTGAATTTTCAATTCTTGAGCCTTATCAGCTACTACATGTTGATCTATTTGGTCCAGTGAATGTCATGTCTATTGCAAATAAGAAATATGTTATGGTCATAGTAGATGAGTTTACCAGATACACATGAGTGTATTTCTTGCACACAAAAAGTGAAACTGCATCTATCTTGATTGATCATGTCAAACAACTGGATAAATTGGTCAAAGACTCTGTGAAGATAATAAGAAGTGATAATGGCACTGAGTTCAAGAATTTGATCATGGAAGAGTTCTGCAAAGACCATGGAATAAAGAAGGAATTTTCTGATCCTGGAACTCCCCAGCAAAATGGAGTTGTTGAAAGAAAGAATAGAACTCTTATTGAAGCTACACGAACTATGATTGATGAAGCAAAGTTACCAACCTACTTTTGGGCTGAAGCTGTGCAGACTGCTTGTTTTACTCAGAATGCAACACTTATCAACAAGCATGGAAAGTCACCATATGAGATGGTGAAGAAAAAGAAGCCAAATCTGAAGTACTTTCATGTATTTGGAAGCAAGTGTTTTGTTCTTAAGGCTCATCCTGAACAGCTATCCAAATTTGATCTAAAAGCTGATGAAGGAATTTTTGTTGGATATCCATTTTCCACAAAAGCCTTCAGAGTCTACAATTTAAGAACATGGGTTGTCATGGAATCTATCAATGTCTCTTTTGATGATAAGAAGATTACTGGACTTGAAGATTTAAATGATCATGATCAGCTGAGATTTGAGAATGAAGCTTTAAATTCTGATTCTGTAAATTCTGATAGTCTAAATCCTGATACTGTAAACTCGGATGGGTTAAACTCTGATGTTATTAAAACTATGGTGACTACGCCAAAGGAAAATGCACCTATGCAGAGGGAGCATATTGAAGATCCAAACACATCTCAAGAAGCATCAAAACCAAGACCAGGCTCTTCAAGTTCTGATTCATCAAGTTTTGATGGGCCAAGTTCTGATAATTCTGGAAACTCAAATTCTGATTCATCAAGTTCTGATGGGCCAAGTTCTGATAATTCTGGAAACTCAAATTCTGAAGGATCCAACTCAAAGAGCATGATTTCAGGGGGAGCATCAGAAAATGTTGATGGAGATAGCATGGATCATGGGGGAGCATCCAGTTCTAGAGATAACCTTCCATCTGCAAGGAAGTGGACTAAAGCACATACACCTGACTTAATTATTGGAGATCCTGAAGCATGTATTCGAACTAGAACAGCAATATCAAATGAGTGTCTCTATCATTCTTTTCTTTCTCAGGCTGAACCAAAGAAAGTGGAAGAAGCCCTTCAAGATGTTGATTGGGTGCAAGCAATGCAGGAAGAGTTAAATGAATTTGAAAGAAATAAAGTCTGGACCCTAGTGACAAGACCAAAGAACAAATCAGTTGTTGGTACAAAGTGGGTGTTCAGAAACAAAACTGATATTGATGGCATAATTACAAGGAATAAAGCAAGACTGGTTGTAAAAGGATATTCTCAACATGAGGGAATTGATTATGATGAAACATTTGCACCAGTTGCTAGACTGGAAGCCATAAGGATATTTTTGGCTTATGCTGCTCACAAAAAGTTTACAGTCTTTCAAATGGATGTAAAAAGTGATTTTCTTAATGGAGAATTGGAAGAAGAAGTATATATTGAACAACCTCCAGGTTTTGTAGATTTAAAATTTCCTCATCAAGTCTACAGACTTGATATCCCCGTAGTTAACGAGTTCCCAGATGTGTTTCCAGAAGAACTACCAGGATTACCACCAGATCGACAAATTGAGTTCGAGATCAACCTTGCTCCGGGCACAGAACCAGTTTCAAAGGCCCCATATAGGATGGCACCAGCAAAAATGAAAGAGTTGGTGAGCCAGCTACAAGAATTGTTGGATAAGGGAGTGATACGGCCAAGTACGTCGCCATGGGGAGCACCTGTTCTGTTTGTAAAGAAGAAAGATGGAAGTATGTGGTTATGTATAGATTATCGGGAGTTGAATAAGGTAACGATCAAGAACCGCTACCCGCTACCAAGAATAGATGACCTATTTGATCAGCTGAAGGGAGCAAAGTGCTTTTCAAAGATTGACTTGAGATCAGGATACCATCAATTAAAGATCAAGGAAGAAGATATTCCCAAGACAGCATTCAGGACCAGATACGGACATTATGAATTCTTAGTAATGCCGTTTGGATTGACTAATGCCCCGGCCGCATTTATGGATCTGATGAATCGGGTATTTAAAAAGTATTTGGACAAGTTCGTAGTAAAATTCATTGATGACATCCTTATTTATTCTAAGACGGAAGAAGAACATAAGCAGCACCTCTGGATAGCATTGGAGATACTTCGGCAAGAGAAGTTGTATGCCAAGTTTTCCAAATGTGAGTTTTGGTTAAAGGAAGTTCAATTCTTGGGACACGTCATTGGAGATGAAGGAGTTAAAGTAGATCCGGCAAAGATTGAGGCGATTATGAGTTGGGAGAGGCCAAAGACACCTACGGAAGTGCGAAGTTTTCTAGGATTGGCAGGGTACTATAGAAGGTTTGTCAAGGATTTTTCAAAAATCACCACGCCATTGACCAAGTTAACCAGGAAAAATCAGAAGTTCGAATGGAGTGCAGAATGTGAGGATAGCTTTCAAGAGTTGAAACAGAGATTGGTAACAGCTCCGGTGTTAGTACTACCAGATGACCAAGGAAACTTTGTGATATTCAGCGACGCTTCACATAAAGGATTGGGCTGTGTGTTAATGCAACACAGTAAGGTGATCGCGTACGTGTCAAGACAGTTGAAACCACATGAGTTGAAGTACCCGACGTATGACTTGGAGCTAGCCGCCATAGTGTTCACACTTAAGATTTGGAGACATTACCTCTACGGAGAAAAGTGTGAAATCTACACAGATCACAAGAGTTTAAAGTACATTTTCACTCAGAAGGAGCTCAATATGAGGCAAAGGAGATGGATGGAATTGATTAAGGACTACGATTGCTCGATAAATTACCATCCTGGAAAGGCGAATGTTGTAGCCGATGCTTTAAGTAGGAAGGAGAGACTGAATGTGATGGCAACACCAAAAGAATTGTCTGAAGAGATTAAAAAATTTGGATTAGAACTTTGTGATTATGGAAAAGTTGAAGAAGTCTGTCATGCAATGACTTTTCAGCCAACACTAGTGGAAAAGATAAAGAAATGTCAGGAAGAGGTAATGGAGAAAGGGAAGAATCAGCTAACTGGAGAAGAGATTAGTACTCAAAAGGATGAGCAAGGTATACTAAAGTTTTCCTCAAGAATTTGGATTCCTCATGTACCTGAATTGAAGAATGAGATCCTGTAAGAAGCCCACAATTCAAGATTTTCAATCCACCCGGGAAGCACCAAGATGTATCGGGACTTAAAGCAGAATTTTTGGTGGCCAAATATAAAGCGAGACGTGGCGGAATGGGTTGCAAAGTGTTATACTTGTCAGAAAGTGAAGGCAGAACATCAACGACCAAACGGATTAATTCAGCCTCTAAAGATTCCAGAATGGAAAAGGGAAAATATTGCTATGAACTTTATAGTGGGACTACCGCGAACGAAATCCGGACATGACGCTATATGGGTTGTAGTTGATCGCCTTACGAAGTCGGCGCATTTCCTTCCAATTAATGAGAAGTCGTTATTGGACAAATTGGTTCATCTGTACGTGCGCGAAATCGTATTAAGGCATGGAGTACCCGTATCGATAGTTTCAGACAGAGATCCCCGATTTAACTCGAGATTCTGGAAGCAATTTCAAGAAAGTCTTGGCATGAAGTTGAACATGAGTACGGCGTACCACCCGCAGACCGATGGTCAGAGTGAAAGGATAATTCAAACAATCGAAGACATGTTACGCAGTTGTGCAATCGATTTTACAGGAAGTTGGGACGACCACTTGCCATTGATTGAATTCTCTTACAACAACAGCTATCACTCCAGTATTGGCATGCCACCATACGAAGCTTTTTACGGACGAAAATGTAGATCACCGACAAGTTGGGATGAAGTAGGAGAAGGAAGGATTCTCGGCTCAGAATTGGTACAACAGTTGCATGAAACAGTCAAGTTAATTCAAAAAAGGTTGTTTGCTGCTCAAGATAGACAGAGGAAGTATGTGGATCCAGCGCGTAAGGATGTTCGATTCCAAGTTGGCGAAGCCATTTTGTTGAAGGTGTCACCAAGAAAAGGGTTGTCTAGATTTGGAAAGAAAGGGAAGTTAGCACCTAGATATATAGGTCCTTTTGAAATTTTGAGTCAAGTGGGGAAGGTGGCCTACGAGTTAGCCTTACCACCTCAATATCAGCATGTACATAATGTGTTCCATGTGTCATTGCTTAAGAAGTACAATCCTGACGCCAGCCATGTGATAGAATATGAACCTGTAGAAATTCAGGCAAACCTGTCATTTATGGAGCAACCTGTCAAATTACTCGACTGGCATGTAAAGAGTTTTAGGAATAAGTCGGTAAAGTTAGTGAAAGTACTTTGGAGGAACCCCAAGGTCGAAGAATCAACTTGGGAGTTAGAGTCTGATATGCGTTCCCGGTATCCTCATCTATTCTCTTAGATTCTGGGGACAGAATCCCTTAAGGGAGAGAGGATGTTACGACCGGTATTTTATGTAATATTATCTGTGGATTTTGTGTGATATTAAAGCCGTAAGTGAATATACTTAATGGTTGTACCTTGTGTGAATGAAAAATTTCTGCATTTTAAATTTGCTTTATGTAGTATATGATTTTTCAAAGCAAGAGTTTATTTATTTCCTTTATTTTTAATTTATAAGGAATATTCTAAAACTTGGAGAAATTTTCTTTTAAAAGTTATTTTGTTCACAAATTTCAAAAGTGATTTTATAAAATTTCTAAAAATCCAAGTTATTTTATGGTATAAATTTTATAATTTTTGAACTTGTATTTTATTTTATAAAAATAAATCTTTACAAATTTTATTTGTTATAATTATCAAATTACATAAGAGACCTTGCATGCAAATCACCCTTATATTCTCTCAAAGGGCAAATAAGACTTTTCCAACCCCACTAACTCATTTGATTATTACCAAATTAATACATTAGCGTTGCATGCAAAATGGCCTAACTTTAGCTAAAGGAAATTTTTGTAAGTTCTCACTTCCACTCATTATTTATCAACCAAAAAGCATAAAATAAAAATCAAAGTGGGAGAAGTCATTCCACTCATTCCACACTCCAACACACCACAAATTTTCTCTCATCCCCCTCCCACCATTGCTCTCGGCCGAAGGCCTATTTCCCCACCCCCTTCCATTTTTCAATTCATTCTTCATCTTTCCAAGTGTAAATCTTCTACCTACATTCATCTTATATATTTTCCAAGAGTTTTGTGACTTGGAAGTTGAAGTTCCATGGATGCATAGTTCTTATGTGATCTCCAAAGAGAAACTCTTGATTCTTGTGAATTCAAGAGCTCTCTATGAGATATATTATATATATGTGCTAACTAAGTGTTTTATGGAGATATAATGCTTTAAAATCCTTTGCATGCTACTGAAATTTCATTAAATATTTGTGTTTATCCATGCATGCTAGTTTTAAGACATTAAAATGATGATCAACCATGTTTTGCATGCTACTCTTTTCGAAATCATGTTATTATGTATAAATATCTATAAATTCAAAATATGTGTGCTTAAAATAGATTGTTTCCATGATAAATTTCTTATTAATAGTTAAAAGAAGTTATATTTCATGATTATTAAGAATGAGTAATAGGTACAAGTCGATTTTGCAAGCATTTAAAACTTTATGCCTAGCCGAAATCTTGTTATGTGTTTTCCATGAGTTACATGTCATATTTTTAATTAAATGTTGTTAATTTTTGGGCATGGATGATCTCCCCTTCTGTTGAGGCACTATTTTAGGACATTAAGACACTAGGTTTGCTTTGGAAAGAGTTGGGTGCTTGGTTATTAAGTGGGAGTTAAGGTGGAAAGGGATTAGTTGGTGTTTTCATTTTTCCAGATTTGATGCACTAGTTTATGGGGAAGTTTTGAATGAGCATTTGTTGTGAACTTTGAGGCCCAAACCACCAGAAGCTAGCACTAGGAGTATATAAAAGGTTTTAGGTATTTGTTTGAGGTTTTTAAGTCGTTTGGTTAGGTGCACAAGTGAAATCACAAAATCTGTCCAGCAGGGGACAGTTTTGTTGCAACTTAGAAATAGGAAGTTTTGACCATGTCATGGTAGGCCCTCATTAGGCCCTGTTGGGCCTTAGTTGGAGGGAGTGTCAGAGGAGTTTTTCCAGCCATAGTTAATAAGATATGAGTTAGAACCATGTGTCACAAGTTAGTTTAAGTCAGGGCGTTTTCTGCCCAGAAAAACTGGGGAACCATGGACTTTAAGCTTAGGCCCAAAGAGGTCCAAGCTAGGCCCTTGAGCCACATCAAGTTTGGGAGATTCCTTATGGTCAGAAGAGTCTAGTGTAGAAGTTTTGGAGGTAAACTTGTAGTTTAAGAGTGTCTAATACACTCAAGAAACCATAGATGTCATTCTGAAATTTACTCCAGTGAGCACTTTCACTTATCACATAGTTTTAGAACACTTAAGAGTGAGATCTAGGTTGACCACTATGGTTGCAAGATAGTATAAAGCCAGTAGAGTAAAAGGCCCAAGTGAGGGTCAATAGGTTTTGGATAGTTAAGTAAAGGCACATTGAGTAAGAAAGCCAGAATTTGGGAACTTTGTCTAGTTTAGCGACCAAGTGACTTAAGTTGGGGATCGAGATCATCCAAGCCTAGCGTTGCATTATGGTGTGTGTGATATTATTTGGTATTAAAATATGATATGTGAGTATATGTGGCTATGTGTATAATTATATTTATAAGGTGAATATAAATTGTTTGTATATAGGCCTAAGTGCCATTTGTGTTGTAAATAGGTTGAGTTGGTGAGAGTATAATATAACGAGGTTATTATTAATTGTGTAGGGTCTCGAGACGAGGGTAAACTTGCCATAAAGGTCGAGTGAAGCTTCCAGTTGCTCCTACTTGCCAGACCAGTCCAGCCTTTCTCAAGGCAAGTGATTCAACCTGTCTTCGTATTCACTGCAAATGTGTAACAATTAGTTCATATATATATATGATGCGATTATCCTGAGTCATTTTGATATACTTGAAACAAGCGATTCTTACGCCTATCTTTGAATTATATAGAAATGCCATGAACCCTCAAGTACGTATTGCAAGTAGATCAAAGGTCTTATCACGTTAATATATTAAAGTAATTGGAATGTCATGATAAAATAAAGAGTTGTTATAATACTTGATTGATCCTCTTGATCAACATGCAAATGATTCCTAAAGTATTGATATCTCACCCTGATGCTTGAACCCCTATAGAAACTTTACCTTGATACCTAAAAGCCAGATATTCATCAAAGTTGTCCATAATTGATTGATACCCCTCTTTCTTACCCTAAAAGTTTGAAAATCCTGATATACCTTGAGCTAAAGATCATTTCTTCAAACCTTAACACTCTTAGTATTCATGAAGCTTATCTTCTTGATGTTCTAGCACTTGTAACTTGTCTAAAACCATTGCTTTAAGCCTAGCTTGGCATTATTCTTTCTTATTATCCAATAGCCTTGCTAAATTTCCTTGTCAAAGTTCTTGTTTATGGAAACCTCTCAATTACCCTAATATAGTAAAGTCTAATGGATCATGGCCCTGAGATTTAGTGTCATATTTCCAGTGTTTCAAAGTTGACCTATAATCCCTTGATAAAAATGTTCACTACTTAAGAGATTTTATTATAATTCGGCATCAGTTTTTGAAATGATTAGAATATGGATTTTCAGTCCAAAAGGGGGATAAATGTTTTCTTTGAATAGTGGATCTGGACTGAGACACGATTCCTTTCCACACTTAAATTGTAGGCTTAAAAGTTGCCTAGGGATCCCATTAATATTTTAGAAACCAGCGAGGTTCGGGATTACTTCGCGGCTGATCACCGGCTGTAATCCGTAGCGTCATAAAATGATTTTGATTAAGATATAATTTTGAAAATGTTTTGATACAAGCAAATGATGTCATCACCCAAAGTTTTATCTCTTGTTATTATTGGTTATGTCTTCGCATTGTCATTCTTTAATATATATCTGGATTTATGTTATGTATCGTATTGTCTAGCACTTGTTGAGCATTTGGCTCACTCCTTGCTTTACCCTGATATTACAGCTAGCATCTACTGTTAGATTCAAGCAGACAGCATGTAAGACCTGTGACGCTGATGCGTATGTCCGAGCTCAGGTAGAATAAGAGATAGTTTTGTGAGAGGACTCGATATTGAAATCAGTTATAATAGATGGTAGTGTTGGGCTGTTCCAAACCCTAAACTGTAAGATCTTGGATTCGGTTATGTTTACTTTCTTCTAAATATTGTAATAGTTATATTTATTTTGTTTGTTAAGTTGGGGGTGTGACATCCCACGTTTGAAGTAATTGTTTATGTGGAAATCTTTTAACATAAGCAAATTCTGATATTGAGCTTGGTTAGGTTTACTTTGTGTATCTTATTTCTAAGTCAAAAAACTAGAATGGTGTTTCTTATCTGTTAAGTTCTGATGTTTATAAATCTTATGGGTGTATTAAGTGCTGATAAGCCTCACTTATCAAAAGAAAAAGAAAAGAAAAGAAATAAATATCAGGTACTCCTTTGAGATCTATAGAAAAATATATGTGGAAGGGAAGACCCAAGTGCATTGCTGGTATTAAGTAATATGCATTAGAAAAGCAAAATAAAATTTTCTTGGTGACTTTTCACATTCTCTGATTACTGGAGAAATACTCTGATAACAACATAAATTCTGATAAGCAGTCGTGACTCACTTACACTGAGAAGCCACTATAAAAAGGAATTTCAAAAGATGCATAAAATGAGCACAAAACAGTTGAGGTGGACTTATGCATGAACTCATTCTATAGTAGACTTCAGACTAATAACAGATTTTAAGCAAAGTTCTTAGTTATGTCTTATTTCTAAGATGTACTGAAGTGAATCATGTCTGATATTTAGCTTAAAGCACACACTTACACTCCTTATGAATGATGAAAATTACTGTGGTGATCAATGTTGTTTTAGATGAACAGTTTAAGTGTCAGTTGCATAAATTCTGAGGACAAGTTCTGATGGAAGTTCTGATGATTAAGTTCTGTTGTAACCATATCAGTATTTGTGTGAAGAATTAAAGGAATAAACATTCACTTTTTGAGTTAAGAAGCTATATTCTGATGACTTTTAAATTCTGATAATAATCAAGTTCTGATGCTTACGTGGCGGTATTTATTTACTTGATTTATTTTTAAGTCAATACTTGAATGGTTATATTTTATCAAAATATTGGTTTATGCGAGATAAAGACAGTCATAATCATTTGTTTAGTAGGAACAATTTTTTTTTGAAAAACTGCATGTGCATAGTAATCATTATTTATTTACCGTGCCCATTAACTATTGTCTTAACTACTGCATGCCTGACAGGTGTAACGTTTGTTCCACTTCTCCATAAACTTTGTCCCGTGGGGTGTCTAAGTAAAAGAGATAAAAGATTTTCAAATATTTTATTTACATTTCTATTCTACTTACTCTCTCTCTTTTTCTTATTCTCTCATATTTTTTGATGGTTTACTATACAGACATTTGATCAAACACTTTTCAGGCATTCTAAATTCTCATTCGTTTTCAATGGCACCCAAGGATATAATCTTTGATGGAGCAAAGTTCGTCCCCAACAACAATGCTACCATTCTCACTAAGAGTGAAGCTCCTTCTGAATTTCATTTTATTCAGGATTTCTTATCTTATAGTGAAATTGGGTTCGCATTGACACAGCCATCCAGTATATCTGGAACTCAAGTTCTGAGATTCTGGCGTACTTGACATTATGATAATGGTGGTAAGCGTGGGACTCCAAGCATTGTATTTACAGAAAATAAGGTTGAGTATGTTGTTATTCCAGGAGCAGTTCGTAAAGCTCTACACCTACCTGAATCATGTCAATTCAGTTCTGCTGTGGAGGAGCCCTTGCTACAATAAATGATGGTTAATCTTGGGTATGAACGGAGTTTGGCTAAGTTGGGTCAACTCAAACGCCCATATATTCGAAAGGAATGGAGCTTCTTCTTCGATTGCATCACGAAGACGTTTGCCAACAAATGCTCAAATTTTGATGCCATTCCTATTCTGACACAACAAATTGGGTATGCACTCCTAAACCAGTCTCATTTTGATTATGCAAAGACTGTGTTATATTTTATAGGAGATAGAATGAAAGAGGACATGAATGTAGTTTACTTTGCTCGATTCTGTCAGTTAATTTACAATTACTATACAGAAGATGAACCAAAACTAGCAGGTGAACTCATAGAACCTTTTAGGTTAGCAAAAAGGGCTTTTACTGATCTTTTCACTACTGATAACAAGAAGGGAGTTTTGAGACCCCTTAGCATTCCTTTATCAGTAAAGCAAGCTCTTGTAAATGCTGATGCTGCTACATATTCAATGATATATCCTGATGTCCACCCTACCACCACACTACAGCCATCAGCACCTACTTCTGTCACTCCACAAACATCAGCACATACCACTCAACCATCACCACCTACAATGAAGCCTTCTTCTTCTAGAGCAAAGAGGACAAAGACTATACCTCAGACACAACAGAAAAGAAGGAGGATGATTCTAAAAGATGAATCAGAAGATGAGGCACAGGTTCACACATCAGAACCTGTTGCAAAAGCAGGTGAGGAAGTGTCTCCTCAAAAAATAAAGGAAACTGGGAGTTTTAGGCCCCTCAAAAGGCTTAGAAAAATATATTCTGATGACAATGCTCTCACAGTCTCTCCACATTTGAAGAGATGGAAGAAACAAAGAGCTAACAGGGACACAGCTGAGTCAAATTTAGAGGATGTGGAAGCAGCAGCTAAGGAAGGGGATCAGGAATCTCTGATCCCAAAGGAGCCAATTGTGATTGAATCCCTTCCATCTATGCAACCAGAATTTGCTGAAGCCACTGCATCTACACCTCCACTGTCACCAATTCAAGCTGAAGAAACTGCTCAAGACAGAGTGCCTACACCTCCTGTGTCACCTATCATTGATCAAGTACATGCTGAAACTACAGGTACAAGTGCTAAAATAGACATTCACAACTTGAATGTGCCTGAAGTTCTGTACTTAGAAGCTCCAACCATTCTTCAATATACTCTACCAACAACACCAATTTTAGATGCTGATTTCAATGTAGATATTCCAACAACACCTCTTCTGAATCTGGATGATGAAGATCAGATATTAGGTGAGCATCAGAATTTGGATGTTGATCAGAACTTAGAGGATGATTTTGAAACCTCTATAGCATCACACACAATCATTTTATCAAAGGAAGCAGATTCTGCAGGCTCTGTAAGTTTTGATGCTGCAAATGCTGAAAATACTGGTGAAGCTGCTACAAATGAAAATGCTGATGCAGCTGGTCCTTCAGGACATGCACCTCTACAACCAGTTAATAAAGCTGATTTAATTAAAAAGTTTGTGAGAGAGGATGCACCAGTACCTTGGAGTGAAACAAATAGAGGAAGGGAATGGACCAAGGAATGAAAGTTGATTTTGTTCCCACTGCAAATATTCTTGCTGAGCACCTGGCCAAAGCTGATGAGATGCTAATGAATGATGATTTCAAAGCACACCTCAGAGTTACTGCATTGAGTATAAGGCACCTTCAAGGTCAACACTCAATAACTCAATCCAAGGTGAATAAAATTCAAGAAACCCTAATTCAGCAAGACATGAATGTCAAATTGGAAAAGAACAGGTTTTTAAGCCAGCCTTTGACCGCATTGGGTACATAGAAAATACTCAAGAAAAACAGCAAACTCAAATATCTGATATTTTAAAGAATCAAGATGCTCAACAAGATCAACTCAATGAAATCCAAAACTCTGTGGAATTGCTTGCCTCTCTCCTATTACCTGATGATGCCAAAAAGGGGGAGAAAGTGATTAAGTCCAAATGCAAAACTGATCAACCACTGAAGGGTAAGGATGATGATAATGATGACCAGGGAAACTCTGAAAGGGGTAGAGGTCATGGTCAAGGCAAAGGCTCTTCATCTAGGAAAGCAGGAACTTCTACACAGAGAACAAGTTATGATGCTGGGAGAAGAACAAGTTATGATACTGGTAAAAGGATGAGTTCTAGTGAACAAACTTTGAAACTTGATGAAGAGATTTCCAAAAGGCTTTTTGTAAAGGACAATCCAGGCATGGATATTGAAAGTCTGAAGGAAGAAGAAGCCAGACTTAAAGCAGAAAATGTCAAGTCAAAGTCTAAAGCTCAAGTCATTGCAAAGAAACCACCCAAGCCTAAGGGCATTGTGATTAAAGAAAAGAAAAACTCTGAGGCAATTAAATCTGAATCCAAAGCCAAATCACAGGTGGAAGTTGATCCTAGATCCAAGGGCAAAGCTAAAGTTGATGAACCTGTAAAGGTATATATGCCAATCATGGATCTGAAAGCAAAATTTGATGAAGATACTAGTCTGATTTTGAAGAAAAAGAATATTCAAACAACCTCTGACAGAGCTCATGTTGTTCAAGATCAGGACTTAGTAAATTCTGATATTACAATGAAGCAAGCAACCTCTGACAGAGCTCAAGTTGGCTTGATATCAGAAGATAAAGAAAAGGAAACCTTTGACATTGCTCATGTTAAACCTTCAAAAATTCTACTACTTGGGTTTACTAAAGCTCAACAATCTACACAACTTTTGAAGACTACATCAAGTGGTTTTGAAGCAAGAGTTATTAGAAGAAAGGAAGCTAGAGACAAATCAGGATTGGGTTTCTAAAGAAAAGAGAGTAAATAATACTACCTCTGATCCAACTTCTTTGAGTGAACCAGGAGTAGGAACAACTCCTGAAAGATTGAATCAACTGGAGTTTGTACAAATGGTTTACCACTCTGTACTGAAAGAAGATATCATGCTATATTTCATGACAGATGGGAGGGTATTCCAGATTAGAAAGAATGCTATTCGTTTAAAGTACTTTGAAGAATTACAACATGTGTTATTTCTACTTCAAGTGAAAAACAGGTCAACAGATGGTGCTGCCAGTTACTTAAAATATGATATTCAAAGGCAGAAGAAACTTTACTCTGTAAAGTCTGACAGACCATACTATCCTAAGTACAGAGCTCACAATGATGATATAGTTGAGATGAAGCCTAATACCGCTAAAATCATCACTACATTTCTTGGTATTAAAGGTCTTGAATTCAATCTAGAGTCTGATAAAGCCTATGTCATCAGACTGGATCAGGATATAAGGAAAGCAAAAATAAATGATCTCAGGGCTGCTATCTTCCAGACAGGTGAAGATACAGTTGAACTTAAAGATGCAAAAAGGAGGATGCAGAATGAACTTGAATATGCTGAGAGAATTCTTTTGAAGAACTATCTCAGAACAACTCCTGATATTAGAGAGATCACACACTTAAGCCAAGTCAAGAACTACAGCTGATAAATTTTGAAGTATATACAAGCTAAATCTGATATCAGACTTTAAGGATGGTAAAAGCTACAAGGACTGTGAGTTGTTGTTACTTAGTAAAATTCTCATATGCATTTGTTCTTAATGTTTTTGACATCATCAAATATCTATTGAACTTGTATATTATGCTAATTTACAAGTTGAGGGAGATTGTTAGATATATTTGTGATGTTATGTCGAATAATGATTTGTGTTTAGTTTTCAGATCTTAACTAACAGGACAAATCAGGACTTAACTGGAAATTAGTACTTATACTGAAGTCAGAACTTAAGATATCAGAACTTAAGTTATCAGAACTTAAGATATCAGAAGATATTTATCAGGAGATAATATCAGGACTTAAGAAGACGTTCAGATAAGGAAGGCGGCTGATTTAAAGGAAAGAAGATCAAGACTAAAACACAAGAAGAGATATGCATGAAGAAGAATTCTATGAAGAATAGAATACTTGAAAGAAAAGATAACTAGTTGATATATTTTAGGATGCAAACTTATGTTCGATATTAATTAGAAGTTTATCTTGTAACTGTGTGTCTATATAAGCACAGCATAGGGTTTACACTATAAGTGTTATCTTAATCGAGAATATTATTCATTGTAACCCTAGCAGCTCTCATGATATTTGTTCATCACTGAGAGAGGACGGTTCCATTGTAATACTGTTTTATTAATAAGATTATTCTGTATTTCATACTTATATTCTTAATTCGATTTGATTGTAGTACACACTGTATTCAACCCCTTTCTACAGTGTGTGTGACCTAACAAATGAAGATATTCAAAGATGCTGGAAAGAGAAGTGTAGCAGCATGAAATTAGACTAGAAATAATTTGTCTTATTATCTTGTCTTTTTATCATGTAACTTGATGATATATAAACTGTAACACCCCCAAATCCGAGGTCAGAGGATTTGGTCGTCACTATAAAACCTCAATCCAAATTAACCAGTTTAATCAATAATTAAATGCCAGCGGAAGATATTTAGCAGAAATGACCCCAAACTAATCCAAGATCTTTTAAGGTTATAGTTCTAGAAACAAAAAATCCAAATTCCATTGATAATTTTTTTTTTACTTTCTTTTAAAACTCTTTTCAACAAATCTCAATCTCAAAATTAAACCCACTAGTATGACTTCGAAATGAAGTATACTATGCCCAAATAAAATACACAACTATAATATAATATAATATAAACAACTTTATATAATAAAACTTACACTAGTCCGCAAACCCTGGACCAACCACCTTCCCAAAAGCTTCTTCTTTTCTTCCTCGAATTATGCAGCTAAACAGCGCAAGCTAATCCTCACTGGAGGTTAAATTTAAAAAAAACAGGCAAGTATGAGCGAAAGAAATGCTCAGCAAAATCATTATAATATATATATGGTTGTTTTGATATAAAATTGACATCTGCATTATAGCAGAACATTTTTAAAATCATAGTTGCTGAATCATAAAATTTTAGTTGAGGAAACCTAGATTTAATTCCTTAATTATATTCAAAACCATTTTGATATTTTTGAGCAAAATGCTTCAGCAATACTTTGAATCTTGACGAGAATAAAACTCGTAAAACAGTGTTTACGGAAATATCGTAAACAATTCTAACATGAAACAATGATTATGGATTAAATCGTAAACTTTACTTAAAACCGAAATCTTGAAATTAATACTTATTTTGCTGTCATATCAAATTAGATATCAATACGAACTTTGATGCTCACAACACCCATACTGAAGTCAACATCAATCATCTATACTAATACCAGCTTTGATATTTAACAACAACGTAAGTATCTGCATAAATCAGAATCTGAATCAAAACCACAATTCACTTTTAATCCAAAATAGAATCAGTACTTTTAATCCAAAACAAAATCAATTGATAAATCATTTATTCTATGATTATCAAAACAATAAAGAAATTTAAATATTAATTTAGATTAGAACCAATAATATTTCATGCTGTTCCCGATGATCATTCGCGAAACAACACCGGTATCCCGCAGCCATACCGTAAATATAGGTACTACCCGTATCCCGAAGACATATGGTACCTATAGGGCGCCAGAAAAGGCATAACTAGCCTTGAAAGATATTACAGCTGGACCGATATCTAGATCACCTATGCTGTAACCAATAACCAGTAACCAGTAACCATTCCAATCTTAAAAACCTTTTTATTGAAAAAGGAGCCGAATCCTTCGACATCCTAAATAATTTTTATTCCCCCAATCACTTGGGCAGGAATTCTCACAACAAAATCATCTTTCTCAAAATCCAAAATATTTATAAATCCAGTAATTTGATAAGTAAAACATTTAACTATTCTGAACATAGAATAGCAGAGGGTACTTGCATAAACAGAATTATTTAATTCAACGATATGTAAAATATTTATCTATCTTGAACTGAATAGGGAAAGCAATACTTGCATGATAAGATTCAAAATAAATATCACTTGAACAATAAGTGATGATAGGGATACTTGCATGATATGATTCGAAATAAACGTCACTTGAATGATAAGTGAAATCAGGGGAACTTGCCTTTGGGTTTTAGCAGTTAGTCACACTCGCAAAGACGCATCTATTATGACATTCTGTCTCAAAATATCACCGTCCTTCTTTTCAACACTTTACTGATATGTTGCTCCTACGATTGCTAGAAGCCAGATATCCAAATGCCATTCCATCTCATTCTTTATCCAACGTCTTGTCCTGATCAACTCGAATGATCCACATCTATAATTAAAAGATATAACTTTAATCGCCTAATTGATAATCACTCGACGAACTGCGCGTCAAAAGCCTATCGTCTACCCATACGATAGCCCACACATAAATATAACAGACAATCACAGGACTCTTGCTCCACATATGCACATAATTCACATAGCACATAAGAACATAATTCATATATCACATAATTCATATCACATAAGACTCGGTTCATCAGAAGGGTCGACTCAGTACGTTTAAAACGGAAATCGGGTCAAAAATATGATTTTTCGATCAATAATCGACTCAGAATGATTCGTAAAACAAGCGACCTTTCGAAACAAAAGGATTTGGGTCTCAAAAGTATTTTTATTGAAAGCAGAATATTTTTCTGAGTCTATACGCGTTCGTTTCGTATTAAAAAGACGAACAGTTGATTTATTATGAATTTTTGAACATTTTTCGGAATAAAAACAATCTCCGAATCATTTAATAATTAAATAATAGGGCTCGAACACCCGAAAATAATTTTATAAGAATTATTGAGCCTGGAAAATAATTCAAAATAATATTTTAAAGCTCGAACTATTTTTTGGAATTTTTAAATCAATTTTAAATAATTAAATCTAATTAAATAATTAATTAAAATTAATTAATAACTAATTAAATTAATTAATCAATTAATATTTAAATTAAATGACTAATTAAATAATTAATTATCAACTAAAATTAATTAACTAAATAATTAAGATTTATTTTTAAATAAAAAAATGATTTTCAGAATTAAAAATATTGATTTTTGGAATTTAAAATAAAAATAAACATTTTCTGAAAGTAATTATAAAAAGATAATACAATTTTTGTAAATAATAAAAACAGAAATCCAATTTTTAAATCTTCTGAAAAAGCCAGGGGCTGGTTTGTAAAAAGGAGGAAAGAACGATGGCTAAACTGAAGTTTGCCATCGTCTTCCCCAGTTCTGCTCCGGTGGCCGGCCGCCATTAACGGCGGCCACCAAGCTTTCCGGCAAGCCTAACAGTGAACCAAAACCCAGTCAAAAACACGGGAAAATCTTCTACAACCCTGCAGGAATTCATCTGCTACAACTAATCATTCAATCCATTGACGAATCGACTGAAAAAGCCAACGGAAAACTCGCCGCCGTTGAAGCCCGATTTTCCGGCCAAACACCGATTTTACACAAACCAACACCAAATTTAATGAAATATATCTCAAAACAAAGCTCAGGTCACGAGTAATCTACTGAAATCATTCAATCCAACCCAGGTTTAGCAGAAATAAAAACCCCAAATTCGGGTATAAACCCTAAAATTACGAATTTGAAAATTACCAAACCTCAATTGATTTTGATGCTCAAATCAGATAGAACAGATTGAGAGCTTCACAACGGATATTCATACTTGTGATTTGGTGTTCAATAACACCTTCAAAATTAACTTTGATTTTCAGAATTCTCCAGGAACACCAAGAACACATATTCAAGAAATTTTCAGAAAATCAAACCTTAATTTCTATATGATATTGAACTCTATTTTTGAAGTATAATATACCAAATCGACCAGAAAAACATGCTCTACAACATGGAAGCATCAAATCACATCAACAACATCAAGAACAAATTATCATAATTTAATTATCAAATAATTCGAATATAAATAATTAAATAAGAAAATTACCATGATTTCTGGAAAGAAACTGATGATTGATTCAGAAAAAAGATTTCGAGAGCTTCGTTTTGATATGCTGCACGCCCGAATCGTAGTTCAATAACGCCTTCATTCGTGTGTTTGATTCTCGGAAACGTTTCGGTTTCTCGGGTTTTTCTCTGTATTTACGGTATTTTAACTGGTTGCAAATGAATAAACGGAATAAACGAAATAAGAAATAGACTATTTATATTTATGGAATATTGGATCGTTCTGGATCATTTTGGATCGTTAAATTAGTTGCTTAGCCGCTAAGTAACTATAAAAATGATACAATTCAATACCAGAATTGGATAATTATCAAAACCGGGCTTTTTATAAAACACTATATACGAAAATAACGTAAAAATATCCCATCTCTCAAGAATACGGGTTTTATTGATTACCGAAATAACTATCGTATCGAAAATCTTGCGCCGGGCCGCGCACGGGTCAAACCGTAATCCGGATTGAAAAAGTCAAAACACGGAAAATGTCTGGAATTACCAGATTAGGTTAGGAAGGAGTTTTCGGAAGAGTTTCGGGTTGTAAAAACGCAAAAACGGTTGAAGTTGGACGATTCCCGGCTTTATAAAATAATTTTGGTAATTATTCAGAAAATAATTAATAATTCATAAATCAATATAAAATCATCTAACAGTCCAAAAATTACCAGAAAAATATCACAATTATCTATATTTTATTCTGTACATATAAAAATTCAAATATTCAAATAATGTCACATCTAAACACCCAAACATCAATTCCACTTATCAAATAATTCACCAAAATTCACATAAAAGTCACATAAATAATTCCAAATAATTATAATAATAATATTTGAAAATATGGGATATTACATAAACCAAGGGTAGCAAGTTGAATTGTATAAAGTTAGTAAGCATTTTACCAGAGAAATAGATAAGGCAAAATCTGTAAAGAATTTCTCTGTTCTTGTTGTTCAACTTGTAAGCAGCTGTGTACATTTTGTAACACCGAGTTCTCTACTTAATATATATCTCTGGTGGAAAAGTTCAATCCACCAGAAAGTTTTTAAATACTTGTATTTAAATGCTTTGTGTTTTGATTTCTACTTAACTTTCATTCCGCACTATTACAAAATCAAACATAGTTATTTATTTGTAGAAGAACTGTTCTTGAAATCCAAAAAGAATCCTGAATTCCATTCAACCCCCCCTTCTGTAATTCTTGTTTATATTGTTTGGGAATAACACGCTTATTCATTTTCGTAATAAACTCTCGTAAACGGTTCGCGGTGTAAATCCTTTCTTATATGTTCTGTATGTTTTAAAGTATCGTACTTGGATTTGAATTTGTAGGATTTTAAATTTGTAATTATATTGTGATTCCCTTAATCCTTGATGGTTCGTAGATACGGTCATTTTTCAAAGTTCGTTTTCTCTAAAAACGAATGGCTTTTACATACACTCATTTGGTACGTATAATCACAATATCAACTTAGAATCTTAAATTAAAAACTCGTATATGGCGTGGTCACAAAATTTTTTATTAAACCGTAAGGTTACTATTCATATAGATCTTTTATCAATGTCAAAAGTTTGGGTTTTTTATAGTAATCAGCTTTCTTCAGGATGGGAATTTTCATACTTTCATACTTACTTCCAAACATCTTGTCATTCACAAATTAAAATTTAATTTGACCGTTCTGATACCACTTGTTGCCCAGTAAAGTAATTTTTTAAGGGGATTGGATAAAATTACTAAAAAAATCATTGTATTATGAAAGTAGAGTAAGAATAGATGAATCAAATAACAGTTTATATTGATCTTTGATAAACTGTTACAAAACTCTCTCAAGAACAATATTCTTAAGAGCTTCTGGGTTATGCGAATACTCGAGTTAAACACCACAAATAAAGTGTTAACCTATTCTGTGTTTATATACTACACAGCTACAATCAATCACTATCAATCACAAGATATGTTACAGTATAATTCTACCACTTTCTATACATATCTAAATCAACTACGATCCTATAAATCATCACCTCCTGATTTATCTCGCAGAATTACCTTATCCACACATCCTAAAAGCCTTCTTATTCTGACATACTAATATATGCTGACTATCAAACAGATCCATATTGGCTTAACATATCCTAATTCCTCTGTCAGATCCTGACGCCTTGATAAATCCTGAAACCTGACATAGACAGTTTCTAACATGGTTAAACCTCACAAGTCTCCTTTTCACTTGAAGGTCAAATTTAAAAAAAAAGAATGCGCGAATGAATGCTCAACAAGTTTATTAAAGCATAATTTGATAGTTTTAAAAACATTTTCGGGTTCTTAAATCTGATATCATGCAGAACATGTAAAACCATAAGTTTCAAAACGACAAAAATAGTTAAGGAATTCGATATTTGTTTCCTCAACAGTATCAAAACCATTTTGATAAATTGTAACATTTTTTCTTCAAAACTTTTAGTAGTTCAGCAACAGGGCTTTCTATTTGGAAATGAATAACACACAGGGGGTGAATGTGTTTTACTGTTTTTATGTTTTCCTTGAGCTTTTTATGGTTGTACAAAGTAAATTAAATCTTGTAGTGAAATGTGTTACTGCAAAAATTAAACATGCAATAATAAAGAACAAAGATCTTTTCAAAACTCATTTAATTTTATATTAAAATTAAGAATGTTTTGCTACAAAATTTCTAGGCTTTTTGTTGATAAAGAGCTTAGCTTCTTCTTAAGAGTGTTACAAGATTTTTTTATCTAAATTGTTACAACTTACTAAAAGACCAGTGTTAACTTTATAATTTAGTTAACTGCTAGTTTACACAGTGTACAATAAGACACGCTATTAGTTTTAGTAAACTGTCACTTGTCATTCCCATTTTAGGAAAAATATATCTTCTATTTATGACTTAGCATATCTGAGCATCCTGTGTTTACTTTGATCTTCCTTTGTCAGTTAATCTTCACCATTGATCTTACACATCCTTCAAGCTACTTTTTGTAGACTTGTCAATCCAGCTATATGGATTATTTGTTGATTCTTAATCTTGAATATTGAACTGATCTGCGAATTGTACTTTGAGATTTTACCTCGAGATCTCCATTTGGTCTATAGAGAACTTGATATCTAGATAAGTATATTGGCTTATAGAGATCTCTAATACTCCATAGTTAATTTGACTTTTAGAGGTCTCTGAGTTCTCTATTAGAGAATTTGGCTTGTCGAGATCTCTAGTCTTCATATCTTCACTTTGACTTATTGATATCTATGAGTTCTCTAGTGGCTTATTGACTTATCGATAACTCAGAGTTCTCTAGTCAAATTTGACTTGTCGATAACTCAAAGTTCTTTAGTAAATTTTGGATTGTCGATAACTCTGAGTTCTCTAGTGAAGAAATGACTTGTCGATATCTCCAATCTTCATGTCTTCAATTTGGCTTGTCGATTTCTCTTTGTGAGTTCTCTATAAGCTTTTCTGACTTCTCGATAAGTCATTTGGAGTTCTCGAGTGACATCTCTATAACACTAAATCTGTGACTTGTAGAGATCTTTGACTTAGAATATTTTTATCCAAACAGATTTATTTAACTCCAAGCTTCTTCATAATTCTTCTGAGGCATGATCTTCTTCCATATAAAATTCTTAGGCTTGATACTGTTTAAACAAAAAAACTCCAGTCCGCTCTTATACATTTTTACAGACTTTAAATGTTACAAGTACAAATGCAAACTAAGACTACAATATAACTTACTTAGGGTTGTCAATTAGACTTAGTCTTATTAAAGTACAGGCATGTCTTGCACAACAATCTCCCCCAATTTGTGAGAAGATTGCTTAACACAAATTCATGCCTGTTAACAAGACTAACCCCAAGTTAAAAAAATGGAAAATGTAATTAATACATAAAGCTTGATAGAATTACAACTTTTTATACATTACGAAATTTATAGAGTTTGGATGGTTACAAGTATCAGGTAAAGACAGTTTGTGTTTCTGTTTCTTCTCTAAGAACATCCTTTAAGTGATCAATAATTTCAAGTTCTTCTATTATAGGTGTCCCACTTAGAGCTTCTACAAGTTTTTGTCTTGCTACCTTTGGATTACCACTGTATAGCAAATCAATCCTAAATTTTGAGAATCCACCAGCTTTGATATTTAGAAATTTTCCATCCTTAGAGATTCTACTCATTCCTTTTACCTTGAGCTCTTCTGATATTTTTATAAACATCTCAATTTCCTCATCATACTTCAATACCCTTTCTTCAGATTCAGCCTTATTTCTTTTTCTTGTTTCCTCCTTTGTAATCAACCATTCAGCTATAACTGATCTTTATGCCCTTGTAGGAGTATCATTGTCCTTTAGCAAACTTATTATTCTCTTAATTTCTGTGGGAGAAAGAGAATCCATTAAATCACTGCCAAGAAAGGTGAAGGACCCATCTTTATAGAAAATTCTAACTTTATTAAAAGATACAACTCAGACTCTGACTATTTCCTCAACAAGTTATTGAAAATGATCTTCATTTGAGATGCACCAATTCAAAGGTAGAAAGTCAGATTGCTTGAAACAGTTATAGATGGCCCTTTCAGTGACTTCTCCTTTCTTTTTAAGCTTGGCTTTCTTAGGCTTTCTCCCAACAGATTTGAGATTGACTTTTAGTGAAGGCTTGGCTAAAGGTAAGGTTGTGATTTTCTTGAGATTTTTTTGGCTTGTGGTGATTGGAATTTTTAGGAAAGAGTTAGCTGTTTATTTATACAGAAATTTTGGCTTAGAGGTTAAGAGTGGTTTGTTGATTGAGGTTGTTGATACAGAAGTTTTGGCTAGAGGTTGAGCTAGAGCTGTTTGGATTTTTAGGGTTTTGCTGTGGTTCTGAGCCATCATGATTCTTTTTACTTCTCCTCTCACTTCTTCTCTTCTTTTCCTCATCTTTCTTATCATCCTCCTTCTTCTTCTCTCCACCCTTGCTGCCAGATGGCTTAGTGAATTCACTTGGATTTAAGCCAGAGGGATTTTGATCATTTTTCTTCTGCTCATCATCATCCTTGTCTTTTCTTAGATTATATTGTGTATTTGGCAACATGGTGTCAGGGTTTACAACATATCTCTCCAGAATGTGTATCATCTCCATATCTTCTTGCTTCTTGTTCTTTTTGTACTTCAAGTCAGACTGTAATGTCATGATCAGCCTCATGTTTGATCTGACACAATGTTTGGGAACAAGAAGATGTCTCGCTTGTTTGGTCATTGGGAAGATGTAAACTATTCCTTGGTTTGGATATAGATAGGCTTCTGGAAAAGCTTGTATCTGTGCCTTTTTAAGCTCTTAGAGAAGTTGATTATCTTCTTGAATGACTGGATTTACTCTGTCAATCATCACGTCAAGTTCAGATGCTCTTAGAGTTTGGAGATTTGAGAGAGTCACCTGAATGCACCTGTCTACACCACCATCATTGATGTTCATGACAATCCTTTTCTCCAGAAAGTCATCAATTTCACTACCACTACCCTTATGAAGTTGATATTCTTGGCCAAAGCATTCTTGCAAGTCACATATTTGTTGTTAAGAGACACTCTTAGTGCTGCAAGAAGGTCATTGAATTCCTTATCTTGATTTGGTCCTTCTACAGCCCTTTGAAGTCTTTCCTTTCCAACATCAAGTTGAGCACTTGAGCATTGACCAATTTGAATAGTCTCTTTAGCCTTATATTTAGATTGTTGAATTATAGCTTCAGTCTCCCCCTTAGTCTTGGTGACATGCATGAAGAGGGGAGTTGGAATTTCTGGCATCACTTGTTCAGGTAGAGAAGGTAGTGGTATGTTGAGTTTGCCCATGATGGCTCCCAAGGCAACAAAGTTCTGCATTTGAAGATGCTTGTGGGAGTCCACCAATGTCTGGATATCAGATTGTTGACTCTTGACTAGAGAAGTCAAGGCCCTTGACGTGTGCATAAAGTGAAGCATTGGAGGTCTGCAATTTTGAGACTGGCTTTGGAGAGATTGAAGTTGCAGATTTGTAGAAGTGGAGCCAGGCTGATAAGAGCTAGCTGATGTTTCAAAACGTACTTCCACAGCCTGTTTGATGCCATCCATGAGCAAAGCTGAAGGCTCATATCTACTTTGATGAAGTTGCTCCAACTTGACCTTTGTGTCATTTAAGTGAGTAATTTACTGTTGGACCACTTCATGTAGAGCAATGAAGGACTGTTTCAGACTCTTGACTTCCTTTTCCATAGTGGTCAAATCTAATCTTTTCATTTGATCAGCAAAGTGTTGAAACTTTGAGGTGATCTTGACTTGAGAAGGTATAATTTCATCCATCTTCTCATTTACCAGCTTCCTGATTTTGTCTTCATGACCAGTTAGCTTGACTTCTAGAGCTTTTCCAAAAAGATGAAATGCTTTGAGATGAACTTTGTACACTTCTGTAATTGCATTATATACATCGTGGAGTCAATGCCTTTGCATTGCTTCCCAGAATAGTGATGTATTCTTCCCTAAATCTGGCCAAGACTTGATCAATCACCAATACAAAGTCCTGAGAGAGCCATGCATCCATATTTCCATCTTGTTCTGCATCATTGACAATTTTCTCTTTTTGCTTCTCAACTTCTTCATTGTATGTAAGCATGATAGCTTGATAATCTTGATTGCTCATGTTTGAAGTCAGTAGATGCTGTAAAATATTTGTCAGTCCAGAAATCTGCTCAACTAGTAGATCATCTACAAATGTGGGTTGAGAGCCAGATTCTTGTAGCCAGTAAGAGAGAATGTGTGGTTGTTGAGGTTTTGAGGTGGATGGTTGAGATCCAGAACTGCCTGTGACTGAAGTCACATTTTTACTCACAGATTGCTTTATGTTTATGACAGTGTGTTGTCCTCCACTTGAAGTGGGAACCTCCAATTGAATTGGAGGGGATTTAGATGGGTTACTGTCATGTACACCAACCTCAAATCCTTGTGTGTCTTGCACCACACTGTCACCTGAATGTGCTATACTTGCCTCCCCCATTGCAGGATCATTGTCAATTGTACTCCTAGCATCTATTGTCAAGGCAATTTCTGCTAGGGTTTTTGGGGGGAGTTGTTCCTACATGAGGAACCTCCAATTGAATTGGAGAGGATTTAGATAGCTCCCCCTCAGGAGTACTACCCTCAAACCGTACAGTCTGTGAAGACTGATTTGCACATGAAGGTGCATTTGGTATCTCCATGGGGTCTTCAGTAAAAACTGATGAACCCCCCGTGGTTTTGATGATGTTATCAAGGTCTACCCCAGCTAGTAGCCTCTCACCATCTAATTGAGGTGTCTGGGTGGTGAGCAAGGTTTCTTGAACCAAGTCACTTGAGTTAGCTTGCACTTGAGAATTAGGTTCAAGTGCTGTTGGTAGAGAAGAAATTTGAGATATGAGAGTTTGTTGCTCAGATGTAAGAACCCAAATTTTTGACATCGGTAAAAGACCTTTATGAATAGTAATATAATAACTTGAATTTTTGAGACCTTGTAAAATGTTTAATGAATAGTAACCCTGACGGACTGGGAAAAACCTTTTAGCCCACATTATGTTGTGCATGAGAAAATGAGTTTCGGAGTTGATAACATGATTATACGTACCAAATGAGTGTATGTAAACGCTATTAGTTTTCGAAGAAAACGAACTTTGAAAAATGACCATATTTACGAATCATCGAGGATTAAGAAGATCATAATATAATTACGAATTTAAAACCCTACGGATTTATATTCAAGTACGATGATTCAAAACGTAAGGAATAAATACGAAAGGAAATACGTCGCGAACCATTTACAAGAAAGTATTACGAAAACATTTAAGCGACCGAGCGAACGCGTAAATGATTAAATAAACGTAACGCACTAACTAACCATGGTAGGAAAGTAACCATGGTTAATTTATCAAATAGTGAGCTAAGGTGTAGGATGATCAACCAAGGCTACCAAATAGTGAGCTAGAGAGCTAAACAAGTGGCTTAGCTTGTAATCTACCAAAGGCTAGCTAGTTTTTTCTAAGATTTGCCAACGTAAATCAATCCTAGGATATAAACTAGAGAATAAAAATCAATACAAGATACCACTTGCATTATTTCCAAGAAGCAACCAAGAAGCAAGCATAAAAACTCTCTTTCTCTCCCCAAAACCTCCCATTCGGCCCTTCTTCTTAAAACCAAGAAATCAAATCAAAACTTCAAGCTCTAGCCATGGATAAATCCTCCCATTAATTCTCAAGCTTTCTATCAACAAAACTAAGATAAGATAAATCTTTGAGCTCTTTTTATCAAGGTTTGATGTGTGAAATAAAATCAAGAAAGTTGATAATGAATAGTGTGAATAGTAACTCTTCTTTGGTTTCTTGATTTCAATGGTGGTTTTAGGTTCCAAAAACTATACTAAGCACTCCCAAGACTTCACCATCATCAAAAACACATCTCAAGCTCTCAATAAAGGTAAAAATCTTTGACCCCAACTTTATTTAAGATTCAATTTCAAGATCCTTTTAGTATTTAGTTGTAAACCTAGTTTTAGTGGTGGTATTGTTGAAATCTTGATGTTTAGCTAAGTAGAATTAAGGTTGATTGTTGTTGCCTCAAGAACATGATTTTCTTGAGAGGAATTAGTGTGTTGATGATAATATGTTTATTGGTGGTGGTAGTATAAAGATCTAAGGCGTAAACAAAACTCCGATCGTAAACGTAATCTCGTTAAAATGAACAAAACGTAACTTTAAGTTTCTGCAGAAAGTCCCGAAGATGTAAACTGTAGTTTCTTGAAAAATAACCCTTGATTATGATAGAAAATGTTACAAGGATCGTTTAGGCGCTTAAATTGCTTGATTCCGATTTACGGATCAAAATTTATGGCCGTTTTACTAAAAGTGATTTACGCGACAAAAACTGCTACGAATTATGAACTTTGAAAATATAAAGGATCGACTTAAAAATATTCATAAATCATAAAAATTTTACAGAGAGTATTAAATTTAGTTTCCTAACTTCCACAAAGATTTCAAGTGAAAATAATGATTTTTCAATTTTATAAAAATATCGGAGCCGAGACCGCGCGATTAGAAACCGTAGAATCCATAAGCGGAGCAACCGACGAAAATGAAAATGGACTTAAGATACTTTGAAAAAGGAAGTGACCATAATGTGAATAAGGACTTAAAGAAATAATAAGGGTAATATAAGTTGAGAGGGTGTATAATGATTAGCGCATGAGTGCGGGTAGCCGTAAATTAGAACGTGACCTAACAAAACGACTTGTGTTATGATTATAGATTTTCGAGCGGAACCTAGAGCATCCTCTACCTCAAAATACCCAGGCAAGTTTTCAAACTCTACCTTTTAAAAACTGTTGTGTTGTGAATATTTTACAAAACTATGATATATGCATGAGATTGCTTTAAACTATTTTACGAAGTTTGAGATTTATTACATTACTCAATTGTTGATAATTTCTAGTATATGTTCATACTGAGTTTGAAATGTTATATTTAGACCGAGAGTCGGTCGGTGTAAGCTTATAAAAACCCGAAGGTATCCCGGAGGAGTTTATAATTGGGAACGTTAACGCTAGCGAGTAGTGTGGCCTGTATATATTTTAGACCAAGGATCGGTCAGTAAAAATTGATGAAAACCCAGAAGTATTCCGAAGGTATTTTAATTAGAATATTAACGCTATAATAGAGCGTGATGTATAAGTCGTAAGACCGAGAGTCGATCAGTTTTGTGTTATAAAATATAAACCCGGAAATTGTCCCGGTGATAATATAGGAAGATTAAAAGTACATAGTAGTGCGTTTTGAAAGGACTCAACGTCCACTTACAAAATACTAAACACCTAGAACTTTTATTAAAATGATTTCCAAAGATCGTATTCCCTCAACTATACTTTATCGTTCGAATAATAAATATCTATTTACTACTCATTTATTATGGGAGAAGTATTCTCCAGTGAATATTTATTTCAGACTCGATTAAATATTAAAGATTATTATATTACTTAAACATAAATTAGTTGAGGAATATTATTTCAAATATTTTTTTAAAAGTATAATTATTCGAGGTTTAATTATTCAACGATTAATATCTGATTATTAAGCATAAGTTATTTAATTGGTTTAATTATGATTTAAAAATCATAGAACCTGATTCAAATACTTTCTGATTTTCAGAAAATCATTCGAATAATTTTAGATCGTCGGAGAATATTATCTCGACTTATTTTAAATATTTGGATTATAGTTTCAAAAGAAACTCCCCCTTATTTAATTATTAGTTGACAACGGTCAACTCACATCCTTAGTACTTCCTCCGAAAACTTTCGGATGTACATATATATATATGAAGTAAAGCTATACCTATCAACAAGCAAAATGCTTGGGGGAACTTCGATATGGTTCGAGTTCTCGGGATATGATAGGATCTCCTAAAGGATAAGGGAGGGGTAGGATCCAAGTACTTCATGTATTGGATAGACTACTGGTACCGTAGGAGATGGTACAATACGTACCTAAGGACCTGCGAAGTGTGTGTACCCGAAATGAGGACACATAGCCCATATACGGCAAGGGTGATAATCGTGATACGAAGGTGTTGTCCTTTCACTAGTGGAAAATGTTACTTTTATCATAGTACGACTGATCATCCTATGCGGTGGCTCCAACGAATGTCCTATTCTTCCAATTGGAATTGTGATGCAATACCGTAACCAAAGCCTAGGTGCTGGGTTTACCATTAAGGTATTTGCAGGATAATAAAATCCACTAAAGAATTGTTTTCATGAGAAGGTGTGTGTCACCAAGGAAAATTATTTTTGAATAAAACGTAATTATCATATATGATGTTTTACGTGAGTTTATCATACAGTCATTTTCACACTATATATTATTATACTGGGCATTATAGCTCACTCTTGCTTTCTTTTAAATGACACAACACAACAGATAACCAGTATGCCGGTGTGGGACTTAGTCGCTTGTAGTCATGGGGAGAATCCCTGGCAGCTTTGTCTCAGGTGTGCCAGAGTATCAGATAGGTATAAGATATCAGTCGTAATTATTGTAACTTCATGTAGAGGTTATGAATAATTGTTTGAGATCCTGTAAAGTACATTTGAGTTTTAATAACAGATGATACTTATTGTACGTCATTTTTAAGGCTATAACTTGTGAGTGTGTGAGATTGGGGGTCTGTGATATGGAATTATTGGATTATCAAGTGAATGCAGGTCACACATGATTGAAGGATTGCGTGACGACCCAGGTTCCTGTCCCCGGATTTGGGGGCGTTACATCAGATGTGAGTATTGGCAGCTCCCCCTGAATGAATGAGGGAGCTTCAAGAGATGTGCTCTCAATGTGTGTGCCATCCTTATTTCTCCTACCATATACTTGAATTGCTTCAGTTTCAGGCTGGGTGCAGACTCTGTACATGGTGCATTGGGGTGAATGCTCTTTTCAATAGACACACCCTATTGAGAGGATATATCTAGAGTCTATTTAGTCCCCATTTTTACAACTGCATCCTGTTAAGAGGATACAGAGGTGGCTTGAGGGGTCAGCTCAGTTTTCTTAATCTTCTTTGATCTCTTGATCAAGGGTGACTCAGTTTCATGTTGATTTTCACCACTCTCAGTTATAACATTTAGGGTGATCTCCTTTCTCTTCTTTTTACTGACCTCATCCTTTTAAGAAGATGAGGTGGTTGGTTTCCTATCTTTGTTGTGAATATGTTGTGTACTTGATGATTTCATAAACAAAATATCTAAGTGGATTCTACTTAGAAAAATAATGTAGCACTCGACGGATAAGAATTATAGTCCCGACGGATAACTCATTATAGTCCCGACGGATGCTAACTTATTATCCATCGAGTGAGTAGCTTATGTAATAATAAGTCTGTAGCACAGTTCTGTATACATCTTTGTATAGATTCTATAGTAGCCTATAAGTCATGTTGACTTTAACTAGATATGCAGAATAGGTTGATTAATTGTATATAAATGATGTCTTGAAATTCTGCATAAGTGAAATGAAGTCAAGTGCCAAAATAGCCATCAACGGATGATTAACAAAGCCATCGATGCATGATCAAATGACTATCAACGGATGTTTAATATAGCAGTCGACGGATGATCAATGAAGCCATCAACGGATGATCAGAAAGTCGACGGATGATCATATATCCAACGGATGTTCATAGAATCCAACGGATGATCATGTAAAGAATTTAAACAGCAGTTGAACAGTGAAAGCTGAGCACAGCCGTCGAGATGTATACAAATCTACTGTGGAAGCCCATTAACTGGGTAATAGAGGACGAAAAGCAGCAAAGCTTAAGACTGATAGTTTTTATATTTATTCAGTCTTTTTGACTTTGTAATCTTGGTAATATATAAACCAAGAACGTAGCAAATAGAAAAATGAGAGTGTTGAGAAATAAAAACAGAGAAATCTTTGTAAGCAGAATTATTAGCATTTCCCTGTATTCTGAGTAGTTCAATTTGTAAGCAGCTGTGAGCATTCTTGCACACCGAGTCCTCTCGATATATAATATATATCTCTGGTGGAATTGTTTAAATCCACCAGAAAGTTTTTAAAGACTCTTGTTTTTAATTACTTATGTTTTGATTCAATTAAGTTTCTATTCCGCATTGTGCTAATCAAAACATTATATCTATATTCGAGTTGAACATTTTTATTTCGAGAAAAAGGTTCAAGAATTCCATTCAACCCCCCTTCTGTAATTTTTGCTATGTTGTTAAGGGACTAACAATTGGTATCAGAGCAAGCTCTTAATCTACAAAGAGTTTAAAGATCAAAACAATTCAGCAAGATGAACAAGAAAGACGTTGGAGTCAAGATTCCTTTTCTAGATAAAGATAATTACCATCATTGGAAGGTAAAGATGCATCTTCATATGCTTTCTCAAGATGAGGCCTATGTGGACTGCATAGAAAGAGGTCCTCGTGTTCCAATGAGAGCTGCAACAGGAAATGTAACACCCCAAATCCGGGATCGGGGATCCGGGTTGTCACGAGTTCCATTTCCCTTAATAACACCCAATCTTAATAAATAATCAACTACTCTGTACTGTGACCCCACAATAAACACACACACCACACGTTATAGTCTCAGAGATGAACACTCAAAAATAACACAAGTCCTTATATTCCACAATTATAAACCGTTACACCTTAAAAAGGTTCTGAATAAATTTACATATTCCTTGCCATTATTACAATTCATATTATACATAAGTCTGGTTCATCAATAGTTGAAAACCTAGCCTATTGGTAGCTCCTACCTCAGCTACAGTGGCATCAACGCTTTCAGAAGACTGCATAACATTTTCTAACCGCTTGCGAATCGGGAGCTTGGTCCTGTTCATCTTTTCTATCTGTTGTTGTGTGATGAAAGAAAAAGCAAGGGTGAGCACCAAGCCCACCAAAATAATATGTATAATGATTAACAATATATGAGCCTTCTCATAGTACTCATGAAAGTCTTGGTCAAAAGAAATGAACCAAGTTTGATATCTTAATGCGATGAAGTCGCAAAATATTCAGTATATATACATATATACTTTTGAAAATCTTGGAAGTCCTCTTCCATGCATAATATACACAGAGTTCCAGTTTATAACTGTATAAAAATATCGTTGCAAGGTGATCTCATATATCTACCCTTGTCTCAACGTTTTTCTGAAAATCTTTGATATGCATAAGATAATCATTAACTAGATATAAGTTGAAAATATGAAGTTACAAGATACCCCAATATACTTATATCTTTTCCAAATATTACTTGAACTACCACCGTTCAAGTTATAATCAGTTCAAAAGTTCATCACATAGATGAGACTACAAGACAAGATTTGAATAGATTCAATCTTTGAATATCATTATAAATAATGAAGTTACGAGATACTTCATTAAATCCCGATATATATATACACCTATATATATATATATTTCATACACTCCTTGAAAACCTCTGTTATGAAAATTATAAACAGAGTTGCAATATCCAATGAATTTGGAAAGGAGAAAACCTTGGCATAAAGCTGATATCTTGCTGATCAGGCAAAGATACCAATAAGTAACCTTTTCTACTAGTAGATGGACGAATTCCCCACTGGTCATCACCCTGGGCGCAATAGGACCTTATGCTGGACTGCCACTCAGCCACTTACGCATTTGATGGACTCCAACTGAGCCACTTACACTTTCATGGACGCCCACTGAGCCCATGTTGCTTATGCCGACTCAAATAGATGAACTTACTTCCCGAATGATGGGCAAGTAATCAAGATGTTTTCTCAAAACAGCAACCTCGTTGCGAATATAAAATACACCACTGAGCCGGATCCCTCAAGTTTTGAACGAGTATTTAAATCCCCTTTAAAAGGAAGATCTTAAATATAAAAATGAGTTTTGGGATCCGCTCTAACTTTTAAAAATCATTTTGAAGACTCGAAAATACTTTAAAGAGTGTTTGGAGTAATGCTGATTTAATGAAATAAATCAGTCCCAATATATTAGAAAATATCTGAATATTATTATTTAAATAATATTCCCATAAAGAATAATCTTTATAAAAATAATTGAAGTAGAAGTTTTAAAACTTATACTTGAAATGAGTATTAAATAACCAAAGATATACTTATACGAAAGTACTATCTTTATTTGAATAATCAAAGATAAGTTTGATTATCGACACCTTATTCTTTAATAAAATAAAGAATATATCTCAGCAAATAATCGGAGTCATAGATCCTCAAATGAATATTCAAATAATATTCATTAAATAATATAAACTGAGTCATAAGCCCTCGAATGAATATTCAAATAATATTCAATAAATAATATAAAGGAGTCATAAGCACTCGAATGAATATTCAAATAATATTCAAATAATAAAATAAAAGGAGTCATAAGTCCTCGAATGAATATTCAAAATAATATTCATTTAATAAAATAAAGAAGTCATAAGCCCTCGAATGAATATTCAAAATAATATTCATTTAATAAAATAAAGAAGTCATAAGTCCTCGAATGAATATTCGTAATAATATTCATTAAATAAAATAAAGGAGTCATAAGCCCTCGAATGAATATTCGTAATAATATTCATTAAATAAAATAAAGGAGTCATAAGCCCTTGAATGAATATTCGTAATAATATTCATTAAATAAAATAAAGCTATCGAATAAACCTTAATCGATTAATAGTTTTAAAAACTATATCAATATATATATATATATAAATATATATTATACTCGGGAGTCTCGCCTCCCGGTTTTAGAAAAAGTTCATATTTTGATCCCTAATACTAAGGGTATAGGCAAATACCGCTTATCTCTAGCATAGGTATTATGCAACGAATAAGCATTTGAACCAACAGATATATAAATCAAGAATACGAAACAGGCATGCATATATACCATATCACATGCTACAATATATCGCAAGAATTTGCTAATAACAAATATGCATTTATCACAAGATCATGCATATACACATATACATCACAACAACAGTATAACGGGTAGAAAACTTGCCTGAGCGACTGGGGGTGATAAAAGGCTCGGGACGAGTCTGGTAACCTATAAACAACAAGTAAGTTGGAATTAAACCAAAGTCACTTGTAAATCTATACTCTAACTACCTTAGACTCTAACGCTCGCTTTGCGCTTACTGATTCTCTTAAGTCACTCGAGTACCCTCGGCTCCACCATTTTTTATAATTTAACCATTACGAGTTTTAAGGCGATTTCTTCGCGAGTGTCTTACCAACTGCCTAATACTCTTACCATAATTGTTTCATATACTAATTAACCCTTTTTGGTCTTTAACCTATGTTTCAAAGTAAGGCGAGGGGAAAAGTTTCTTTCGCGAAACGCCGTTACTTAAAATGGTCGTTTCTCCTAAACCGTACATCGGAATCAAACGAACTATATATCAAAACGAAGCTCGTAACATGAACTATCTAAACATGGCAATGGTCATAATCTAGAAGGGAGTTCTCGGGTCCAAATGTTATGAACAAAAGCAGTCTAAAGTAAATCGGACATTACGACGGCTATGTTTACGCGATTACCAATATTTAAACTACTCCAATTAACCACCAACCAACTCATAACCATCAATACAACAAAACTTCACCTAAACCATACCACATCAGTCCATAATCTCCAAGTCTTTCAACTCAAACAACCACAATCAAGACCTATGAACTATAATCAAGCTTTAATTACCAAAACACTTCCAAATCAAACCAAACTACTAATAATCACAATCCATGCTTCTCATTTCACAAAACCAACCATTAAACTTACTAACAAATAAAGTAAAGGCTAGGGTTTGAAGTTTATACCTTCCTTGGGAGGTGTTAAGTTGCTAGGAAGCCTTAGGGAGCCTCCTACAAGCTTGATCTTTCCAAAGAAATCAAGAACACAAAGTTAGGCTTTGAAGTTTCTAAAAGTCCGATTTAAAGAACTGTAAAAATGAGGGTCTTACCATGAATATTTGGACGATACTTGTGAACAAGAGTTGTAGGCCATCTCAATACCTTTCCAACGAGCTATAGAACACAATATTTGAGTGAGAAATGAAGGAGATACAGCAGTTTTAGTGTGCTGGTTCTGTTTTGGCCGAGAGCAATGGAAATGGGGGAGGAAATGCTTTTGCTTTCTTGTGTTGGTGGAATAATGTGGTGGATAATGATGGGTTGTCTTGATATTTTGCTAGGTTAATAATAAACAAAGGAGTTAGTGGAAGATGATCTCACCATTTGCCATGTGTTGGTGATTTGTGGTGAGATGAGATCATCCCTAGTTAACTATATAATTAACTAGCCATTCCTTCCTAACTATCACTTGGTTTCTTGTTTGATCAACCATCCACTTGCCTTGCCACTTGCAAAGGTATTTACAAGAGTCGTTATTCATTACTTTGTCCGGTTATCACTCAATCTCGTTGATCGTTTGGTTAAATACCTTAATGGTTTTATTGATAAAATCTTCTTGGTATTTTTAATACCTAAATTAATTCTCCTTTATAATCCTTGAATTTAAAATCCTTCATCTTAACATTAATTCCTTAAATCCCTTAATGTCTGGTGGAAATCTCGGGGAAAAATAAAAGTGCTCATTTTCAAAATCCGACAGCTTTTACATACACTTATTTTTTTTATGGAATACTAATACGATCTTAGAATTTCCATAACAGTACTCCTATATATCGTGGTCTGATAATTTTTCTTAATCAGCATTGTCAGCAAAAGTTACTATTCATCCGGGTTTCAAAAATCTCCAAAAATTGGGGTTATTACAGTCTCCCCTCCTTAAAAGGATTCCGTCCCGGAATCAGATAGAAAACAGTTGGGGATGCTTTTCTAGCATTGTGCCTTCTAACTCTCTAGTCAATTTTCCACATTATGGTTCTACCACCAAACTCTGACTAGTTTGATAACCCTTCTCCTAAGCACTTGTCCCTTTTCGATTTATAACCCTTCCTGGTTGCTCCATATAGGTTATGTCTGGTTGCATGTCTATGCGCTCATATGCCCCTATTTATCTGGCATCCGAATTACATTTTCTTAACATTAATACGTGGAACACGTTATGAACTTGCTACATATTCGGGGGTAGGGCTAGCTCATATGCTATCTTCCCAATATGTCTTAATATATCCAAGGGTCCAACAATTCGTGGACTTAGCTTCCCTTTCTTTCCGAACCTCATCCTTCCTTTCCAAGGGAATACCTATAACAACACTAGGTCCCCCACTTCCTATTCCTTGTCCTTTCGTGTCAAATCAACATACTTCGTGTTCCCATCTTGGGCTACTACCAGCTGTCCTCTGATTAAAATCTATTATATCCTTGATCCTTTGGACTACTGCGGGTCCGAGCATCTTGCGCTCTACAACTTCATCCTAACATAAGGGAGATCGACATTGTCTTCCCTCAAGGATCTCATAAGGCGATATCTCAATACTGACATATGATCTATTATCGTAAGAAAACTCAATCCGTGTTAAGTGAACATTCCAAATTCTTTCAAGTCTATTGCACAGACTCTCATTATAGCTTTTAACATTAGAGCTTTTGCTTCTCAATACCCATTCTTTTCCAGTTCGTAATAGCTACTACCTTCCGTTCCTAATATTATACTGGTTATACTTTTGCTCGTTAGCGTTCTATAACCTTTTAATAATCATGCCAGCCTTAGTATCACGAATGTGTTTCCATTCCGAATACTACCACAACTTTATTACTCCTTTTTCAGCTGTTTCTATTTTCGAAAGCTTAATCTTTCATATAGAAGTAAAAGAATTTATTGAGAGATCACTATGATCATGAACACTTGTTATATCGCATAGTTAGTACAGAAGGTGGCCAGCCTTTAGTACTTGACAAGCAATTAAACAATAGATGGTATCCTACTAGGCTTCTATCACACAGATAGATAGTCATTCGGCAATACCTCCCCTTTCTGGAAGGGTTGTTCTTCTCAGCTTACATGAAATGAAAAGAAGAGAAAAGAACAAATTGAAGAGAATTGTATATATGAAAAAATATACTGCCACAAAATATCTGGCTTGGAACCTACCTCTGAACTATAGAGGTTTGTCATAGGAGAACAAAACATATATGTATTTATATCAACATCAAGTATTATAGCATCGCATTTCACATGCCTAAATATTTTCGCCATTCCGTCCATCATTCTATGGACCCATGCTCTTCCTCGAGCTTATACACAATCACCTTTGAAACTCCCTCGACATCGAAAATCGAATCTGGGATCTCATTCTAGACATCATCGTTACTAGAATTCTATGCTTGCACCGCAACCTTCCTCATATAGTAATACGACTCTCTTTTCATAAGAAGGAATAAATATTCAATAGGTAGATACTCTACTTAATTAGTCTATCAATGATAACTTATACATTACCACGACCCGATTAGTGGTACTCAATCTCAACATCCATTCCAATACAACTCTCATGGTTGTAATCAGCTCATTACTCGGAGAATCATTGCTGCATTACTATGGTCCACCACTGACCTACTGTCATCATTCACTTTCCATGAAATCTTAATATCTAACCATACGGAGTCCATACATGTCGTATCAAATCCTTCTAAGGAGGTAACATAATCACCATTCATGATTCATGAAGAACACTCCTTATCCTGCCATACATACATGACATGAAGCAGATAAAATTGCAGAAGAGTTTCAATCAAAGCAACGATAGCAGGTTAATACCATTCTTAATCATATGCCTTCGATAGAAGACTTAACTCAAAGGTTCGTCTAGTCCTTTTTGAAATAGTGTCATGGATTATTCTCAAGATAGTACCTTCTGAGATAGATAGCCCGCTCATGGCGATTACACGAATTAAACCTTTACCAACTAATATTACGGTTGGGTATTGCAAAGTCATCAGAAGGAATGTCAATCTTCCAAACCATAATACAACCTGCATAGCTTTAACCATCATCACTGTATTCCTTTGGCACAAGCGCCTATAATTATCCTCTTACCTTTAAAGTGTCGGCCACCTCTTTGGCCTTTCCTGATAGTAAAATTTCCTTACAGTCAATGTCATTTTAACCACCTCCAAATAAATTTTCTACCTTATTTCAATCACAGCTTATGTGAAGATGTTTTCCTTAAAATCTGATGAGTAAAAAAAAATATTACCATTTTTCCATAAGTTATTGCCTCAGTCTTTAGAGGTTAATCACTGTCACGACTGACTCTCAATCATAATTAGAACATCTTTTTATCTTAAGTCCTAATTGCCCTGAACAACTTCGACCATTACTGGTTCGATCCATACCTTCTCGTGGTTTAACACGTGCCCCACTTGGCATCATTATAATTACGTCATATTTCCTTTATCAACATTTCTATTTTTGAGAATTTTGAATATTACCTTTCTCCTTGTAAAACCTCTAAGGTTATCCTTGAATCATTCCTCCTGTATTCCCTAGATACAGGGCATATCAAGATACCATTTATTAATACCAGAATCATTGTCTATATACTTCTGAAAAATTTCTCCACTGATTCTTAAAGGTTGTTATTACCTTAATCCTTTCCAATTCATACTGTCAAAACTCACACTATCCCTATTAAGGGTGAAATTCCAACCTTTATGCATTCCCCGAGGATTCATTTTAAGTTACCGATGTTCTATCCTTAATTCCACCTTTAAAAGGTACATGCATCCTTCCATGGATAAATCAAGTCATATATCCCTGATAAGGGTATCTTATTCAATCATTCCCACCTCGATAGTATATGCCTAATTTCACAATAACATATGTATTTAAAATGAGGTCAATCAATATGGCCTCCAAAAGATAAGAACGGTTATCCGCTTTTCTTGCCTGATTCAGTAATGATAACAGGGATGTTCTAGAAGATGTTTGTCATGTTGAACGTGAACCTTTTAGTTCTAACTACTCATTTACCTCTTTTATTTATCTCAACAGTCATCTCAATGTTGGGATATCTTTCATACCTGGCGTCTCCCTTTCTGGGTATCATGCCCCCGGTCTTACACTTCACATTCTTGAAGGTCACTTCCTTCATCCAATTTTCCTAATTTCTTACTTTCTTGTCTCCTCAGTCCATCCGTGTTTCCTTATTAATCAATCGATCAATCTCAAATTTTCATCGAATACTGTCAACTTCAAGGGAATTAACTTTACATATCGCTTACGCCTTCAAACCTTGAATTTATCTCATGATCAGTCACCATCGCGCTGATGATGACACACTTCTCTATATTTATTGCAAGGGTTTCTTAGGGTTTCCTATACCTAACTCCCTTATCACTTCTCAACTTTATTTCCTTTATATCCCTTTATACTCCTTCCCTTTTCAGTCTTTTATTTTCGTTTCCATTACAACCATTACATGAACCAACACAACATAAGCATTGATTTCAAACATCCCGTCATTCTGGATTCGTGTCCTCAGAACGAATCTTGACAACTTTTACAACTTATATTCATAATTCATCATACTCGTCTGCTTTTGTTCTAGCTCTAAAGCTTTTACACTATCTCCATAACCTTGGGAAGTACTTTCCCGAAAACAATTGTCTGAACTTTAATCAGTTTATTATAACCTCTGGCTCCGTGCCTTTCTTGGCCTTTCACCAATGGATGGCCTCTCTCTTACGGGGGTAAGTGACAAAAACAGTCTTTTATGCTTCGTCAATCATTTAGAATCTCAAATAATTCCTATATTTCCTTTAGCCAGGCTCTTACCTCGACTGGGTCAAACTGTTCCTTGGAACTCTGAGAGCTTAGCGACTTAAAGGTCATGAAAGGATTTCCTACCGTATTGTTTCCTTAAGGTGGTGGTTGGGAATAAAAGTATAAGTTCTGTTTAGACAGGTCCATGAATTTCCATATAGGAGTACCGTCTCGGGTCTCCTTATCTTGCTCGACTTCTATTTTCTCATTATGAAATGTTTCATCCTTCTCCCATACTTGGGGTTATCTTATACGTTAAAATCCTCATTTTCCACTTCATTATGTTATGGGTTCCTTCTATCTTGATGGCGTCCTCCCTGACTATCACATTCAGGGTTTGCCCTAAATCTTATTCCTTGAACTATGACTTTCATCTAGGATCTCATCTTTAAGCTCTTAAACATTTGGAACCCAAATTCTATAGGAATACCTCATTATTCCCTTATCATCTTTCTCGGTATTAATCTCATATCTATTTGTTGGCTCTATGCCTTCATTCATCACTTTTTCTGGCACAATATGTTCTTTTCCAATAATTCGGTCTGTCTTGCAATCTCAAACAGCTTTTCGGTACCGGCTCCGGTTACCTTCACTTCTATTTCCATTTTCTCAAAATCTCTTATAAACTCTCTCAAAGACATTATCATCTTGAGTCTCTCCTTTTTACTAAGGGCATCAGCCAACACATTGGCTTTCCCCGAATGATAAAGAATCTCATAATCGTAATCCTTGATTATCTCTAACCACCTCATTTGGCGCATGTTGAGCTCTTTCTGCGTGAAAATGCACTAGAGCACTTATGGCTTGTGTAAATCTCGTACTTCTCTCCATACAAGTAGTGCCTCCAATATTTAGGGCAAAACTATTGCCACGAGCCCAAGCTCATGGGTGGGGATATCGAATTTTATATTCCCTTAATTGTCTTGATGCATACGCGATTACCTTGTTGTGCTGTATAAGAAGCACACCCTAATTCCTTATGTGAAGCGTCACTACACATCACAAAATCTCCTTTTCCATCTGGCAACGCCATCATAGGGGTCATCACCAATCTTTGCTTCAGTTCTTGAAAGTTGTTCTCGTATTTCTCTGTCCATTCAAACTTCTCAGTCTTACGAGTAAGCCGCGTTAGAGGGGGCTACTATCTTTACAAACTTGAACGAACCTCCGATAGTGACCGACCAATTCTACCTCTGGTAGTCGACCTAACCATGGTCATCAATTCATCAGTGGTCCTTTATTTATTCTTGTCAGGATCCTCCATGGGATCCTCCTCAGCAACTATCCCTTCTAGGACAACATCCTCAACATGAACATCATCCGATCCCGTGTTAGGACGCTCTATCGGATCCATAATCTGATCTCCAATAAGTAATAAAACATCATCGCGTTGTTGCTCCTCAACCTCAGGGTTCGGAGTCCCGCTACCATATATGATAACGAACTACGCTTCTATCACGATATTTATAAGGGTTCCCATAAGGGTTTTAACTGTCAGTACTACGTTAGGTAGCCCGACTAGGAACTTGGCAAGAGTTCTTATTATCTTAGTGAACTTATTATCTTAACGTCACATCATCTCTGAGGTTTATAACGCTTAGCTCTGATACCACTTCTGTAACACCCCCAAATCCGGGGTTGGGGATCCGGGTTGTCACGAGTTCCATTTCCCTTAATAACACCCAATCTTATTAAATAATCAACTACTCTGTACTGTGACCCCACAATAAACACATACACCACACGTTATAGTCTCAGAGATGAACACTCAAAAATAACACAAGTCCTTATATTCCACAATTATAAACCGTTACACCTTAAAAAGGTTCTGAATAAATTTACATATTCCTTGCCATTTTTACAATTCATATTATACATAAGTCTGGTTCATCAATAGTTGAAAACCTAGCCTATTGGTAGCTCCTACCTCAGCTACGGCGGCATCAACGCTTTCAGAAGACTTCATAACGTTTTCTAACCGCTTGCGAATCGGGAGCTTGGTCATGTTCATCTTTTCTATCTGTTGTTGTGTGATGAAAGAAGAAAGCAAGGGTGAGCAGCAAGCCCACCAAAATAATATGTATAATGATTAACAATATATGAGCCTTCTCATAGTACTCATGAAAGTCTTGGTCAAAAGAAATGAACCAAGTTTGATATCTTAATGCGATGAAGTCGCAAAATATTCAGTATATATACATATATACTTTTCAAAATCTTGGAAGTCCTCTTCCATGCATAATATACACAGAGTTCCAGTTTATAACTGTATAAAAATATCGTTGCAAGGTGATCTCATATATCTACCCTTGTCTCAACGTTTTTCTGAAAATCTTTGATATACATAAGATAATCATTAACTAGATATAAGTTGAAAATATGAAGTTACAAGATACCCCAATATACTTATATTTATTCCAAATATTACTTGAACTACCACCGTTCAAGTTATAATCAGTTCAAAAGTTCATCACATAGATGAGACTACAAGACAAGATTTGAATAGATTCAATCTTTGAATATCATTATAAATAATGAAGTTACGAGATACTTCATTAAATCCTGATATATATATATACACCTATATATACATTTCATACACTCCTTGAAAACCTCTGTTATGAAAATTATAAACAGAGTTGCAATATCCAATGAATTTGGAAAGGAGAAAACCTTGGCATAAACCTGATATCTTGCTGATCAGGCAAAGATACCAATAAGTAACCTTTTCTACTAGTAGATGGACGAATTCCCCACTGGTCATCACCCTGGCCGTAATAGGACCTTATGCTGGACTGCCACTCAGCCACTTACGCATTTGATGGACTCTCACTGAGCCACTTACACTTTCATGGACGCCCACTGAGCCCATGTTGCTTATGCCGACTCAAATAGATGAACTTACTTCCGGAACGATGGGCAAGTAATAAAAATGTTTTCTCAAAACAGCAACCTCGTTGCGAATGTAAAATACACCACTGAGCCGGATCCCTCAAGTTTTGAACGAGTATTTAAATCCCCTTTAAAAGGAAGATCTTAAATATAAAAATGAGTTTTGGGATCCGCTCTAACTTTTAAAAATTATTTTGAAGACTCGAAAACACTTTAAAGAGTGTTTGGAGTAATGCTGATTTAATGAAATAAATCAGTCCCAATATATTAGAAAATATCTGAATATTATTATTTAAATAATATTCCCATAAAGAATAATCTTTATAAAAATAATTGAAGTAGAAGTTTTAAAACTTATACTTGAAATGAGTATTAAATAACCAAAGACATACTTATACGAAAATACTATCTTTATTTGAATAATCAAAGATAAGTTTGATTATCGACACCTTATTCTTTAATAAAATAAAGAATATATCTCAGCAAATAATCGGAGTCATAGATCCTCAAATGAATATTCAAATAATATTCATTAAATAATATAAACTGAGTCATAAGCCCTCGAATGAATATTCAAATAATATTCAATAAATAATATAAATGAGTCATAAGCACTCGAATGAATATTCAAATAATATTCAAATAATAAAATAAAAGGAGTCATAAGTCCTCGAATGAATATTCAAAATAATATTCATTTAATAAAATAAAGAAGTCATAAGCCCTCGAATGAATATTCAAAATAATATTCATTTAATAAAATAAAGAAGTCTAAGTCCTCGAATGAATATTCGTAATAATATTCATTAAATAAAATAAAGGAGTCATAAGCCCTCGAATGAATATTCGTAATAATATTCATTAAATAAAATAAAGGAGTCATAAGCCCTCGAATGAATATTCGTAATAATATTCATTAAATAAAATAAAGCTATCGAATAAATCTTAATCGATTAATAGTTTTAAAAACTATATCAATATATATATATAAATATATATATTATACTCGGGAGTCTCGCCTCCCGGTTTTAGAAAAAGTTCACATTTTGATCCCCTATACTAAGGGTATAGGCAAATACCGCTTATCTCTAGCATAGGTATTATGCAACGAATAAGCATTTGAACCAACAGATATACAAATCAAGAATACGAAACAGGCATGCATATATACCATATCACATGCTATAATATATCGCAAGAATTTGCTAATAACAAATATGCATTTATCACAAGATCATGCATATACACATATACATCACAACAACAGTATAACGGGTAGAAAACTTGCCTGAGCGACTGGGGGTGATAAAAGGCTCGGGACGAGTCTGGTAACCTATAAACAACAAGTAAGTTGGAATTAAACCAAAGTCACTTGTAAATCTATACTCTAACTACCTTAGACTCTAACGCTCGCTTTGCGCTTACTGATTCTCTTAAGTCACTCGAGTACCCTCGGCTCCACCATTTTTTATAATTTAACCATTACGAGTTTTAAGGCAATTCCTTCGCGAGTGTCTTACCAACTGCCTAACACTCTTACCATAATTGTTTCATATACTAATTAACCCTTTTTGGTCTTTAACCTATGTTTCAAAGTAAGGCGAGGGGAAAAGTTTCGTTCGCGAAACGCCGTTACTTAAAACGGTCGTTTCTCCTAAACCGTACATCGGAATCAAACGAACTACATATCAAAACGAAGCTCGTAACATGAACTATCTAAACATGGCAATGGTCATAATCTAGCAGGGAGTTCTCGGGTCCAAATGTTATGAACAAAAGCAGTCTAAAGTAAATCGGACATTACGACGGCTATGTTTACGCGATTACCAATGTTTAAACTACTCCAATTAACCACCAACCAACTCATAACCATCAATACAACAAAACTTCACCTAAACCATACCACATCAGTCCATAATCTCCAAGGTTTTCAACTCAAACAACCACAATCAAGACCTATGAACTATAATCAAGCTTCAATTACCAAAATACTTCCATATCAAACCAAACTACTAATAATCACAATCCATGCTTCTCATTTCATAAAACCAACCATTAAACTTACTAACAAATAAAGTAAAGGCTAGGGTTTGAAGTTTATACCTTCCTTGGGAGGTGTTAAGTTGCTAGGAAGCCTTAGGGAGCCTCCTACAAGCTTGATCTTTCCAAAGAAATCAAGAACACAAAGTTAGGCTTTGAAGTTTCTAAAAGTCCGATTTAAAGAACTGTAAAAATGAGGGTCTTACCATGATTATTTGGACAAGACTTGTGAACAAGAGTTGTAGGCCATCTCAATACCTTTCCAACGAGCTATAGAACACAATATTTGAGTGAGAAATGAAGGAGATACAGCAGTTTTAGTGTGCTGGTTCTGTTTTGGCCGAGAGCAATGGAAATGGGGGAGGAAATGCTTTTGCTTTCTTGTGTTGGTGGAATAATGTGGTGGATAATGATGGGTTGTCTTGATATTTTGCTAGGTTAATAATAAACAAAGGAGTTAGTGGAAGATGATCTCACCATTTGCCATGTGTTGGTGATTTGTGGTGAGATGAGATCATCCCTAGTTAACTATATAATTAACTAGCCATTCCTTCCTAACTATCACTTGGTTTCTTGTTTGATCAACCATCCACTTGCCTTGCCACTTGCAAAGGTATTTACAAGAGTCGTTATTCATTACTTTATCCGGTTATCACTCAATCTCGTTGATCGTTTGGTTAAATACCTTAATGGTTTTATTGATAAAATCTTCTTGGTATTTTTAATACCTAAATTAATTCTCCTTTATAATCCTTGAATTTAAAATCCTTCATCTTAACATTAATTCCTTAAATCCCTTAATGTCTGGTGGAAATCTCGGGAAAAAATAAAAGTGCTCATTTTCAAAATCCGACAGCTTTTACATACACTTATTTTCTTTATGGAATACTAATACGATCTTAGAATTTCCATAACAGTACTCCTATATATCGTGGTCTGATAATTTTTCTTAATCAGCATTGTCAGCAAAAGTTACTATTCATCCGGGTTTCAAAAATCTCCAAAAATTGGGGTTATTACAGGAAACGAGCCATCTGTTCCCAAACCAAGGCATGAATGGTCTGATCCTGACATTGAACAAGTCAGGAAGGATAAAAAGGCCATGAACATTCTGTTCAATGGAGTTGATGCAGACATGTTTGACAACATTATAAACTGCAAAACTGCCAAGGAAGTCTGTAATGCTATACAGATAATCTGTGATGGCACTGAGCAAGTTAGAGAAAATAAAATGCAGCTCTTGATTCAGCAATATGAGCATTTTCACAATGAGGAAAGTGAGTCACTCACTGACATTTTCAGTAGATTCCAGAAACTACTAAATGCTCTTAAGTTGCATGGAAGAGTCTATCAGACTAAAGACTCTAATCTGAAATTCCTTAGATCTCTTCCAAAAGAATGGAAACCAATGACAGTCTCATTGAGAAACTCACAAGATTATAAAGAGTTTACTTTGGAGAGACTGTATGGCATCCTGAAGACCTATGAGCTTGAGATAGAGCAGGATGAAATGATGGAGAGAGGAAAGAAGAAAGGAGGATCCATTGCACTAGTTGCTGATTTGGAAAAGGAGAAGGAAGTGAAGATGGAAGTTGTTGAGTCAACTTCTAAGGTGTGTGAGAACAAGGGCAAGGGGCTTACAGCAGAAAGTGAAGATTCATTGAGCCAAGATGACATGGAGGACATTGATGAGCACCTAGCATTTCTCTCCAGGAGATTTGCCAAGCTCAAGTTCAAAAAGAACTTTGGAGCAGCCAAGCCAAATAGAAACATGGTGGATAAGTCAAAATTCAAATGTTTCAAATGTGGCTTGGCAGGGCATTTTGCAAATGAGTGTAGAAAGTCAGATTCCAGTAAGAAAAGGTTTGAGTCTGTGGATTTTAAGCAAAAATACTTTGATCTACTCAAACAAAAGGAAAGGGCTTTTATTACTCAAGAGAATGACTGGGCAGCAGATGGTTTGGATGAAGATGAGGATGTCAACTATGTCAATCTAGCCCTAATGGCCAAGTCTGATGAAACAGAGACTAGTTCCTCAAGCAATCAGGTAATTACTACAAACCTTGCACATTTATCTAAAGCTGAGTATAATGATGCCATAAATGACATGTCTACATAATTATATCATTTGCGTGTTACACTTAAGTCTCTTACTAAAGAAAATGCTAAAATTAAAGAAAATAACTTGTTTTTAAGTGAGAGGAATAATGTGCTTGAGTCTCAGTTTATTGATTCTTAGAAATTAAAAATTGAGTGTAAGATTGCTAAGGAGGAATTAACTGAGTCCTTGAAAAAGGAAGAGATTTTGAAGAAGCAGCTCGAGCGTGAACAAGAGGTGATTAAAGCATGGAAAACATCCAGGGATGTCCATGCTCAAATCACCAAAGTTCAAGGAATTGAATCTTTTTATGATGAAGCCTGGAAAAAGAATAAAGAGAAACTAGAACCCATTTGGTAGATGGTTTGCTGACAGATGTAGACTCGACGGATGATGAGAACTATCCGTCGGATAACAAAAAGTGTTATCCGTCGAAAGATGAAAATCCTCATCCATCGGCTGTGAGCAAGCCCATTAGCAAAGCCAAACTAATCAAGCTAAATGAGAAGTATGGGTCTGTTTCCAAGAACTTTGTTTCAGGAGAGTCAAGCCAAGTTAAGAAAGGGAGAAAGGCTAATGTTGGTCACATGACTGTCAAACAGTTGAGTGACAGACTTGAGAAAATTGAGGTAAAAACAGAGACTAAAAAAAATAGGAATGGTAAAGTAGGGATTAACAAACACAATAACTACACACCTGATAAATATGCTCCTAGAAAAATCTGTGTCAAGTGTGGTAGTGTAAATCATTTGTCTGTTAATTACAAATCTGCCATGCCTACTCCCATGTTTGTTCAGTCTCAATTTCCTCACATGAATGCAATGCCTTACATGCCTGTTAATGATATGCCTACACAGAACATGAATGCACAGTTTGTAATATGCCATTTGCACATAATCCATATTATGCTGCATACAGTATGCCTCAAATACCATTTAGCATGCCCTACTGGAATAACATATTTACACCAAGCATGCCATTTCCTGGTAGCCATGATATGCATGATAATTCTGTTGCATTAAATGGTTTCAAAGGTCCAACTCAAATGACTAAGGAAGAATCTGAAATTCCCAAGTCAAATGAGTTAAGACCTAAGAAACAGAAGAAGAAAACTAACAAGGCAGGACCCAAGGAAACTTGGGTACCAAAATCAACTTGATTTGATTTTGATGTGTGCAGGGAAACAGAAGGAATCTTTGGTACTTGGATAGTGGTTGTTCAAGACACATGACTGGTGATTCTACCCTGCTCACTGAGTTTAAGGAGAGAGCTGGCCCAAGTATTACTTTTGGAGATGAGAGCAATGGTTATACTGTGGGATATGGCTTGATTTCAAAGGACAATGTCATCATAGAGGAGGTTTCCTTAGTGGATGGCTTTAAACACAATCTGTTGAGTATCAGCCAGCTTTGTGACAAAGGCAATTCAGTAACCTTCAACAAAGAAGCCTGTGTTGTGACTAATAATCAAAGCAACAAAGTGGTTCTCACTGGTGTGAGAAGAGGAAATGTGTACCTAGCTGATTTCAACTCAACTAAAGCTGAATCTGTAACTTGTCTTCTCAGTAAAGCAAGTCAAGATGAAAGTTGGCTATGGCACAAGAAGCTATCCCATTTAAACTTCAAGACCATGAATGAGTTGGTAAAGAAAGAACTAGTAAGAGGCATTCCTCTAGTGGATTTTACTAAGGATGGACTGTGTGATGCCTGCCAAAAGGGGAAGCAGATTAAAGCATCATTCAGGAAGAAACTTAATTCAACAATTGAAGAGCCTTTGCAACTGCTTCACATGGATTTGTTTGGACCAATCAATGTATTGTCAATATCAAGGAAAAGATTTGGCCTAGTAATTGTAGATGATTTCTCAAAGTTCTCTTGGACATATTTCCTAAAGTCTAAAGATGAGGCTAGTGAAATCATCATCAATCACATAAGACAAGTTAACAATCATCCTGATTTCAAAGTTCAAAAAATCAGGAGTGACAATGGAACTGAGTTCAAGAACTATGTCATGAGAGCATTTTGTGAAGAAAATGGGATCTTGCATGAATTTTCAGCAGTAGGGACTCCACAACAGAATGGAGTAGTGGAAAGGAAGAACAGATCACTTATTGAAGCTGCAAGGACAATGCTTGAAGAATCTAAACTTCCAACATATTTCTGGGCTGAAGCTGTAAATACTGCATGCTACACTCAGAACATTTCTCTGATTAATCAAGCAAGATGCATGACTCCCTATCAATTGTTCAAGAACAAGAAGCCAACTATAAACTTTCTTCATATCTTTGGCTGCAAATGCTATATCCTGAGAAATCAAACTGATCAAAATGGGAAGTTTGATGCTAAAGCAGATGAAGGAATTTTTGTTGGATATGCTGTTGGTAAAGCATATAGAGTCTACAATCTAAGAACCAACATTTTTGTGGAATCTATACATGTTGTGTTTGATGATAAAAAGATTGAAGGACTGGAAGATGGAGATCACCATGAGAGCCTCAAATTCGACAATGTTGAGATGGTTAGTGATGAAAGTGATGATGAGAGTGATCAAGAAACAGTGTCTAAGGATAATGCAGACAAATCTACAACCAATGAAGCACAAAACTCAACATCCATCGAGTTGCATAATGCTTCATCCGTCGGAAGGCAATCTGTGTTATCCGTCGGAAGACAACCTGCCTCATCCGTCGATAATCAAAATTCACCATCCGCCGGGTTATCAAAAGGAGCAGGAGGTCAAGACAGATCACCTACAGAAAATTCTCCCTTCTCAAATCAAAGATCCATAAACTCAGGGGGAGTTTCTAGCAATCAAAACTCAATCACACATCAAGACAATCATAAGGCCTCTTCATCTAGAGCTAATCTACCTCAGCAAAGGAAATGGATAAAAGATCACCCCTTTGATCTTATCATTGGTGATGTGTCTTCTAGAGTTCAAACAAGAAGAGCAACTCAGGAAGAATGTCTATACAGCAGCTGTAACACCCCCAAATCCGAGGTCGGGGATCCGGGTTGTCACGAGTTCCATTTCCCTTAATAACACCCAATCTTAATAAACAATCAACTACTCTGTACTGTGACCCCACAATAAACACACACACCACAAGTTATAGTCTCAGAGATGAATATCCAAAAATAATCACAAGTCGTTTTATTCCACAATTATACGCCAATACACCTTAAAAAGGTTTCTGAATAAATTTACATTTCTTTGCCATTATTACAATTCATAAATATACATAATCTGGTACATCAAAAGTTGAAAGCCTAGCCTATTCGTAGTTCCTACCTCAGCTATAGCGACATCAACGCCTATAGGAAACTGCGGAACGTTTCCTATCCGCTCGCGAATTGGGAGCTTGGTCCTGTTCATCTTGTCTATCTGATGTTGTGTGATGAAAGAAGAAAGCAAGGGTGAGCAACAAGCCCACCGAAATAATATGTATAATGATTAACAATATATGAGCCTTCTCATAGTACTCATGAAAGTCTTGGTCAAAAGAAATGAACCAAGTTTGATATCTTAATGTGATGAAGTCGCAAAATATTCAGTATATATACATATATACTTTTCACAATCTTTGAAATCCTCTGACATGTATAATATACACAGAGTTCCAGTTTATATCTGTATAAAAATATCGTTGTAAGGTGATCTCATATATTTAACCTTGTCTCAACATTTTTCCAAAAATCTTTGACATGCACAAGATAATCATTTACTAGATATAAGTTTAAAAGATGAAGTTACAAGATACTCCAATATACTTATATCCGAATACTACTTGAACTACCACCGTTCAAGTTATAATCAGTTTCAAAAGTTCATCACCCAGATGAGACTACAAGATAAGACTAGAATAGATTCAATCCTTGAAATATCATTATAAATAATGAAGTTACGAAATGCTTCATTAAGTCCCGATATATAAATATATTCATATATATCTCCCATACATTTCATGAAAACCTCTGTCATGTAAAGTATGAACAGAATTGCAATATCCAATAAATTTGGAAAGGAAAGAATTTTGGCATAAACCCGATATCTTGCTGATCAGGCAAAGATACCAATAAGTAACCTTTTCTACTAGTAGATGGATGAATCCCCCACCGGTCATCACCCTGGCCACATAAGGACCTTGTGCTGGACCGCCACCCGGCCTCTTACGCGTTGATGGGCTGCCACCCAGCCACTTACACTTTGATAGACCGTACCCCGGCCTGTCGCTTATGCCGACTCAATTAGATGGGCTTACTTCCCGAACGTTGGGTAAGTAATCAATTCATTTGTTATCTCAAAACAGCAACCACGTTGCGAATGTAAAATACACCACAGAGCTGGATCCCCTAGGTTTTGAGCGAGTATTTAAATCCCCTTTGAAAGGAAGATCTTAAATATAAAAATGAGTTTTGGGGTCCACTCTAACTTTAAGAATCATTCTGAAGACTCGAAAACATTTTTAAGAATGTTTGGAGTATTGCTGATTTATTAAAATAAATCAGTCCCGATATATTAGAAATATCTGAATATTATTATTTAAATAATATTCTCATAAAGATAATCCTTATAAAAAAATATTCGAAGTAGAAGTTTTAAAACTCATACTTGAAATGGATATTAAATAACCAAAGATATACTTATATGAAAGTACTATCTTTATTTGAATAATCGAAAATAAGTTTGATTATCAAAACTTTATTCTTTAATAAAATAAAGAATATTATTAAATAATAAGCGGAGTCATAATACCTCGAATGAATATTATAAATAATATTCATTAAATAAAATAAAGTGAGTCATACATCCTCAAATGAATATTCAATTAATAATCATTATATATAATAAACAGAGTCATAAGTCCTCGAATGAATATTCAAATAATATTCATTAATTAATATAAAGTTATCGAATAAACCTTATTCGATCAATAGTTTTGAAAACTATATCCGTATATATAAATATATATATATATATATATACTCGGGAACATCGACTCCCGGTTTAGAAATATGTTCACCTTTTGATCCCCTATACTAAGGGTAAACTCAAATACCGCTTATCTCTAGCATAGGTATTATGCAACTATAAGCATTGAACCAACAGATATATAAATCAAGAATATGAAACAGGCATGCATATATACCATATCACATGCTACAATATATCGCAAGAATTTGCTAATAACAAATATGCATTTATCGCAAGATCATGCATATACACATATACATCACAACAACAGTTATACGGGTAGAAAACTTGCCTGAGTGCTCCCGGATGGACTTAAGCTTAGAGTGGGTCCGACAACCTATGAACAACAACATAAGTCAGAATTAAACCCCGGTCACTTAAGAAACTAGACTTTAACCATTTAGAGTCCTAACGTTCGCTTTCGCGCTTAACGATTCACTTAAGTCGCTCGAGTATCCTCGGCTCCACCATTTTTAATAAATTAACCATTAAGGGTTTTAAGGCGATTCTTTCGCGAGTACCTTACCAACTGCCTAACACACTTTACATAAATGTTTCATACTCCAATTAGCCCTTTTAGGTCTTTAACCTATGTTTCAAAGTAAGGCGAGGGATAATGGTTCGGTCGCGAAATGCCGTTACTTAAAATGGTCGTTTCTCCTAAACCGTACATCGGATTCAAGCGTACCACATATCAAAATGAAGCTCGTAACATGAACTATCTAAAAATGGCAATGGTAAAAACCTAACAGTGAGTTCAAGGGTTCTGATGTTAAGAAAAAAAGCAGTCTAAAGTAAATCGGACATTACGACGGCTATGTTTACGCGATTTCCCAAATTTAAACCAATCCAAATCAATCCCAATTCATTCATACAACCAACATCCATCCAAAACATACTACAACAGTCCCAACACCTCAAGTTCTTCCAATTTATGTTATTCTCATCATGAACTTAAACTATACTTAATTCCTTTAACAAATCAACAAGATTCAACATTCATACCACTACCACTCCAACCCAAACTCTAAACAAACAAGCTTCAAGCTACTCTTTACCATAACTATCAAAATCATCCTAATATACAAAGTAAAGCTAGGGTTTGGAGATGTTATACCTTCCTTGAAGCTTTTAATCAATGAAAGATCCTTGGAATGCCCATGGAAGCCTTGATCTATGCTTAAGCTACCTTGAACTTTCATAAAAAATCAAGAAAACCAAAGTTATTTCTTGAAGGTTACTATTCACCATCTTCTTCCTTAATTTATTGGAAGAGATTGTGAAGGAATTAGAAGCTTAAACTTATAGGATATCCATATCTATGTACAAGGAACCTTAGATAATTACCTTGTGATTTAACGATGCTTGGAACTTGATTTTTGATTTTTCTTCCTTTGAAAAGAAGAAAAAGCCGAGAGCAATGTTGAAGGAATAAAATAATTTTGTGTTTGCTTTGATTTGTTTTGGCTAGCTTGGTTGTTTTTGTTTTGTTTTTGGGTAATTACCTTTCTAACCTTGACTTTGTGTGGTTTTAAATCAACCACATCTCCTTCCCCTTATGTCATGCTTATGTCATGCTTATGATGTTATCATCCCTTACTTTCCCTCTTCTTATTGGTTGGATGACCTCATCATCCCTAACCTCCTTGATTATCTTCCTAATTGTTTGCCTAATGACCGCTGATCTGTTATACGGTTCGCTTAACTTTCGTTTTCGTTTATCGTTTGAGGGATCATACCCGGGATCTTATTACTTGGGTTTCCTTAACCTTTCTCAATACATTATATTCATTTTATGATCCTCTCTTATAATCCTTTAATTTAAATCCTTTTTATCCTGTTACCTTATATTCAATTCTTTTCGTATCTAGTGGATTTCCGGGAAAAATCAAAGTGTTCGGAATTGGATTCTGACGATCTTTACATACACTTATATGTCATATAGAGTGCCAATAAAATCTCAGAATATCCATAAAAGAACCCCTACCTAGTGTGGCATGAAAAGTTTTCTTATTCAGCAAAACACTATTCATAAGGGTTTCAAAAATTTCCAAAAATTGGGGTTATTACAGCAGTTTTCTATCAAAGGAAGAACCAAAGAAGGTAGAAGAAGCTTTGTTGGATCCTGATTGGATTTTAGCTATGCAGGAGGAGCTAAACCAATTTGAAAGGAATAAAGTATGGAAGCTGGTACCCAAGACTAAAGGAAAGAATCCAATAGACACTAAGTGGGTATTCAGAAACAAGATGGATGAAAATGGCATTGTAATCAGGAATAAAGCTAGATTGGTTGCTAAGGGTTACTGTCAGCAAGAAGGAATAGATTTTGATGAAACTTTTGCTCCCGTTGCAAGACTTGAGGCCATCAGAATTTTCTTAGCCTATGCAGCCCATGCCAATTTCAAGGTCTATCAAATGGATGTCAAAAGTGCCTTTCTGAATGGAGATTTGGAGGAAGAAGTATATGTCAGTCAACCTCCTGGTTTTGAGGATCCAAATTTTCCAGAATATGTCTATTATCTTCTGAAAGCACTTTATGGACTGAAGCAAGCACCTAGAGCCTGGTATGACACTTTATCAAAGTTCCTTTTAGAAAATCACTTCACAAGAGGTACTGTAGATAAAACTTTATTTTTCAGAAATGTTAATGGCTCTAGCATACTTGTTCAAATTTATGTAGATGATATTATCTTTGGCTCTACAGATGAGAAACTTTGTAAAAAGTTTGCCAAATTGATGCAAAGTAAGTATGAAATGAGTATGATGGGAGAACTAACTTACTTTCTTGGTTTACAAGTTAAGCAAGTTAGTGATGGAATATTCATTAGTCAAACTAAATATATTTTTGATCTTTTAAAGAAGTTTGATCTAATGGATTGCACATCTACAAAAACTCCCATGGCCACTGCAACTAAGCTTGAATTAAACACTACTGAAAAGTCTGTGGACATTTCAAGTTATAGAGGCATGGTTGGCTCTCTTCTGTACTTAACAGCTAGTATGCCAGATATAATGTTTGCTACATGTTTGTGTACTAGATTTCAGGCTGATCCTAGAGAATCCCACTTGATAGCTATTAAGAGAATTTTCAGATATCTCAAGGGAACACCAAAATTTGTGTGACGGCCTCAACCCCGGGGTCAGGAGTTGACGTCACTAAACATAATTACCAAAAATATAAATAACATAATTATTATTAAAATATACAAACTTGACCCCAAACCAAGATCCGATCCAGGTTCAAGTATAATTCAGGTTCTCATTATTACAAACTCTTTATTCAATATCTAAGACACACTAACTTAATTCAGCAACTCCTCAGACCTCATGGTCTGATACAAACTACCTCAGAGGAGCCAAGTCCAGTAGGGGCGGGAACACGGGTCGGTCTGACTGATCTTCTAGGCATCTGCGAAATATACATAACAGTTTGCAAGGGTGAGCATAATCGCTCAGCGGTACCAAATATAAATAACAGATTAAAACAGTAATGTAACAATAACGGGAACAGCTGTAATCATAATATCAACATTTCATAATGATAATCAAAGCAACTGGATATCACTAATTAGCATGCTTTGGGAAAACAACATAGTAGTGTGCTGCATAATACCAGAGTTCAATTTTAGCATGCTAATCATTTTATAAAACCGCTGTATCAATTAATCATGATTTCATATAATTCACAAATCCCAATCAGATACATAGCGGATATGTGAAGACAGCTGATCAGGCTATCAACACCAGACGGCTCTAACTGCCATCCCATTTACCCGTTCCAGAACTCAGAGACTAGCTAGGTCTCTGACCTGCTGGACTAATCAGTTTTATAGTGCGCGCAACCGAATTAGCCTCTTACGCCACCTCAATAGGCCTACTCTGGCCCAAATGTATCCCATATCTGACCGTTTTATCCAGTTTTCAAAACACTTGTACCTATCTCATTTTCAAAATCATTTATTTAACCAGCACACGTATAAAAATCCGTTTCGCAAATCATCCCATTCGAGACAGGTACCTCTCGAAGTTACTGTTCCCCAAAACAATTTAAAAACAGTGAATTATAACTACAGGGGATACGTAACTTAAAACGTTTCTGTCCCATTACGAAAGTAAAACATTTAGCTATTCATATACACTGAACCATAAAAGAATGCTCAGGGGTACTTGCTGTGGCGCCCTCCAAACCCGGGTCAGAAGTTTGGGGTCCACACACAAACACAATATATCAACCTGTATATGACATATTAATTGCAATGACCCTGCTCTATGTAACCATGGATCGCAACAGGTTTAAGTATGAAAACAAGCCACAACCTTAATTTTTATTACAACGTACCAAATTCCAACTAATTTAACTTACAACTGATAATAAAATTATTCATGCAATCTTACTATCTCACTACCTCCATAAGCTTCTGCTAGCTCGATCCAACTCAATCGGGAATCCTAGCTCGTACATTGAACTGGGAAACCTCGCTATCAACCGTATCCCTTTTTAACTGTAGAATACATAAAAAGATTCGCAAGAGTGAGCTAACTAGCTCAGCAAGTCATAATAACGATAAATGAGGTTAAACAATGATCAAATGAGATGATTCAAAGGAATCAAGTTTCTTTTTAACTAACCATTAGAATTGGATATTCATTTTAAGTTTTAAAAACCAAGGTTAGGTTGTTGATCAGTCACGCACTAACCCCGAGCAAGCACACAACACTGCTCTAATTACTGGATCCAAGGCACACATTGGCCTAACTTGACCATTGGTATGGTCTGACCACGAATCTGGTCCACATATATAAACTATCCAATCCTAAAGCAGTTCAATATGATAACAATATGATTCAATAAAACAAAATCATAATCAATGATGGTTAAACATTTTCATAACAACGTAAGGAAACTTATGGATATCTCAAGGGTATATCAGGGTATGTATAAGAAATGGTTTTCAGTTTGTACAAGGGTCAGGTATCAGACCAGTAATGATTTTCGGGACATGGTTCTTTGATGTTATTTAGAATGACTAGAGTATAAAAGTTTCTGTGTGTTCAAATCATTCTCTTTCAGTGTTTGGTAGTTATATCTTTGGGGAGTAGTATTATATTTGTATGGTTTGGTGTCCGAGGACCAACAAAGGACAGATTACAAAGAATAAGGCTTATGGCTCAAGATCAAGAAAATCAGGGTTTAAGGGTAAATAGTTTGAAGCACTTGCAATATAAACAAGAGTTATTTTGAATAATAGCGACATGTTATAAAATAGTTTGAAAATAATTGCGATATATCTTGAAGAAAAGTTTGGAAGTACTTGCCTCACCGGGCTTTACAACTATTACTGATCAATTCTGAGCCGACTCTGCCGCTCAGGCTTTAACGTCCAACCATTAGATCCCATTGGATTTGACTTTGACACTCAGGTCTTTCTGTTGAGACTCTACTGAGCTCATCGATTGACCACTAGGTTATCTTTAGTCCATCATCCACTTTCAATATTCCCGACTATAACCTACAGGGTCGAAATACCCTACGTTAGACGTCTAGGTATACTTGACATATCCTCGATACTGATTCTTATCCAACGATATTCAAACCCGACTCGTAACTATTCATATTAGAATAACACAAACAACAATTAAGGTTCACATTCTCGAAATCGATCCAGTGTTCGTTTTCAGAAAATACGTATACTCGTAATTTTACGAAATTAGGGTTACTGTGTTTTGGTCAAAACATACAACACAACATACAATCAGGTTCTGTATAAAACATACGTATATATATTTACTTATACTCGCTCGACGTCCCGATAATTCTCGGATACACTCCCGTATTTCTGTAATTCGATTTTTCGGAAATCGGGCAGCGTCCCCTTTGTTTATCGGACTACCCGTCGAAACACCCATCGACGTCAAATCAATAACGACAATCCAATTCATAACAATTACAATCCCAATCATCAATTCAACCCAACAATCAATCCAATCACAATTCATCAACTAAATTACGTACTCAACTTATTGTAAAATCAAATTCCCATTTCAAAGATAATCTTACGAATTAATTTATTTATTTTAAAATATTAGGACTCAGGATTCTGTCCTCAGGATTCTGTCCTCAGGATTCTGTCCTCAGAATTTGGTCTAACTTATTAAGTGAGGATATTTGTCAAGCATATCTGACTCTAACTTCCAGATAGACTCTTCTATTCGAGGATTTCAAACGTATTCACAATAGATATACACTTATTTCCAAAGACATGCCTTTAACGATCAAGAATTTGGATCGATCACTATATGCAAAACAACTTGGACCAGAGCCTATTGGCTCCTGATCAACTACTTGGTTCGAATCAGACACTTATTGCCCTAACCTTGACAGGAAAACACACTATATGTACATACTGTCATGATGGTAACATCAACTCATGAACAACTTTGTCTATATTTATCAATACCTCGAATGGTTCACTAATTTTAGGACTTAGCTTGTCGCTTTTACTCAAACTTATCCAATCCCTTTCAAGACGACACTTTTACTGACACTATTGGTCCTATATCTATATTCAAACTTTCTCTCGATACAATTTCGTCTTCTTTCTTTGTTTACTCCGAGCTGCTTTAATCAATATTACTATGACAACCTTCTTTCTCCCGCTTTATTTTAATAGAAATGGGGAACTACACTTGCGTTCACATGAAGCTTGATAAAGTGGCATTCCAAAGCTGACATTGCTGATAAATGATTGTTCCAGTGTTTCCTTAAAACTTCACCTCTCAACATATCTTACATTTCCTAAATCATTTCCGTACTTTGACTCTCCGCATAAGGATGTTAGACAATGCTCGTTTTCCACTTGGTTTCTAAACGTTTAAGCATCTCTTATCATTTTTCATCAGTTAAGGCTGAAAAGTAGTCTTATATATTCACGTATTATCACCTTTAAGTATTTAAGCTTCAGATTCCACTCTTTCCCATTTGTCTATTAATTTCTCGTTGGTCTTAATTACATCCAATCTTCTCTGTCGGTATAATGCATCTGTTACCATACAGCTTTGCTTAGGTAGTTGTTAATGGATTAATTCAGAATCTTTTGTTAACCCTATTCAAAGTTTCATTCTTGAAGACTCAACGTATAGTTGTTTTTTTTTCCTTCTGATTTTTGGAGAAAATCCTTGGGCATCCCACGCCGACTCTCTTATTCCTTGAGTAGCTGAGGATGTTATCAATAAATATAGTTTACTTATCCAAATACTCCTTATACACCACATTCCTTAATTCCTTATAGCCACTTGATACACTTGTCATTTCACATAATATCATCAGAGTTTGCAATGCTCTGAACTCACTTTAATCGTAATCTCTGATATTTTCTCAGGTCAGATCTTAAGTTAATTCTCAATACATAAAACACTTCTTAAATTAGGTCTTATAAGTAATCAATTCTTTATAGGGTCTCCCTTCTTTTTATTCATTGTTTGTTAAACTCCCGATAATCAGTGCATACTCTTATAATTTCATTCCTTTTCTTCATGAACATCACTGATACTTTTCACGATTCACTTCTTGTAAAACCATTCCCTGGGTCTGCCTTATCCATTAGGCCTCCAATAGTTCACCTTAATTCTTTGACGTGTCCAACACTTGCTAATCCATTTTGAAATATCCTTCTTATACCTGGTTATCGCTATTTTTCTTTTATTTCCATATATTTTGGCATCTCTTCAATAGAGTATATACTTTATAGTATGAATTTCCTGTGGCATTTCATTTCTTAATTCTTCTACTTTTAACTTCCAAGTGCTGGAAGAGAACCTCGGGATATCGTGACCATTCTCTTGGGCGCATAAATTTCCTCTCAATACTGCTAACATCATGATCCATTATCTTCTTTTGACATTTCCTTATCTTTCTCTTAACAACTTTGACTGAAAGGTCATACTATTCATCCTTGCTCCTGTTTGGATTACAAACTCTGACTCGCAATTCCAACTTCTAAAATTCCATAGAAAATTCTTCCGGTATAGTTTCTATGTCCGTTATTATTTTCCTCTATCTTTGCTTTTCCTCGTGAATACATACTTCAACCTTTTATGGCCCGTATAGATCTTACACCTTTCTCCATACATATCATGTTTCCCAAATCTTTCAAAACGAATATTATTACTGTTAATCCCAAATTATGGGTAGGATACTTCTACTCATAAGGCTTCGGTTGTCTGGATGCATATACAATAACTCTATTGTGCTGCATCAACACACATCCTATCCCCTAATGAGAAGCATCACTATAAACTACCAAACCTTCTTGATACTTTTAAATTGATAAAACAGGTGATGAAACCATTCTTTCATTTAACTCCGCAAAACTATATTTCATTTCATAAAACTTTTTGCTTTTCCTGGTTAGCTTCGTCCAAGATATTGCAACTTTCATGAAATCTTGCACAAATTTCCAATAGTAACCGACCCATGATAAAACTTCTTACTTTTGTTGGTGTTTCTGGTCTCTTTTCATTCATAGTAATTTTAACTTCTGTTGAATCTCTTTTGATCTTCTCTACATTGACTATTTATACTAAGAACTATATTTCATACAACTTCTTTCTTCTCCAACTTCCCAGTCATCATTAAATGCTTTGCATGGTCCTCCGTTGGCTTTAAGTATCACAACTATAGCTTACTCGGATATTCCTTAAAGGTACTGTCCATCCAGTTCAAATATTACTGGTATATTGGTTAATATAAATGACAATACGAGAACAGTACTTAGTTCTGAAAATTATCCTTGATACATCCATAGGTTTAATCTTCAATTGGTGAAATACCAAGTCTTAAGTCAATCTTATAAAAAAATACTTTGCTTCTTTCGTTTGATCAAACAAATCATTGGGTCGAGGTAACAGATACTTGCTTCTGATAGTAAACTTGTTGAGCTCTTGCTAATCGATGCATAATCACATACTTCCATCTTTCTTATTAACATTTAATATCGGTGCACCTTATGGGGTACACTAGGTCTAATCGCTTCTTCTTCTAGCATTTTTTGCATCTGCTTTGCTAATTTCCTTATTTTAACAAGTGCCATTTCGTGGAAGGCCTTGGTCACTGGCTTCGTTTCAGGTGCTAAGTCAATCGCGAGCTTCATTTCCCTATCTGGAGAAAATTTTGGTAATTCGTCTGGAACTATATCTTGAAACTATAAAATCTTCAAATTCTGTTTACTCCTGACTTCTATTCATAATCACCATAGTACTTACCTCTTGGTCACCGTAACCTCTTAGCTTAAATTATCGTTAACAAATTCTTTACCTTCTTTCATCTTCTGAACCTCATCACCTTTATCTTCTTTAGCTTAAAACACGTAACACAGAGGGTTATGAGAGGGAAACACCCAAAGAATTAGAGAAATCGTTTGAACAGAATCAACCGGGAGAGAGAAATCCGAGAGACAATACGAGATGGTTCCAGAAAGAAAAAGACAGGGTCGAGGGGATGGGGAGGAAAAGAAATACCCCCAATTGTTAAATGGCTGACACGTATCAACAATTGTGATACATGTCATTTTTTTTTATCCAGACTGTTATTACGCACCCTTGTTCTGTATCAGCTCGTAATTTATGGACTACGCTGCATTTAAAAAGGTTCCAGAAAATGATGAAAACAATCTTAAAATATTACAAATATCCCGAATTTAATAAAAACATAAATTTAGTAATTTTAAAATAAGTTTCGAAATACAATTTATACCCGATTTTTGCAATTAAACGAATCGACACGACGGTGAAATTAATCCCGAAAATTTCCAAAATAATTTTAAAATTCTCAGAATATTCCAAACTTACATAAATATGAGTTTCATAATTTTTGAAGAATTTTAGAATTTAATATGGATTTTACCATTTAACACACTCAAAAAATCATTTTAAGATAAATAATTAATGAAATATGAATTTCTCAATTTTATAAAGTCCTAAAAATAATTAATGTAATTATAAAATCATAAAAACAATTTTAGAGACATTTCAAGTATTTACGCAAATAAATTTGCACCAATTTCACTTTTGAATAAGAAAACATTCCAATACGATCTCATAATTAATCTCACGAACAATCCAGTATATTATAAATCACACATCAATAGTCAAACAACACATAGATGTCAAAACCAATACACATATTTTATTTATTTAATAATTTCCATATATACATAAATAAATAATTCAAAAATACACGAGTCGTTATACTTGCCTTGCAACGCTTTCCAAACCCTAAATAGCTTTCACGCTGACTTTGATCCTGGAACAACTCGACTGGGATCTACAATTACAGAATACCCTAATTAGTTATACCGACATGCTTGATATTCTCAAATCCTAATAACCCAAATTCGACAACCCGACTCGTATTATTATTATACACATAATCATGTAATCACATATCCCGAACATAAATAGGGTAACACATAGAATATACTTATGTACGTTTACAAATATATTTTAAAAAAATTTAGCAGCAACTTCTTTATTTACAAGACTACCCGTCAATTATAATCGACGTCAACAATCCTCAACAATCCACATTTTCATTATATACCAATTCTATATTCACGCACAATTTAGTTCCGAAAATATTTTAGACGAATCATTTTATTTATTTATAAGGTTTAGGACTCAGAACATCGTCATCACCGACCACCGCTGACTCTCCAAAGTTCATCGTCAACGGCGGCATAATTTATTGGCGCCCGATATAATACGGGTTCCCAAATAAATTATACCGATTAATATAATTTTTCTCGCAACAAATATTTTTATATCATAAACATTACTCAAAATTCACTGCAATATAGAAATTATTATTAAAAATCTGCACAATCCAATCCATTAGCACACAAACGGCCCAAACAGGCCAAACAACCAAAACAATCTGCATAACAAGCTCACAAAATAGGCCCAATAGTAGAGCCCAACTGGAAGCCCAATAACCAGCCCAACCAAACACACAACCGCACCACTGCACAGGTAGCACACGCGCTACCGCGCCACACACACACACACACACACATACACACACACACATATACACAGGGCATACATACACATATATATATATATATGTATACCAACTGTATAAATCAAAGCCAAGCCAACCAGAAAACAGGGGCGGCTCACCGGAGAGATCGCCGGAAAAACAGAGAAAGGGAGAAACGAAGCCCAGGGAAGCAAAGTGAAAGGAAGAAGATGAAAATCGAGGGAAGGAGCCGAGCAAAAGCAAGAACAGTCGAGAGAAAATAGAGAGAATCGAGAGAGTTAAGCCACAGCCGAATGACCAAAAGGGAAATGAGTGTCAAGGAAAAAAACAGGGCAGCCACACGTGTCCTGTTAAAACAGGATACGTGTTGGTTTATTATTAATCCAGACTTCTGAATCCCCGGAACCCCGTTTATATCCCGATATTACACTTTTAACGAACCAAGTAATATCGATAACATATTGAAATAGATTCCAACCAATCCAAAAAGATCCGATATCTTCCGAAATAATTAAAAACATAATTTTTTAAAAAATTTTAAAACAGTTCTTAAACCGCACTTTATACCTGCTTTTTAACCAATATCGAAACAACACGCAAGTAAAACGAATCCTGAAAATTTCCAGAATAATTTTAAAATTCTCAGAATAATACGAACTTAATAAAATATAAGTTTCATAATTTTTTTTTAAAGATTCCCATAATTAAATATGGATTTTAGCATTTAACACATTCAGAAAATCATTTAAAAATGAATAATTAACAAAATATTTATTTCTCAATTTTATAAAGTCCTAAAAATAATTATTGAAATTATAAAATTAGAAAACCAATTTTAAAGACAACCCAAATATTTATGGAATTAAAATTACAATGAAATCACTTCTACAAGCGAAATTAAATCATATAACTTACCAATAAATCAAAAATTCCAATCCACATATCAACAAATCATAAATAATTAAATAAAAATCAGTTACCGCTGCCAAAAATCAATACACACCCTTTTATTTATTTACTTAAACTTTTATTACACTTCCAAATATTAGAAATAAAATAAAAATACACGAGTCGTTATAACTTGGCATTTGGTACCCTAGAGATTCTGGTTTTGATCTAACTGGTTATTCAGATGCAGATTATGCAGGTTGTAGAATTGACAGAAAGAGCACAACAGGAACCTGTCAATTTCTAGGAAACAAGCTTGTGTCCTGGTTCAGTAAAAAACAAAATTCAGTTTCTACTTCTACAGTTGAAACTGAATATATTGCTCCTGGCAGTTGCAGTGCATAGATTTTATGGATGAAAAATCAATTGCTAGACTATGGTTTGCAAGTTGAGAGGATTCCTATTTTCTGTGATAACACAAGTGCAATTGCCATCACTGAAAATCCAGTGCAACATTCAAGGACAAAGCACATAGACATCAAGTACCAATTCATAAGGGAACATGTGATGAATGGTATTGTGGAATTACATTTTGTTCCAAGTGAGAAGCAACTTGCACATATCTTTACCAAGCCACTGGATGAATCCACATTTTCAAAGTTGGTAAGTGAGTTAGGTATGCTTAATTACGCTTAAATTTATCTGAGTTATTTTGCAAGTTGTAATGTAGCCAAAAATTTAGTTGAATTTTAAGTCTTGGATGAGATTTTGGCTAAGTCAAAATTTGCATCTCGACGGATGACCCTTATCCATCGAGTTTAGTCATCCGTCGATACCCTACTTGCTAATAAAAGTTAATTACTTTTCTGGAATACTTTATGACTCGACGGATATCAGTTTATCCTCATCCGTCGAATTGTCTAAATCTCAGCCGTTAATTCCCTAAACATTATCCATCGAGTATACTTACAGTTTGTAAGCATTACATGACGGATAATGGGTGGAATTTTTACAGTTTATTTTTAAACGGCTATTTTAGGCAATTTCTATTGGTTAATTTACTTTTCTTTATTATTTTTGTCAGTTATTTTTGAAATAGTATAAAAGCTTATTTCATTCCAATTAGTTTCTTTTATCATTCTCAAATTCAACTGCTCTTATTTCATTCTCTCTCAAGCAAATATTCTCTTTCTCTTCAAGCTTTCTTTCTCTAACAATGGCATCTGTAGTAAAAATTATGTCTCAAACTGGGTTCATTTATGAGAAGAACAACTTCACTGCATTGGTCAATAAGGGTATTCAGCAATCAGAGGACTATCACAAGATGATGGACTTTGTGAAGAACTGCAAGCTAAATTACGCCATGCTGGAATCACCCACAATCTTCTGTGAAGTTGTTGAAGAAATGTGGACCACTGCAATCTACAACTCTACTGACAAGACCATCACTCTAACCATCAAAGGTAATGAATTATGTATCAATAGTGATGTGATAAAAGCATGTTTCAAATTTCCTGATAATAATGTGACTTCACCACACACTGACACTGATATTATCAATATACTTAATTCCATGCATTATGCACTTCCTACTTCTAAACTTAGTGATATTAGAAGAATGGGTCTTAGGAAGGAGTGGAGTTTCATGTGTGATGTAGTTACTAAGGTTTTCTCTGAAAAAGTCAGTAATTTTGATTCTGTAAACATTTCCATGCTTAACATGCTATACATGCTAGTCACAGATAAATTTTACAATTTCAGTGACCTTGTCTTGATTGAGTTAGGTTTTAAACTAGGTGAGTTAGCTAAAAGAGGAAAGAATGTGTATTATGCTAGATTTTTCATGTTATTGGCTAACCATCTATGTCAAGAAATTGTGCTTGAGAACCCAAACAACAAACTGGCTTGTTGGGTTCAAGAGAGAAGACTCATTGCAGATTTGAACAGAGCCAACCACCACAGGGATGTGCCAATGTTCTATTTTCCTGTAATGCAGACACCTCAAGTAAGTGAGGTAAGTTCATCCATCCTGTTAGATATATTTGATAATGTCATGGCTAATATGTTTTATGTTTAGATTTCAGATCTTATTTGAACAGAACAAATCAGTACTTAACTGATCAGTACTTATACTGGAAGTCAGAACTTAAGGGATATCAGTACTTATGTTATCAGGAGATAGATATCAGAACTTAAGTGCTGAAGGACGATCAGATAAGGACAGTAGCTGATTAAAGTTAAGAAGATCAAGATAAACATAAGAAGAGATATGCATGAAGAAGGAATTCCGTGAAGAATGGAATACTTGGAATAGAAGATATCTGATTGATATATTTTAGGAAGCAGAATTATATTCCATATCAATTAGCGAATATCTTGTAACTGTGTAGTATATAAACACAGACATAGGGTTTACACTATAAGTGTTATCATTATCGAGAATATTATTTATTATAACCCTAGTAGCTCTCGTGATATTTTGTTCATCACTGAGAGATAATAGTTCCAGATTGTAACAGAGTTTATTGTTTAAATAAAGTTTGTTTTCTGTTACATAAGTTCTTGAAGTTTGATTTGATTGTAATAAACACTGTATTCACCCCCCTCTACAGTGAAAGTGTGACCTAATAAGTGGTATCAGAGCTATCTGTTAACACACATACAGTTAAAGATCCAAACACAATCATGTCTGACACAGAAACTCCAACTAAGCCTACCAAAACTGAGGAATCATCAAAGACATCAACTCAGAGTCGATATGAGACTATCAGAGTTCCCATATTGAGACCATCTGAATATCCCATATGGAAGGTAAGGATGACCATGTTTCTGGAAGCAACAGATCCAGAATACCTTGATAGAATCAAGGAAGGGCCTCACAAACCTACCAAGCTCGCTGTTGTAGTTGCAGGTGAAGCAGCAATGACCGTACCAAAGGAAAAGAATGATTACACTGCTGAAGATATAGCATCTATTGCTAAGGATGCCAAGGTACGTCACTTATTGCATAGTGCCATTGATAATGTAATGTCAAACAGGGTAATCAACTGCAAGACTGCTAAGGAGATATGGGATGCACTGGAGACAAGGTGTCAAGGAACTGAAACAGTTAAGAAGAACAGGAAGACAATACTCACTCAAGAGTATGAACACTTTGACTCTAGGACTAATGAGTCATTGACTGATGTATATGATAGATTTGTCAAACTCTTGAATGACTTGTCATTAGTAAATAAGGAGTATGATCTTGAAGATACAAACCTCAAATTCCTGTTAGCTCTTCCTGAATGTTGGGATTTGAAGGCAACAACAATAAGAGACAACTACAATCTTGATGAAACAACTCTTGATGAAATCTATGGAATGCTCAAGACTCATGAACTTGAGATGGAACAAAGAAGCAAGAGGAAAGGAGGAAAGTCAAGGACAGTTGCTCTCAAGGTTGAAGAGGAATCCCCCAAACCACCTTCCTCAAAGAAAGATAAGGGTAAAGCTCTTATCATAAAATCTGATACTGAGTCATCAAGTTCTGAGAGTGATGATGACTCAGATTCTGAAAGCTTGCCTGAAACTGATGCTGATGAGGAGATGATGAAGCTGTGTGCTCTTATGGTGAAAGGAATCACAAAGATTGCATACAGGAAGTTCAGGAAGGGAAAGAAGTTTTCCAGGAAAGGCATAAGTTCTGATAAGAAGAATTTCAGAAGATCTGAAGGAAGAGGAGGAAAGTCTGACAGAGGAGATTACGCTAATGTTAAATGTTATAATTGTGGTGAGAAAGGCCACATATCTCCTGATTGCAAGAAGACCAAGAATGACAAAGGCAAAGCTCTTGTCACAAAGCAGAAAAGCTGGACAGACACCTCAGACTCTGAAAGTGAGGAGAACTATGCATTGATGGCAAATGCTGATAAATCAAGTTCTGAGAGCAGTTCTGAAGCTGCTGAAACAAAGGTACCTCAGACTACTTATGCTTTTCATACTGATGATATTAATGAGTTGAGAAGATATCTTAAAACCATGTTTGTTAGTTATAGAGATCAAACTTTAACATGTGAAAGATTAACTTCTGAAAATCTTGCTTTTAGGAAAAGAAATGATTTCTTAGAAAAAGAGTTAGTCATGTTTCATCAAACTCAGCAGGATAGAGATGATGCTTTTTATGTTAGGGATGAAGTGCTAAAAATGAATGAATCTCTAAAAACTGAGTTAGAAAAGGAGAGAGAGATTATCAGAACTTGGACTAACTCTGGCAAAACAACTCAAAATTTGCTAAGCAGTGGAAACTGGAAAGAGGGCTTAGGCTATGGAGAAAATAAAAAAGGAACTGTAGAAATTATGCCTGTTGATAAGCAAAAGCCGAAGTTAAAACCTGTTAAGTTTGTAACTGAAAAATCCGAAAATGAGAAATCAGAAGTTAAAAAGGAATTAGCTTCTGACAAACTAAAACAGGAAAAGACAGCTGAAGTTAACATAGGCTTAATGACAAAGAAGCAGCTTAAACATAAGCTGAAAGATGTTAAGAATACAAACAAGGTAAAATCACCTAGGAAAAACAGGAATGGAAAGGAAGGTGTGAATAAAAGCAATAACTATAAATCTGTTCCTGATGCTCCTAGGAAAGCATGTCATAACTGTGGAAGTTCTAACCATCTGGCTTCTTTTTGCAGGAAGAATAAGAATATTAACTCCTTATCTACAAAGTCAGGAGTTAAGAGTCAGTCTGTTAGATACAAACCACAAAATCCTTGTTTTCATTGTGGTAGTTTATGGCATTCCATTTATACTTGTAAGGAATATCATAGTTTGTACTATGATTATTATCAAATAAAACCTTCTTTAAAGAAAGTTTTTGTTGTTCCTTCTAGTATAAGTTCTGATAAGAAAACTGTTAACATAAAATCTGATGTTAAATCCGCTGCAAATGTTAACAAACCTAAAAAGGCCAAAGGATCCAAGCAAGTCTGGGTCCTTAAAACTAATAATTAGTGGTCTTTTTGATTGCAGGGCAACAGGAAAAATATTTTAGTTCTGGACAGTGGATGTTCAGGACATATGACTGGAAATAAGGCCCTGCTATCAGACTTTGTGGAGAAAGCTGGCCCAAGTGTTTCTTATGGAGATGGCAACATTGGAAAAACTTTGGGATATGGCAATATCAATCTTGGGAATGTCATTATTAAAGATGTAGCTCTGGTCTCAGGACTTAAACACAACTTACTGAGTATAAGTCAAATCTGTGACAGAGGTTATCATGTTGATTTCTTTGCAGAACATTGTGAAATAGTTAGTAAATCTAAAGGAAAAATTGTTCTGAAGGGATTCAGGCGTGGTAACATTTATGAAGCTAAGCTTTCAACAAGTTCTGATGGTTCTGCAATCTGTTTAGTGAGTAGAGCCTCAACTGAAGAAAGCTGGAATTGGCACAAGAAACTCTCTCATTTAAACTTCAACAAGATAAATGAACTGATCAAGAAAGATCTTGTGAGAGGACTGCCAAAATCAGTGTTTGTTCCTGATGGTCTTTGTGACTCATGTCAGAAGGCTAAACAAAGAAAATCTTCGTTCAAGAGCAAGACTGAATCATCAATTCTTGAGCCTTATTATCTACTTCATGTTGATCTATTTGGTCCAGTGAATGTCATGTCTATTGCAAAGAAGAAATATGCGTTGGTCATAGTAGATGAGTTCACCAGATACACATGGGTGTATTTCTTGCACACAAAAAGTGAAACTGCATCTATCCTGATTGATCATGTCAAACATCTGGATAAATTGATCAAAGATTCTGTGAAAATTTTGAGGAGTGATAATGGCACTGAATTCAAGAATTTGATAATGGAAGAGTTCTGCAAAAATCATGGAATAAAGCAGGAATTTTCTGCTCCTGGAACTCCACAGCAAAATGGAGTTGTTGAAAGGAAGAATAGAACTCTAATTGAAGCTGCACGAACAATGCTTGAAGAAGCAAAGCTTCCAACCTATTTCTGGGCTGAAGCTGTGCAGACTGCTTGTTTTACTCAAAATGCAACACTCATTAACAAGCATGGAAAAACACCATATGAGATGGTGAAGAACAAAAAGCCAAATCTCAAATACTTTCATGTATTTGGATGTAAGTGTTTTGTTCTCAAGACTCATCCTGAACAGCTATCCAAATTTGATCTAAAAGCTGATGAGGGAATCTTTGTAGGATATCCACTTTCTACAAAAGCCTTCAGAGTCTATAATTTGAGAACAAAAGTGGTCATGGAATCTATCAATGTCTCTTTTGATGACAAGAAGATCACTGGACTTGAAGATTGCATTGATCATGATAAGCTGAGATTTGAAAATGAAGATTCATATTCTGATACCTCAAGTCCTGACAGTCTAAGTCCTGATACTGTAAATTCTGATGGATTAAACTCTGATGTTATTGAAACTGTGGTGACTACGTCAAAGGAAGATGCACCAATGCAGGGGGAGCATACTCAAGATATTATCACATCTCAGGAAGCATCAGAACATACATCTGGCTCTTCAAATTCTGATTCGTCAAGTTCTGATAAGCCAAGTACTGACAGTACTGAAAATCTAAATACTGTAGGATCCAACTCAGAGAGCATAGTTTCAGGGGGAGCATCAGAAAATGAAACCGAAGACAGCATGAATCATGGGGGAGCATCCAGTTCTAGAGAAAATCTTCCATCTGCAAGGAAGTGGACAAAATCACATACACCTGACTTAATAATTGGAAATCCTGAGGCAGGTGTCAGAACTAGAACAGGTACTTCGAATGAATGTCTTTACAATTCTTTTCTCTCTCAGTCTGAGCCAAAGAAAGTGGAAGAAGCTCTTCAAGATGCTGATTGGGTGCAAGCAATGCAGGAAGAGTTGAATGAATTTGAAAGAAACAAAGTCTGGACCTTAGTGCCAAGACCCAAGAATAGATCGGTTGTTGGTACAAAGTGGGTATTCAGAAACAAAACTGACAGTGATGGCATAATTGTAAGGAACAAGGCAAGGCTGGTTGCAAAAGGATATTCTCAACAGGAGGGAATTGACTATGATGAAACATTTGCTCCAGTTGCTAGGTTAGAAGCCATAAGGATATTCATGGCTTATGCTGCTCACAAAAAGTTTACTGTCTTTCAAATGGATGTGAAAAGTGCTTTTCTCAATGGAGAATTGGAAGAGGAAGTATATGTTGAACAACCTCCAGGCTTTGTAGATTCCAAACATCCAGATTATGTCTACAGGCTTGATAAAGCACTTTATGGACTTAAGCAAGCTCCTAGAGCATGGTATGAGACTTTAGCTCAGTTTCTTCTGGAAAGTGGATTCAACAGAGGAACTATTGACAAAACATTATTCTATCTCAACCATGGCAAGGACTTACTTTTGATCCAGATTTATGTTGATGATATTATTTTTGGGTCTCCAAATGACAAACTTTGCAAAAAGTTTGCCAACCTAATGCAGTCAAGATATCAGATGAGTATGATGGGAGAACTTAGTTATTTTCTGGGCCTTCAAGTCAAGCAGAGTGAAGAAGGAACTTTTATTTGTCAATCTAAGTACACCAGAAACTTGCTGAAAAAATTTGGAATACAAGACTGTTCAAGTGCATCCACTCCCATGGCCACTGCAACAAAACTGGATAAGGATACTGGTAATTCAGTAGATATTACTGATTACAGAGGTATGATTGGCTCACTTCTCTATCTAACTGCTAGTAGACCAGATATCATGTTTGCTACCTGTCTTTGTGCAAGATTTCAAGCAGATCCAAGAGAACCTCACTTAACAGCTGTAAAAAGAATCTTTAAGTATCTTAAAGGAACAGCTGATCTAGGATTATGGTATCCTAGAGAATCAGATTTTAAATTAATAGGTTACTCAGATGCAGATTTTGCAGGTTGCAAAATTGACAGGAAAAGCACAAGTGGTAGCTGCCAATTTCTTGGAGGCAGGTTGGTTTCTTGGTATAGCAAGAAACAAAAGTCAATTTCCACATCAACTGCAGAAGCAGAGTATATTGCTGCAGGAAGCTGCTGTGCACAGATTCTCTGGATGAAGAATCAGTTACTAGATTATGGGTTAACGTATTTCAAAATCCCTATTTACTGTGATAATCAAAGTGCTATTGCTATGACAGGTAATCCAGTTCAACACTCTATGACAAAGCACATCAGCATCAGGTACCATTTCATCAGGGAACATGTGGATGAAGGTACAGTGGAATTGCATTTTGTTCCCACAGATCAACAAGTAGCAGATATCTTCACAAAACCACTGTGTGAAGCTACCTTTTCAAAATTGGTAAATGAACTTGGAATGATTTCAGGTTCTTTCTCTAAATCTGCTTAAACTTGTTCTATGTTATCAGACTTTATGATCAGTATTTACAGAATTAATCTCTTTGTATATTCTGTGCATTAATTGATAAATGTCTTTAAGTACTGACTGTTGTCTGATATATGTTTCTAAACTCTGATAAGTGATATGTCTGTTTCAGTAACTATTCAATCCTATGAGGATAACTGTGCTAGATACTGACCTACTAGTCTTCAATAAACAAATGATCCCATGAAAGAAGTAATTATTTCTGTGGAAATCTTATGACACAAGCAAATTCTGATAACTGAGCTTAGTTAAGTTTACTTTGTATATCTTATTACTAAGTCACAAATTAGAATAATGCTACTCATCTGTTTAAGTTCTGATTCTAGTAAAACTGCTGAATGTACTAAGTGCTGATAAACCTCACTTATCAAAAGAAGAAGAACAATAATCAAAGAATAATATCAGGTACTCCTTTGAGATCTAGAGTAAAAATGTGAAAGGGACGACCCAAGTGCATTGCTGGTATTAAGTAAATATGCATTAGAAAAGCAAAATATTTTCTTGGTGACTTTTCACACTCTATGATTACTGGAGAAATACTCTGATAATAGCATAAATTCTGATAAACAGTCGTGACTCACTTACACTGAGAAGCCTCTGTAAAATAGAATTTCAAAAGATGCATAAAATTAGCACAAAAACAGTAGAGGTGAACTCATGCATGAACTCATTTATCAGTAGGTTTCAGGATAATGGCAGCTCTTTAGCAAAATTTTAATTATGACTTATTTCTAAGATGTACTGAAGTAGATCAGACTTTACTCTTTGTCTGTTATTTAGCTTAATGCACACACACATCACTCCATATGAATGATGAAATTTCTGTGGTGGTCTATGTTATTTTAGATCAACAGTCATTGTGTCACTTTTGCATAAATTCTGAGGACAAGTTCTAGTTACACGTTCTGATGATTAAGTTCTGACGTTCATAACTAAGAACTTGTATGAGTATTTACTAAGATAGATATTCCTTGTTCAAGTTAAGACATTATGTTCTGATGACTGTTAAGTTCTGGTATAGGTCTAAGTTCTGATTTTTCAGTCTAACCCTTTACTTGACTTATCTGTGAATAAAATTTGGTAACAGCCTCAGATTAATTTCGAAATGTTGAAGTGGAAGATTAATAGTCTATGGTTAAAACATAATGGCACTCGTCCTTGAACAGTTCACTCTTGTTACATGTGCACATTCCTTTTCCAATGACTGTTATTCTTTTTCAAAGTCTAGGGAGACGAGGTAGAATTAATTCTACCTGTCTGCATTCAATATCTTTGTGTCTCTTGGCATTCTCATGCCTATATATGCAACCACTTCACATTAGTCTTCTCATCACACTTGTATCACAAATTCAGTCTTGTTTTTCATTTACTATCACAAATGGCTGAATTTGGCTGGTTCTACAATTACGGTGATGAGACTGTGCATGTCTTTTTGAATGGAATTTCAACTCCCTACCCTATCACCAACATCCCTCACAATCTCTGGATTCAATTTCCAGAGGTTATCAAACGTGATCTGGTGGCCGTTCGAAGAGACCTTCACCTTCGTCGTATCCGTCAGCAAGAGCGAATCATTCGACTCGCTATCTTGTTTGTCGAAGATAGGAAGAGGAGGATGACTTAATCTCATCTTCTTCCTGTTCTTCTTCATCCTCAGCTTTGTCAGGCTTCTTAGCTAGGACTAAAGCTGTTGACGTTAGGATTAGAAGCTTAGGGAAAATCTTGTATTGATGTAATTTCTATTTCATATATGTATTGACTTGATATATTAATGAAAACTGTTTTTACTTCAAGATTTTGTCTCTGAGTTATTTTATCTGTGTTGTTAAATCCTGCTTGATATTCTGATGACCATTTAAATTTTGTCTTTATTTAAGTTCTGATTCTTTGTCAGCACTTATTCATCGAAATTATCTCGGTCATTTTTAACATGATTCATTTTCAGAATATTAATGTTGCAGTGAAAAACAATTCAATCAGTGCTAACGGTTTCAATTTTGAATTAAATCTGTGTCTCTTGATAACTGAAATGGTTTTTCCTTGAATCAAGGCAACTGGATAAGTAATCATTCCTGTTTTCTCGAGCCCAGTAACTATCCGTTATTACTGCATGTCTGACAGGTGTCCAACGGTAACATTTTTCTTCGAGTATAAGAACAACAGAGAGAAGATTTCTTTAATCTTTTACTTTCTTTATACTTTATCTCTCTTCTTACTTTTACTCTCTTTCTCATTCTTTCTCACGTTGGTTTTTCATACAGACATTATCTCACACACCTAACAGGCATACTTGAATTTCAATATTTTTTCATATGGCACCAAAGGATTTAATCATTGATGGAGCAAAGTTTGTTCCAAACAACTATGCTGCAATTCTTGATCATGCTGAAGCTCCATCTGAATTGCATTTTGTGCAAGATCTTCTTGCACATAGTGAGGTTGGGTACGCCTTAACTCAGCCTGAATTATTTTCAAGTCAACAAGTTCTGCGGTTCTGGAGGACTGGAGTTTATGATGATGGTGGTAAACGAGGAACTCCCAGTATTATCTTCCAAGTGGGTGACTCATCCTATGTAGTCACTCCTGGTACAGTACGAAGAGCATTACATCTTCCAGAAGATTGTACCTTCTCTATACCAGAGGAATCAGACCTTCGGGGGTTAATGACTGATTTGGGATATGAAAAGAGTCTGACGAAACTTGGACAGTTGAAACGGGCTAATATCAGAAGAGAATGGAGTTTCTTCTTCGATTGCATCACCAAGGCTTTTGGCAACAAGTGTTCAAATTTTGATGCCATCCCAATTCTGAGTCAGCACATCGGGTATGCTATTATCCATCAAACTCATTTTGATTTTGCAACTGGAATAATTGGTTTTATTGGGGATAGGATGACAGAGGATCGAGATGTTGTTTATTTTGCTAGATTCTGTCAACTTATTTATACGTATTGTACTGCTGAACCCCAGTTAGTCAGCACTCAAACCCCACCTTTTAAGGTTGCAAAAAGGTACTTTAACGACCTGATAAATGCTGACACAAAGAAATCAATGGTGAGACAATTACAGATTCCTCAGTCTGTGAAACAGATTCTGGTAAATGTTGATCCTGCTACTTACAAATCTGTTTACTCAAATGTTCAACCAACTCACCATAACCAAAATCCATCAACCTCAGTCCCTACCTCTCATTCTACTCAACCTACCCTCAGAACTTATCTCAAATCCTATCTCTCCACTTCACAGACTGCTCAACCTTCTTCTTCAGCACCTACTGTGAAGCCTACATCCTCTAAGCCAAAGAGAACAAAGACTGTTCCTCAAACATCTCAGAAGAAGAGGAGGATTCCTTTGAGAGATGAATCAGATTCTGAGGATCAGATTCCCTCTTCAGAACCTATGATAAATGAAGCTGAGAAGGCAACTTCTCAGAAGGATTCTGCAATTGGGGGTTCTAGGCTTCTCAAGAGGCTTAGACGTATGACGGTTCCTGCAACTCCCAAGGAATCCAAATCAACAAGGAAGTACAAGAAACAGAGGGCACAGAGGCCAGATTCAGATGATGAGGAGGAAGCAGCTAAGGAAGGGGATCAGGAATCTCTGATCTCACAAGACAAGGAATTTTCTCCAGTCACTTCTTCTCCATCAACTCCATCTCAGGAACCTGTATCTGACAAGGCTAATTCACCTTCTATATCTCTTGTTGATCCAGGCACAAGTGCTGAAATTGATATTCAGAACTTGGTTGTGCCTGAAATACTTTTCTTAGAAGCTCCAACAGCAAATAATCCTTCCACAACACCTGTTACTGATGCTGTTCAAACTCCTGCGTTATCACTAACACCTTCTCTGCATCAAGATGATGATCAGATTTTAGGTGAGCATCAGGATATGGCTGTTGATCAGAACTTAGTATCAGATCAGCAATTAGAGGATGTTGAAGCCTCCATTGCTACTCATACAGTTGTCTTATCAGAAGATACTGATTCTTTAAGTTCTGATGCTGCAAATGTTGGAGATACTGGTGAAGCTGCTACAACTGTAGATGCTGATGAAGCAGGTCCTTCAGGACATACTCCTCCACTGACTCTTCCTAAGTCTGAACTGCTAAAGGAGTTTGTTATCAGGGATGCACCAGTACCTTGGAGTGAAACTCCTGCAGGTCAGGAGTGGACTAAGGAATGGAACTCAGTTTCATGTGTTCCAAATGCTTTACATCTTGCTGAGCACTTGACTAAAGCTGATGAAATGTTACATTCTGATGATTTTAAAATCCAGCTTAGAGTCACTGCATTGAGTACTAAACATCTACAAGGTCTTCATTCCAACACTCATGCAGAGCTACACAAGATTCAGGAGAACTTTATTAAACAGGAACAAGTTTGGAAACTTGATAAGAAAAAGTTCTTCCAACCTACCATTGACAGGGTTGCTTATATTGAGAAAACTCAAGAGAAGCAACAAGCTCAGATTGATCAAATTCTGACAAATCAAGCTTCTCAGCAATCGCAACTTACTGAAATCCAGACCTCAGTGGAACTACTTATCTCTCTTTTATTACCTGCTGATGCCAAAAAGGGGGAGAAGGTAATTAAGTCCAAATGCAAAACCAACAAGTCACTGCAAGGAAAGGATGATGGAAAAGATGACCAAGGAAACTCTGGAATGGGTAGTGGTCATAGTCAAGGTAGAAGGTTTACATCAAGACAAGCTAGTCACAGAACAAGTTCTGATACTGGGAAAAGAATAAGTTCTGCTGCTGGTAAAAGGATAAGTTCTGATGAACTTCTAGATCTTGATGAGGAAATATCAAGACAGTTATTTCTTCAAGAAAATCCAGGGATGGACTTGGAAAGTTTAAAGGAAGAAGAAGCCAGACTTAAATCAGAGAAAGTCACATCTAAATCTGAAGCTTCTGGTAAAAAGTTACTTCCAAAACCTAAAGGCATTGTGATCAAAGAAAGGATACATACTGAAGAAACTTTGGCTAGATCACAACCACAGATAGATCCAAGATCCAAGGGTAAAGAAAAGGTTGGTGAACCTATCAAGCCTTATGTACCTCCTGATGAAGAAGAAATTACTGATGGAAAAGATAATCTTGCTCTGACTTCAAGAAAAGTTCTTAAAACAACCTCTGACATGGCTCAAGTTGTTCAGAGTCAAGAAATTGTAAGTTCTGATATTCAGAAGAAGCAAGTAACCTCTGACAGTGCTCAAGTTAACTTGATATCAGAAAATAAATCTAAAACACTCCTACCAGGATTCACTAAAGCAAAACAGACTCAATCTTTGAAGACTACTTCAAGTGGTTTTGAAGCAAGAGTAGTTACTGGAAAGGAAGCTAGAGATAAAACTGGATTGGGAAGTGCTGATGAAAGAAGAGTACACAACACTACCGATGATCCAACTTCCTTGAGTGAACCAGGTATTGGAGCAACTCCTGAGAGATTGAATCAACTAGAATCTGTACAGATGGTTTACCATACCTTCTTGAAAGAATACATCATGTTGTATTTCATGACAGATGGTAGGGTTTATCATATAAGACAAAATGCCATTCCATTGAAGTATTTTGAAGAATTGGAGCATGTATTATTCTTACTTCAAGTGGATGACAGAATAACAGAGACTGCTGCAAACTACTTAAAGGAACAGATTCAGAGACAGAAAAGACTTTATTCTGTTAAGTCTGACAGCAGATATGTTCCAAAGTACAGAAATCACAATGGTGATATTGTTGATATGAAGCCTAATACTGCACAGATCAGAACATATCTTGGTATTAAGGGGCTTGAATTCAATCTAGAGTCTAATAAAGCTTATGTCATAAGACTAGATCGGGAGTTGAGAAAAGCAAAGATTAATGATCTCAGAGCTGCAATATTTCAAACTGGTGAAGATACTGCAGAGCTTAAAGATGTCAAACGGAGAATGATTGATGAACTCAGATATGCTGAGAAATGTTTGTTGAAGAATTATCTCAGAACAACTCCTGACATCAGAGAGATCAGAAAATGATGAAGCCAAGTCGAAGATCTACAACTGCTTAAATTCTGATATTTATACAGATTGAAGTTGTTATCAGAAGTTGAATTGGTAAAAACTTTAAGGACTGTAAGTTGTAGTTATCTTGTCTATTTCTCATGCATTTGTACTTAATGTTTTTGACATCATCAAATATCTGTTAAACTTGTATATTTTGTTAATTTACAAGTTGGGGGAGATTGTTAGATATATTTGATAATGTCATGGCTAATATGTTTTATGTTTAGATTTCAGATCTTATTTGAACAGAACAAATCAGTACTTAACTGATCAGTACTTATACTGGAAGTCAGAACTTAAGGGATATCAGTACTTATGTTATCAGGAGATAGATATCAGAACTTAAGTGCTGAAGGACGATCAGATAAGGACAGTAGCTGATTAAAGTTAAGAAGATCAAGATAAACATAAGAAGAGATATGCATGAAGAAGGAATTCCGTGAAGAATGGAATACTTGGAATAGAAGATATCTGATTGATATATTTTAGGAAGCAGAATTATATTCCATATCAATTAGCGAATATCTTGTAACTGTGTAGTATATAAACACAGACATAGGGTTTACACTATAAGTGTTATCATTATCGAGAATATTATTTATTATAACCCTAGCAGCTCTCGTGATATTTTGTTCATCACTGAGAGATAATAGTTCCAGATTGTAACAGAGTTTATTGTTTAAATAAAGTTTGTTTTCTGTTACATAAGTTCTTGAAGTTTGATTTGATTGTAATAAACACTGTATTCACCCCCTCTACAGTGAAAGTGTGACCTAACACATCCCTACAACTATTCCAACCTCCTCCATTTCTTTGAGTTCAGGACTAGCTATGGCAACTGTGACAATGACCAAATAGTTGCCTACCAAAGCTGCCAAAACTACTGCAATTTCTAAATCCAAATCAAAGAAAACCCCCTCTGGTATCTCTCAAAAGGTACTAGTTGAAAAATCCACCAAAGCCAAAGAGGGGAGTGTGAAGGAGGGTAAGTTCGGTGAGGGAAGGGGTGAACATCAAAGAAACCCCAAAAATAAGGTTGGAGAGTTGAGTGAATCCCAGCCTAGCTACACTGCAGTTTCCCAACAAACTGTAGTGCTTAAAAAGGACAAAAGCTCACTTCTAGCTACATCCTCCCAAAAGGATGCAGTTATTGAACATAGCTCTCAACCAAGAGCACAGGCCAAAAGGGTTAGGGACACAAGCTCACCCCAAACTTACACAAGAAAGATGAAATCTAAAACCTCTGGGGATGCACATGACACACACACAGTGCAAACTGGTGCTAAAGACACAGTCCCTGTGTTCTCTCAAATTCAGTTTGATGTGACTCCAATAAATGTGGAGTCACAGCCAAAATCTCTAATAATAGAAACATCTGAAACACCCTACTCACCAACAAACTCTCTGGAAGTGGATATGATAAACACTTCAATTCCTGATTCCCCTTCTTTAACTCTGTTGGGGAAGCCAAAATCCAGTACAAGTGAGCATCATCTTTTAGATGATTTGTTGGCTCACTTGCCAATTCTTTCATATTCTATTGTGACATTTGTGCCCCAAATATCTTCAATCAACACAGAGTCAACAATAGTTTCTCTTCCCACCTCATTTTCTTTTACTCTCTCGATGGATATTGTTCATCCATCGAGTAGTGATTGTATCCCGACGGATAAGCTTAACAGCAGTTATCCGTCGGATAGCATTACCACTCACTCGATGGATATCACTTATCCGTCGAGTATCTCTGCACAACTTCAAACTTCAACTATTTCAAGTGCAGAAGATTTAGTGGTTGTACAGTCACTCTTAGGACTGAGAGAGGAGAGTATATTGAGTGAGAGGCTGGGTTGCTCCCAGGCAAAAGAAGAGGAAAAGAGTGAAAATCAGCAATCCATTTATTCAGGATTGGCAAAAGTGAGTGAGAGGAGTCCCACCCTAGTAGGTGAAGGTGAGGGTGTGAGGGTGGGGAGCCAGGGTGAGACCCTGATGCAACAAAAGAGAGATTATGAGATAAAGGCAGGTACATGAGAAATAAGAGTGGATCCAGCCATTGCTAGTGAGTCAATGATTGTGGATGATGCTGAAAAGGAAAGACAATTTCAGCAACATTACAAAGCTGTAATTGATAACATTTCCTTGGATGCTGACACTTTTACTCATCTTGTGTCAGCCTATCAATTGTTGGCTGCTCAGGGCAATGTGGAGGCAGAACAGACTTTGAACTTAGTACACACCTCAGAATCTCTTCAAAGAGATAAAGCTGTTGTCAATAGGATGCCTTCCCAGGCCGGTGAGCCATCAGAGGAATTTGAAGTAAATTCTAATGATGATGACTCTGTTTCTTTGGATGGAAGCATGAACTTAGGAGGAGATAAAGGCCCAAGTTCTATTTAAGATTTACCTGAATGGGCATGGACAAAGAAATCTACACCAGGACAATTTGGTATATCCTTGGTTAAGCAAGTTATGGCTATTCAAAAGGCCCTTCAGGAAACTTCAGATGCTGGTACCAAGGCTATTCTTCAAGCTCACCTAGACTCTCTACATCTCATGAAGATCCAGCAGTTAAGACATAATCTGAGTGTGGATGAACTCAAAAAGGATATAGCTGACTTGAAGACCTACAATTCTGAGAAGCTGGATTCGGTCATGCCATATGGTACCATGCAAGATCTATTACTAAGATTGTGGAGAGAATCAGATTCTGAAAAGAAGTTGGCCAAGCTGGAAGACAGAGTTCAAGTTATTGAGAATTCAATGGCTATCCTTCTTCAAAATCAACAGACTCAGACAAATCTTCTCATGCAACTGGCTAAAGCACAAGGCCTGACTCCTCAACTTGATGATAACAAAAAGGGGGAGAGAGAATCAAGTAAGGGGGAGAAAGGACCAAGTGAGGGGGAGAAACTTCAAGTACAAATCAGCAAAGTAATTGTACCTTCAATTACTGTCTCCAAGCCACCAGTTGCAGATGGTATAGATCTGATTCAAGCAGCTGCAGCAAATTTGAAAGTTACTGAGAAAGAAAGGTTGAGTTTGATCAACTGGGAGAAGATTGATGAGGAGATACAGAAAAAGTTTGAACTTGTCAAGGAGCCAGTTAAGTCAACCATCCATCACTCTCAAGTCAAGCAAATCAGTATGAATGAGATGAGCATGAATTATCTGGAAAAAAGACAGTCTTCCTGCATCAAGTCTTCAAAGGCTGAAACAATTTTTAAACCAAGGGCAAATTATCCAAAATCATCTTTGAAGAACCCCTTGGACACTGTGTATGAGACACCCAAGCCTGATGAGAAGAAGCTACTGTCAAGATCAATTATCTTCTATAAAGATCCAGCTGATTCAGCTTCAAAAAGGAGAATTGCTAAGATATTCAGAAATGGAAAGGAAATTTGTTTGGTAGCTGGACATCCATAATTTGCTCAAGCAAAAAGAGAAGAAAAGGCTAGATTGAAGCAGGAAAAGAAGCAAGCTGCTCTAGATGCAAAGAAGTCTAAACAAAAGAAAGAGCAAATTGCTATCTTGGCCAAGCTGCAGGCTGTGAATTCATCTCAAGAAATTCCCTCACAACCATCTGAAGCTGCTGAATCAAAGAAGAAAATTGAAAAACAGAAGAAATCCCCAAGGAAGAAAGAATTGGCTAGAAGAACAAAAAGGAAACTGGATATTGCTGACAAAAAATTGGAAGATCAATTTCCTAAGGTACCCACACCAGCTAGAACACAAGCATCAAAGCCCTATGTGGCATTTGAAGATATAAGGTTGGTGGATCCCTACAGGAATATTCATGGTGAACCTATTGTGCCCAAGGATGAGCCAATAGAGTGGGATAAATTACCAATTCTTGACTTCAATTTACCAATCCTTAGCAAGCCAAAAAGGATAAAGTCAAGGGCAGTCAAGAAAGTGAAGCTGTCACCACTCAAATCCAAGTCAGTAGTTAAAGCTCAATCCAAAGTCAACAAGGGAGACTACTTGTACTTGTGTGACATCAAAGAATTTTCAGATTTAAACCTCTATCTGGATGAACTGGATGAAGTGAGGGGAATTAATGCATACAGGAACCTACCTGAAAGGTTAGTGTTCAAGTACAAAGGAGGAAAGGAGATTGTGTGGCATCTTCACAGGATTCTTCAAGAGAGCCAAGATGTACTGATTAAAGTTTATTCATCCTTCAAGAAGAACTTTGGGTTCAATATAACTGCAAGAAGACTAGTATTGAAGAAGATTGAAGAACTAAGGAGTATTAGAGCTAAAGATGCACTCCCAAAGACTCTAATCAGTCCATACACAGGGAGAAGAGTGCATCTAAGGCCCTACTGGCTGATGGAGTTCATAGATGACAAAAGTGTGAGAAGATTCTTCAGATTAGAAGACCAATTGAGCATCTCTAGCAATGAGACTCTCTTGGAAATACAAGAAAAGCTAGATCTCTCAGAATCTGATAAACAGGAATTCCACAGACAGCTCCAAAATCAGATCGATGAAAACAACCGAAAGCTTGGAAGAAGATCCAGAACTTCAAGAAACTAGAAAAATCTGCTCAGGCTAGAGGAGCATCTTGAAAATGACTGTGAGCCAAACATTGTACATTTGGATTACTTAAAGTACTTTTAGTATTATCTACTTATCGTTAAAGCTGTATGTTTAGGATGTTTTGTTATCATCAAGTATCTCTTAATTTATGGCTACAATTCCAGTAGACATAAATTGGAGGAGATTGTTGTGAATATGTTGTGTACTTGATGATTTCATAAACAAAACATCTAAGTGGATTCTACTTAGAAAAATAATGTAGCACTCGACGGATAAGAATTATAGTCCCGACGGATAACTCATTATAGTCCCGACGGATGCTAACTTATTATCCATCGAGTGAGTAGCTTATGTAATAATAAGTCTGTAGCACAGTTCTGTATACATCTTTGTATAGATTCTGTAGTAGCCTATAAGTCATGTTAACTTTAACTAGATATGCAGAATAGGTTGATTAATTATATATAAATGATGTCTTGTAATTCTGTATAAGTGAAATGAAGTCAAGTTCCAAAATAGCCATCAACGGATGATTAACAAAGCCATCGACGGATGATCAAATGACTATCAACGGATGTTTAATATAGCAGTCGACGGATGATCAATGAAGCCATCAATGGATGATCAGAAAGTCGATGGATGATCATATATCCAACGGATGTTCATAGAATCCAACGGATGATCATGTAAAGAATTCAAACAGCAGTTGAACAGTGAAAGCTGAGCACAGCCGTCGAGATGTCTACAAATCTACTTCGGAAGCCCATTAACTGGGTAATAGAGGACGAAAAGCAGCAAAGCTTAAGACTGATAGTTTTTATATTTATTCAGTCTTTTTGACTTTGTAATATTGGTAATATATAAACCAAGAATGTAGCAAATAGAAAAATGAGAGTGTTGAGAAACAAAAACAGAGAAATCTTTGTAAGCAGAATTATTAGCCCTGTATTCTCAGTAGTTCAATTTGTAAGCAGCTGTGAGCATTCTTGCACACAGAGTCCTCTCGATATATAATATATATCTCTGGTGGAATTGTTTAAATCCACCAGAAAGTTTTTAAAGACTCTTGTTTTTAATTACTTATGTTTTGATTCAATTAAGTTTCTATTCCGCATTGTGCTAATCAAAACATTATATCTATATTCGAGTTGAACATTTTTATTTCGAGAAAAAGGTTCAAGAATTCCATTCAACCCCCCTTCTGTAATTCTTGCTATATTTTTAAGGGACTAACAATCTTCTACTGGTTTCGAAGGAATGATTTCAGCTTTGGAAGATCCCTGTGGGCGGTCCTGTGTTTGTACTTCCACATAGTCAGGGATCATAGCTATGTTAGATTGTACATTTGAACTCATATCAGGCATTGGGTAAGGGTAAGTCCTAAACCTCTCCAACATGAATGGAGTGATTTTTAGACTTACATTTACCTTATTCTTTTTAGTAAGTGAACCAAATATCATTTTGGACAATTGCTTACAATTGCCTATTTTTGTGCTATCTATACCATTTAATAAATTTATGGCTGCTACTTTATAATTTAAAGTGGACATAATAAATCTAGGAAAGAAAATTTCCTTACCTCTAGCTTACAGGGGCATTGTTAGCCTGGTTCAAGATCTTCCAGGATCAATAGACCAATATTCAAGTGTCTGTTGTGGGCAATTGAGTACACCAGCTTTTGCACCACACTTGAAATGTTGTCATACCCTATCTTCCTGCATGTGAAGGCTCTCACCACAGAATCAAAGATAAAGGACCACTCCTTTCTTAGATTTGTTCTGTTCAAGCTTGACAGGTTGATTCTTCCACCATAGTTGATAAATTCCATAAACTCTGTCAGTTCATCAGGAGTTAGTACCTCCACCTGATTTTTAGTTGGCAGCCCCAAAGCTCTATTCACATCTTGTTCATTGAACTCTATTAGCTAGCCTCCAATTGTGCATGTTGATAAGTGGATTTTATATCTACTTGGAATGCTTCATTACAAGCTTAAAGTGGTGTTTTGGACTCAAGTTATTGGTATTATTGATGTGTTTTTGTGTTATTGCATCGCAGGTAGTAGTTGGAGGAAGAAAGAAGCTTTTCAAAGAAATATGCTAAAAAGAGCCAAGAATCTAAAGTCAAGGCCATTCCCAAATTATAGAGGATCTCAAGAGCTTCGCGTGGACTACTTATTCATCAAATTCTGACGAGTGGAGCAAAAGTTACAGCAAATTGTTTATTATCATGCTTTCATTGAAACCCATGGTGATGATGAGTTCGGTTATGAACTAATCCTTATCGTGGGGTTCTAATGGATTTACTTATGGATTTCTATAGTTATTTTGTTTCAATATCTTTGTGTGTGGTGATTTATTGATATCCTAGTATTGGTTGTGCTTATTCGTTTTATGTGCGTAGCTAACATATAAGATAGCGTGTTAATCTCTATTAAAGCGACAGTGAATATATAGGTTTAGAACTTGCCATACTAGCATAGGTTCATGTATTGTTATGCATAATTCGTAGGTAATTTTAACCATCTTACTTGCCCTATGTAATCACGATAGATAACTTGTACATTAAACCGTTATGTTTTCAATTCTTATAGACATAAAAGGAGTAAGCATAATTGGTGTCTATTCAACTTCTATCTCTTTTGTGGATGCTTAGTAGTAGGATATTCGTACAACGAAAGTTGGCGTTTACTAGTTTCGTGTTATCTAATTAGTGTCATCACTATCACATGCTAAGGTTAAGAACGAAAAGGCTATTGAATGAAGTAGTAATGAAGTTAGAATCCCATGTTTGTCTCATATAAGTAATTCAACCTTAATTCTCTTAGTTAATGCTATTTAGTATGATCTCTTAGTTTAATCAAAACCAAAATTATTATTTGTCTTAGCATTGAACGATAACTATACATTGTTGCATATGTGCATAAATTGAACTTAACCTACACCAGTCTCTGTGGGAACGAATCTGATTTATCTCTTATACTACTTGCGAACGCGTATACTTACATGTTATTTAGCGCGTGTTTTCGCCCTAACACATGACACCGCCATAGGGAGAGAGTTGTCATTCATACTAGTCCTCACTACTGTTGTAGTCCAGAATTCATGCAGAACATCCAGATATAGAACATAATTTACAGTCAAAGCTCCTGCAAGATAAGATTAAGCCAAAAGTTTTACAAACCCCTTGAAACTGTGAGGAGCTTGGTTAGCATCAGTAAAAGCCAGATAGTTTGTTCCTTTCTCTGGAATAGAGGATCTTACAACATTTAGTGCCATTTTTTATTGATGAGAGTGAATGGGTAAGTAAATTTTTTGAGAAAGGATTAAAAACGAGAGAGAAATCGGTTTTTGCTTGAAGGGCTAGGTCAACTGAGATCTCGAAAGTTGTAAGTATGTATATGTATCGAGATCTCTGGGTAATAGTAAAAGCAAATGACTTATCGAGAACTCAAAATTAGACGATTAGAATTAGTCTATCGAGAAGTCATTTTAAGAAATGAAAAGCATATCGAAAAGTCATTTTAAATTTCTTAAATAGAGAACTAAAAATGACTTATCGTGATTTTAAATAAATACCCAGTTTGTCCAAAAATAGACTAAATTAATTCCAACTTTTATCTGAATAAATCCAATATAAATTAGAATAAATTTGCCAAAAGTATTTTACCAAAATAATTTATTAAGTTAAATTATTTCAGTTCTGAGTTATTGAGAAGTCTAAAAATTATACTTGTAGAGAACTCTGTGAATTATCATTACTATAGAACTCTACAAGGACTTATCGATAAGTCATAATAAAGCTTATCGAGAAGTCACTCGAGAAGTCAGTGAATTGATTTATCGAGAACTCACTCGAGAAGTCTTAAAATGACTTGTCGATAAGTCAGTTAGACTTATTGAGAACTCAGTTCTCTATATACTTTTGAACACTTTAATTCCGCCTTGTGTTAATTTCATATATTGAAAATGTAAATTAATGATAGGGATAAATAAATTATGCTTGTATAATTAAATACTGCATTAATTGTACAAGCTGTGGGCTGCTAGGCCCAATAAAAAGATATATGATACTCAGACCAGAATGGTTAAGCCTGATGGACCAGATCAGGCCTGATGGAATAAAAAAGGCCCAAAAGCCCTGATTATTAATTAATTTCGTAATTAATTAATAAGGGACAAATCAGATGTTGAAAAGAGTCCCGATAAGGATATAAATCCTTGGAGATTAGCCTCAAGGGGACCTAAAAGGATAAGGAATCAGTTTCCTACTGTCTAGGACTCCAAAGTCCATTCTAATTATGAGACTTGCCCACCAAGTCTCCTATACCAAGTCCAATTCAAGGACTCCCAACATCTATATAAGGGGTCTCACCCCCACCAATCAGAACTACGTTTTTGGCTTGATTCTCTAATTCACAGAGATACGTAGGCATCTCGTAAAGGCAGATTGAGTCACGAAACACGAGAGCAGCCATTAAAGGCCTTGAGCTCCCGAATCTTAGTATTAAATACAGCAAGTAATAACCTTAGTTTTTTATCCATAACATTTGGCGCCGTCTGTGGGAACAGCAACAACAACCATGGCGAGAACACGGAGAACAATTGGAGCTCTAGAGGAAGGAACACCATCAGAGACAACCCAGGTGATTTCATCAACCGTGGAGGTTCCTCCCCATTCAACTTATGCATCTACTCAGGGGGAAGCCCAGACAGGGGCAACTCAACCTCAGCCACAAGGGACAACTCCCCCGACTATTCAAGGTACGAATCCTCAAGTTCAACAAGTACATATACCTGTGAATTCTCGACCCGTCGGGTATGAATATTCAACTGTTGTTACTACTAACCCCCCTTATGGGATGCCCCTTCGCCCTGAGGTTGGAGGAAGCGGATATACTGGGCGAGGTGAAGCACGAGGGCAGTCACCCCCCTATATACGAGGTTTGGGTCCTATTCCTGAGGATCGGGAATTTTCTGGTCCTTATACTGAGAGAGACTCCAAATCTTCGGATGATGAAGTGGCCCCGAGAAGGAGGCATCCTGGAAAAGAGCCAATGGTCGATGGAAGGCAATGCCCCCAAAGCACCCCAGGGGCGAATCCCCAAGAAGTGCAGGAAAGGATCAGGGCTCATGAGGCTGAAATCCAAAGGCTGACGCGTGATTTGGAGGCTCACCAGGCCACCAGACCCCAGATACCTCCTAGGGGGAGAAATCCTTCTCCTGTCATAGACCTGGATGGTCCGGTAAGAAGAAGGGCTGTTGTCCCAAGAACTGATCCAAGCAATCTCCTTCCCCTTGGAGATCCTGATGATCCAACTCCACCCTTCACAGAAGAGATAATGAATGCCCATATCTCAAGGAAATTCAAGATGCCCACTATCAAAGCCTATGATGGCACGGGAGACCCCGCAAATCATGTTAGGACATTCTCTAATGCACTGCTGCTGCAACCCGTGAATGATTCTATAAAGTGTCGGGCCTTCCCTCAAACCCTGTCGGGTATGGCTCAAAGATGGTACAGTCGCCTGCCCCCAAATTCTATTGGATCGTTCAGAGAATTAAGTCAGGCTTTTATTAAGCAATTCATCAGTGGAAGAGTCCATGAGAAAAGTTCAGCATCCCTTATGAGTCTTGTGCAGGGAGCTAAGGAATCCTTGAGAGATTACCTGAATCGTTTTACAAAGGAGGCTTTAAAAGTCCCGGACCTTGATGATAAGGTAGCCATGATAGCACTACAACAAGGAACCAGGGATGAGTTTTTCAAGATGTCCTTGGCCAAACGTCCCCCTGAAAACATGTTGCAACTCCAAGAGAGGGCAGGGAAGTATATCAAGGTAGAAGAAAGCATGAGGAAAACCGTAGTAAGTAATGAGCCCACTGGAGGCAAGAAGCGAAAAACTGATTTAGAATATATTGCAAAGGACAAATATCCTAGAACCGAACAAAACCCTGATTCAACCCCCAAGAAGGGAGGACCTGGGCAAAAGTTCACTGAATACGCTAAGCTTAATGCTCCTAGAAGTCAGATTTTGATGGAGATTGAGAAAGACAGAGATGTTCGCTGGCCTAAGCCCTTGAAGGCCGATCCCGCCAAGCTAGATAAGAGCAAGTATTGCAGGTTTCACAAAGATGTTGGCCATGACACCGATGAGTGTAGGCAATTGAAAGATGAAATTGAGTTCCTCATTCGAAAAGAAAGATTGAACAAATACACTGGAGAAGGAGGGGATAGGAATAATAATGGAAGGAAGAACTTTGAGGATCGTAGGAGGGACCAAGACGATCAGGGGCGAAACCGCCAGCCTAGAGGACCAGTTATAAACACCATTTATGGAGGGCCGAGACCTCGAGGGCATGTGATAAACACGATCTTTGGAGGTCCAACTGCTGCTGGATTGTCCAAAAATTCCAGAAAGGCATACACTAGAGAGGTTATGCATATTGTTGGAGAAGCCCCGAAGAGGGCCAGGACAGAAGTAACATTGGCTTTTGATGATTCCGACCTAGAGGGTGTGAAGTTTCCCCATGACGACCCGCTGGTCATAACACCAATAATAGGAAATAGCCGGGTTAAGAGGGTCCTTGTGGATAATGGTGCTTCTGTGGATATCTTGCTCCACGACACCTTTCTAAGGATGGGGTATAACGACTCCCAGTTAACACCAACCGACATGCCGATATATGGATTTGCTGGAGTAGAATGTCCTGTGGAAGGGATAATCAAATTGCCTACCACCATAGGTACGGAGCCAAGGCAAGCAACGCAGATGCTGGATTTCGTGGTGGTAAAGGCTAGTTCAACTTATAATGCTATCATGGGGAGAACAGGGATACATGCCTTCAAGGCAGTCCCCTCTTCCTACCATTCAGTCATGAAGTTTCCCACCCGAAACGGGATTGGAGAAGAGAGAGGAGATCAAAAAATGTCTAGAAGCTGTTATGTGGCCTCTTTGAGGGCAGATGGAGTCGGGGGGCAGGTTCTTCCTATTGAAGATATGGATGTTCGAGAAAATGATGAGAATAGAGGAAGGCCAACAGAAGAATTGGTTTCGGTTCCTTTAGACCCCGAGAATCCTGAGAGGACGACTTTCATTGGAGCCACATTAGTGGAGCCCCTTAGAGGGAAGTTAGTGAAATTTTTGCAAGAAAATAGTGATGTGTTTGCATGGTCAGCAGCTGATATGCCAGGCATAGACCCGGAGTTAATTACTCACAAGCTAAACGTAGATCCAAGCCGGAAGACAGTGAAACAAAAAAAGAAATTTTGCCCCAGAAAGACAAGAGGCTATAAAGCAGGAAGTGGAAAAGCTCTTAGAGGCTGGTTTCATTGAGGAGATTCAATTTCCGGAGTGGTTAGCAAACCCTGTAATGGTGAAGAAGGCTAATGGAAAGTGGAGGATGTGTATAGACTTCACCAATCTGAATGATGCATGCCCCAAAGACTGTTTTCCGCTGCCTAGAATTGATACTTTGATTGATGCCACCGCTGGACATGAGATACTGAGTTTCATGGATGGGTTTAGTGGATACAACCAGATCAAAATGCATAAGGATGACATTCCAAAGGTATCATTTATCACTGACTTTGGTGTTTATTGTTATCTTGTTATGGCGTTTGGTCTCAAGAATGCAGGAGCCACCTATCAAAGGTTGGTGAATAGAATTTTTAAGGATCTTATTGGTAAGACTATGGAAGTCTATGTTGATGACATGTTAGTAAAGAGTCTAGTAAAGACTGATCATATAGCCCATTTAAGGGAAGCTTTTGAGGTCCTGAGGTACCACAAGATGATGTTGAATCGGACGAAGTGTGCTTTCGGAGTAGGATCTGGAAAATTCTTGGGACTGATGGTCTCAAAGAGGGGAATTGAGGCTAACCCGGATAAGATAAAGGTGATCCTGGACATGGAACCACCAAAAACTGTTAAGGATGTTCAGAAGCTTACAGGAAGGGTTGCTGCGCTAGGACGATTCATCTCCAAGTCGGGGGAAAAGTGATTGTCATTCTTCAAATCGCTAAAGAGCATCAAAGACTTTGTATGGAATGAGGAAAACCAGAAGGCATTTGAAGAGTTAAAGAAGTATATGGCCCAGGCCCCGTTGTTGGCCAAGCCAGTTCTGAGTGAAATTTTATTCTTGTACTTGGCTGTTTCAGAGAGCGCCTTGAGCGCGGTTTTGGTTAAGGAAGAACTGAAAGTCCAGAAACCCGTATACTATGTCAGCAAAATTTTGCATGGTGCTGAGTTGAATTATTCAACTATAGAGAAATTTGCTTTAGCCTTGGTAATGGCTTCAAGAAAGCTGCGTCCTTATTTTCAAGCTCACCAGATTGAAGTGCTAACAAATCAGCCACTGAGAAATATCATTCACAGTCCCAAGGCAAGTGGGAGACTGATTAAGTGGGCAATAGAGTTGGGAGAGTTTGATCTCAAGTATAAGCCACGTACGGCTATAAAAGCCCAGGCACTAGCTGACTTCGTGGTGGAATGTACCATACCCAACCAAGAAGTCGGGGGGCAGGAAGATACCATACCTCAAGACAAGGGAGTCGACAATGGGGACAGGAAGAAGAATGACAAGGAGAAAGAATATTGGGTTCTCTATTTTGATGGAGCATCAAAAACAAATTCCAGTGGAGCAGGGTTGGTTTTGCAAAGCCCTGATGGGTTCTTAATTGAGTATGCGATGAAGCTAGATTTTCCAACCACAAACAATGAGGCAGAGTATGAAGCCCTGATAGCTGGCCTTGGTCTAGCTGGGACACTTAGAGTCAAAAACTTAAAGGTCCGTGGAGACTCGAAGCTGATCATATCCCAGGTAAAGGGAGAATTTGAGGCAAGGGATGATACGATGGCTAAGTATGTCCGCCTAGTAAGGGCTGTGATGACCCAATTTAATGAGTGCCATGTTGAACACATTCCAAGGGAAGAAAATGTTAAGGCAGATGCGCTATCAAAGTTCGCTTCGTCTGAGATTGAAAAAAGTTCAGGAAGTGTGTACTTCCGTGTTTTGAAGACACGAAGCATATATGTTAAGCTGCTGGCTCCCATAGGCTTGGGGACGTCATGGATTGATCCCATCAAGGCTCACATTCAGACCGGTTGGTTGCCAAGTGATGCAACTGAAGCACGGAAGTTAACTGTTCGGGCACTAAGGTACTCTTTGATAGATGGGATTCTTTACAAAAGATCTTTCGTGGTTCCCTACTTGAGGTGTCTCAGGCCCGATGAGGCACGCTTGGCTCTTGAAGAAGTGCATGAAGGTATTTGTGGACAACACTTGGGGGGCAGGGCCTTGGCTCATAAGATAACTCGTTTAGGCTTCTATTGGCCAGAAATGATGGCTGATGCCAAAGAATATGTGAAGAAGTGTGATCGCTGTCAGAAGCATGCACCAGTTGTTAGACAACCCCCCGAGATGCTGACCTCTATCAACTCGCCTATTCCCTTTGCCATGTGGGGGATGGATATTCTAGGGCCTTTTCCTATGGCCACGGCACAAAGGAAATTTCTGATTGTAGCCATTGATTATTTCACCAAGTGGATTGAAGCCAAACCCTTGGCCAAAATCACAACTAAGCAGGTTGCACAATTCCTGTGGGAAAACATTATGTGCCGATATGGAATTCCCCGTATCCTCGTCACTGACAATGGAACACAATTCAACAATGAGGAATTCAAGAAGTATTGTGAAGAAAATGAAATTGAGTTACGATTCACCTCTGTGGCTCACCCGCAAGCCAATGGGCAAGCAGAGGTAGCAAATCGGATAATCCTGGATGGACTAAAAAAGAGGATCGAGAAGTCAAGAAATAATTGGGTGGATGAGATACTTCCAATATTATGGGCCTATAGGACTACCTGTAGAGTCACGACAGGAGCAACTCCTTTCATGTTGGCATATGGGGCAGAAGCAGTAGTTCCCGTGGAGATATCGCATTCCTCTCCAAGGATTCAGACTTTCAATGCTGTAGAAAATGAGGAAGGGCAGAGGTTAGCCTTGGATCTAATTGATGAAGTGCGAGATGAGGCACATGCCAAGATAGTAGAATAGCAGTGATAGGAGCACCATGGCCTCCAGCTCCTTCAGTTGAAGCCTCCCCTATAGGCTCTTTGTGCTTCTTCAAAAAGATAGGCTCCGTGGCTTTTCCCCGGGTGTCTAGGCCTGCGAGCCGAGCTTTCTTCATCGTAGCTGTTTCCTCAACCAAAGGAACATTGTCCTCGTTAATCTCCTTAGCAGCTGAAACAAAGCAAAGGACAAAATAAGTGATGTTAATAATGCATGAAATGAAATAAAATTTAGAAGGGAAGAAAAATACCCTGTTGAGAAACAGAGGATAGTCCCACATGAATCAGGGAAAACTCCTCTAAGAGAGTCCAGCTGGTGGTGGTGCCATCATCCTGAGTAAGCCCATTATAAATAATAGTTTCTTCAGGAGTTAAGTGAATGGATTTGAGGCTACCATCACTGACCTTCCCGAAGGAAGATCGAAAAAGTGTGCCCCAGTCACCATTCTCCCAACGTAACCCAACGAAACTATTCCTCCAATTTTGATTATTATCAGGAATAGAGGCGCTGTTAAAGATATGTTTGCTTTTGGGCCTTTGCTTGACATAGACCCAGCCACAGATATTGGAAGAACTATTATAACACTGAAAGACCTTCCTAAAAACGGCTACAGAAAGAGGAAAGCCCTCCCTAAGACAACAAACCATAAAACATAGAATATTCCTCCAGGCGTTTGGAGGAAGCTGACACGGATTAATTTGTAGATCAGCCAAAAGATGAGGAATAAAAGGATGGAAAGGAAACCTAAGCCCAGCATTAAGGGCATCTGTGTAAATGAAGAGAGTGTCGGGTCTCCAGTGGCAAGTACGGTCACCACCAGAGACTGGAACTAATCTAAGAGGAGGAAGGACGTTATAGCGAGCATTTAGTTTATTAAAATCTATGTTGTGCCAAGTATTACAATGATTAAAAGAGTCGAGATGTGCAGTGGAGGGATATTCATCCCCCCTAGTGTTAATCATATCAATTAAAGACATATATGAAGAGCGGATCTCGATATCCTTACCTCGTTTTGAAGCCGAGGCTATCTTGGCCGCCCTCTCAGAACTCTTGTCAGCCATTTAGTAAAGACTGGAAAAGAAGGCTGGAAGCTAAGGGAGGAAAGTTGAAAGAGGAGAAAGATTGGAGAGTTTTAGAAATAAATGAAGTGAAGAGTGAAGAGTGTGAGTGAGAGCACACCCCCCCCCACCTTTATATAGGAGGAAAAGAAGGAAATTGGGCCTAGAAAAGCCCATTCAGGCCCAAAAAAAGAAGGTTCTGGAAGCATCAGGAAATCTTTGGAAAATTCAAGAAAGAAAACTTGAGTTTTTTTGAAGATTCTGGAAGAATCCAGAAACAATCCTAGAGTAATTTGGAGTTTGGGTTTAGAAAACAAAAGCCCAGTTAAGGGCCCAAGTGTTGAAAGAGGCCCAAATGGTTTTAGGGGTGGAAAAGAAGTCCAGCTAAGATAAAAAAAAAAAATTTGGCCTGAACCCAAAACGTTGGCCCAAATTAAAAGCCCAGAATTAGAGGCCCAATTGAAAGGCCTGTGAAGCCCAGTAAGAGAATAAGCCCAGTTAAAATGGGCCCAAGTTTTAGCCCAGCATAAGGGGCCTAAATCCAAGTATGTACAAAAATTTATATACATGCATATGTTCTTGACCTGTTCGACCAGAAAACACAAAGAAGTCCTGGTCGAATGGCTTGAGCTCGAAATCAAGTCGATCAGGGTAAATAAAGGCCTTAATTCGACCAGGACCAGGATCAATTCGACCAGAAAATATAGAGAAATCCTGATCGAAGCCCCTGAGGTCGAGATCCTGTCGATCAGGGTTGAAAAGGAGGCTTAATTCGACTAAAATTAGACCCATTCGACCAAGAAACACGAAAGATTCCTGGTCGAAATCATTGAGGTCAAAATTCTGTCGACCTGGGTAGCAAGAGTAGCTTAATTCGGTCAAAAAGCAAGAATCCTGACCGAAAGGGACGAAAATCCTATTCGAAAAAAAAAAAAAAAAGGAAAAATCCTGGCCGAAATTCGACCAGGACTCCTGACCGAAAGCATCCTCCTCGAAAATCCTTCGACCAAGGCACAGCAGGGGCTAATTCGACCAGGATCCTGGTCGAATGGATTCCTGGTCGAAAATTGTATAAAAAAAAAAAGGAAGAAAAAAGAGAAAAAAAAAGGAAGAAAAAATCCTGGAAAATTACAAAAAAATAAGGAAATTCCTTAAAATAATTTCTGAAAAATGTTAATATTTTCAGAAATAAGGAATAAATCCAGAAAATTAAAGGATAAATCCCAGAAATTAGGGAAAAAATCCAGAAATTAAGGATAAATCCCAGAAAATTAGGGAAAAATCCCAGAAATTAGGGAAAAAATCCAGAAATTAAGGATAAATCCTAGAAAATAAAGGATAAATCCCAGAAATTAGGGAAAAATCCAGAAATTAAGGATAAATCCCAGAAAATTAGGGGAAAATCCCAGAAATTAGGGAAAAAATCCAGAAATTAAGGATAAATCCCAGAAAATTAGGGGAAAATCCCAGAAATTAGGGAAAAAATCCAGAAATTAAGGATAAATCCCATAAAATTAGGGAAAAATCCCAGAAATTAGGGGAAAAAATCCAGAAATTAAGGATAAATCCCAGAAAATTAGGGAAAAATCCAGAAATTAGGGAAAAATCCCAGAAAATTAGGATAAATCCCAGAAATTAAGGGAAAAATCCAGAAATTAGGGAAAATCCCAGAAAATTAGGGAAAAATTACTGGAAATTAAGATAATTTCTGAATAAAAGGAAGATTCATTGTAAATGTGTTGGTCGCTCCACACTTTACACAAAAATGAAACCCTGTAAGGGAACAAATAGACTTAACTTCTGCGAAACCTAATCAATGTTTCCCAAAAGTTGGGGGGCAAATGATAGGGATAAATAAATTATGCTTGTATAATTAAACACTACATTAATTGTACAAGCTGTGGGCTGCTAGGCCCAATAAAAAGATATATGATACTCAGACCAGAAAGGTTAAGCCTGATGGACCAGATCAGGCCTGATGGAATAAAAAAGGCCCAAAAGCCCTGATTATTAATTAATTTCGTAATTAATTAATAAGGGACAAATCAGATGTTGAAAAGAGTCCCGATAAGGATATAAATCCTTGGAGATTAGCCTCAAGGGGACCTAAAAGGATAAGGAATCAGTTTCCTACTGTCTAGGACTCCAAAGTCCATTCTAATTATGAGACTTGCCCACCAAGTCTCCTATACCAAGTCCAATTCAAGGACTCCCAACATCTATATAAGGGGTCTCACCCCCACCAATCAGAACTACGTTTTTGGCTTGATTCTCTAATTCACAGAGATACGTAGGCATCTCGTAAAGGCAGATTGAGTCACGAAACACGAGAGCAGCCATTAAAGGCCTTGAGCTCCCGAATCTTAGTATTAAATACAGCAAGTAATAACCTTAGTTTTTTATCCATAACAATTAACAACTGAGCAGTTTACTTAAAATTTAAAAAAATCCAAGCTAAAATTTTTGTTTTGAAAAATAAATATGCAGAGATTTCTGAAATATTTATAATTCATATTTCAGTTAATTTCTAATTAAATCATATTAATTTTGATTTACTAGAAATTAATCTGCTGCAAGACATTAGCTGAGTTCTTGCCTTAGGATGAAGAATTAAGCATTCCAATTTCACCTACAAGTCTAGTGAAAGTTGCTTCATCCAAAGGTTTAGTAAAAATGTCAGCTAATTGTTTTTCTGTTGGAACAAAAATGAGCTCAATGGTACCATTTGTAGCATGTTCTCTAATAAAATGGTACCTTACATCAATGTGCTTTGTTCTATAATGATTAACTGGATTAACTAATATAGATATAACACTAGTATTGTCACACATGATAGGATTTTTCTGTAACACTAGGCCATAATCCAATAGTTGATTTCTAATCTAAACCACTTGAGCACAACAACTTCCTGCATCTATGTATTCAACCTCTGCTGTAGAAGTTGATACAGATTGTTATTTCTTGCTATACCAGGATACAAGTCTTTGACCAAGAAATTGACAGCTTCCACTGGTACTCTTTCTGTCAACCCTGCATCCAGCAAAATCTGCATCTGTGTAGCCAACAGCTTCAAAACCAGTTCCCTTAGGATACCATAATCCCAAGTTTGGTGTCCCCTTCAAATATCTGAAAATCCTCCTCACAACCATCAAATGTGATTCTTTTGGATTGGCTTGAAATCTTGCACATAGACATGTTGCAAATATAATGTCTGGTCTACTTGCAGTTAAGTAAAGCAATGATCCAATCATTCCTCTATAGCTTAAAATATCTGCACTCTTGCCTTTTCTATCTTCATCCAACTTTTTTGCTGTAGACATAGGTGTAGAAGCAGGTGAATAATCAACCATACCAAACTTTTTCAATAAGTCCTTGACATACTTAGTTTGGCTGATGAAGATCCCATCACTTATTTGATTGACTTGTAGTCCAAGGAAGTAACTTAATTCCCCCATCATACTCATTTCATATTCACTCTGCATAAGCTTAGAAAATCTTTGGCAAAGCTTTTCATTTGTAGAACCAAAGATGATATCATCCATATATATTTGAACTAGGATCATATTTTCCCCATGTTTCTTGTAGAAGAGAGTCTTGTCTATAGTACCTCTAGTAAAACCATGCTTCAGTAGGAATTATAACAATGTATCTTACCAAGCTCTAGGTGTCTGCTTTAGTCCATATAGAGCCTTGAGTAACTTGTACACAAAATTTGGAAATTCTGGATCTTCAAAGCCAGGTGGCTATTGCACATAAACTTCTTCTTCTAACTCACCATTCAGGAAGGCACTCTTGACATCCATTTGATACACCTTAAAATTTGAATATGCAGCAAATGCTAGGAAAATCCTTATTGCTTCAAGTCTTGCAACTGGAGCTAAAGTTTCATCATAATCAATTCCTTCTTCTTGTGAGTAGCCTTTTAAAACCAATCTTGCTTTGTTTCTGGTAACTATACCATTTTCATCCATCTTATTCCTGAATACCTATTTTGTTCTAATAATGCTTCTATTCTTTGGTGCAGGAACTAACTTCCAAACTTTGTTCCTTTCAAACTGATTAAGCTCATCTTGCATAGCAGATATCCAATCAGGATCCATTAGAGCTTCTTCAGTTTTCTTGGGTTCTATCTAAGACAGAAAGCATGCATGTAGGCACTCTTTAGCAGTTGTACTTCTAGTCCTCACACCAGCAATAGGATCACCAATAATTGCTTCTTAAGTGTGACTTCTATCCTACTTTCTTATATGAGTTGGTTGACTTGTGCCTTCATCATTCTCCACATTATTGGTATGACTTCTAGATCCTTCTTCTCTTTCTCCCCTGAGTTTGTGCTATCAAATTCAGGTGTTTGAGATGAGCTTCCATTCCCATGATTTTCCTGTTTAGTAATCTCTTCATTCAATATCTGTTGTGCATTGACTTCATCTTCACCATCAGAATCACTATCAGTGTTGAGGTTTTCAAATGCAAGTGCTTCAGCTTCATTTTCATCAAGGCATTCCAAGCCTGGACACTTGTCATCATCAAAAGTCATATTTATGCTCTCTATAATCTTCTTTTGGTCTATCACATAGACCTTGTAAGCAGTTCTCTCCAATGAATATCCCAGAAAAATTGCTTCAAAAACTTTTGAGTCAAATTTTCCCACATATTCAGAGTTATCTTTCAGAATGTAACACTTGCTTCCAAACACATGAAGATGCTTTATAGTAGGCTTTCTCTTACACATGATTGAGTAAGGTGATTTTCCATGTGCCTTGTTAATGAGATATCTGTTCTGAGTGAAACATGCAGTGTTAACAGCTTCTTCCCAGAAACTTGTTGGCAACTTGGCATCTTGCAGCATTGTCCTAGCAGCTTCAACTAATGTTTTTTTCTTCCTTTCAACTAATCCATTTTGTTGAGGTGTTCTAGTTGTTGAGAATTCTTGAAAAATCCCTTTATTTTTGCAGAATTCATTCAATGGTGCATTCCTGAATTCAATTTTATTATCACTTCTCAATCTTTTCACATAATTTTGATCTTCAGCCTGTTTTTCTATCTTCTTGATGTGCTCAATTATAATATGTTGAGTTTCATTTTTAGAGTGCATGAACTCTATGTTAGGAATATGTTGTGAACTTGATGATAAGTTAAATAAATCACCTTAGTAGATTTAACTTAGTGTATTTTGTAGCACTCGACGGATGATCTAATATAGTCCCGATGGATAAACTTTACAATCCTGACGGATGACAGATTAACATCCATCGAGTGAGTAGCTTATGTAATAATAAGAACTGTAGCACATTTCTGCAAACAACATGTATTAGTCAAGTAGGTTGCTTAGGGTTATGTAAGTCATGTTGTCTACTATATTGATATGCAGAATAGGTTGATTAATTATAAATATGAGATGTCTTGTAATTCTGTATAAGTGAAATAGAGTCAAGTGACAAATAGACACCCGACGGATAATCTACAAGACTCCCGATGAATGAACAACAAAGCTTCCCGACGGATGACAAGCATAGACCCAACGGATGATCAAATTCAAATAGTTGTTGACAGTGGCAACACAGTCACATGCGTCGGGTGTTTACAAAAGGAATGTGGCAGCCTGATAAGCAGGAATTTGAGAATAAAGAAGTATTACCATTTCCATGCAATTCTGAAGATATTCAAAGATGATGGAATACAGTAGTGAAGCAGCATGAAGTTAGACTAGATATGTTTTGTTTTGTTATCTTGTCTTATTGTCATGTAAACTTGGTGATATATAAACCAAGTGTAGCAAGTAGAACAATTAACTAAGAAGATACATTTTCAGAGAAACTTATCAAGCTATATCCTGTAAGCATTTCTCTGTAGTTTAGTTGTTCAAACTTGTAAGCAGCTGTGAATTATCCAAGCTTCACGGGATTCTCATTTGATATATATATATATATATCTGGTGGATACTTTCAAATCCACCAGAAAGTTTTAAAAGCTTTTGTTATTATTACTTAGTGTTTTGATTTATATCATCTTTTTATTCCGCACAACTGCTAATCAAACATTGTTATATTTATCAAGTTAGAACTGTTTTAAAATCTGAAAAAGTAGCCTGAATTATATTCAACCCCCCTTCTGTAATTCTTGTTATATTGTTAGGGAATAACAAATGGTATTCGAGCAAGCTCTTGAAGTACAGAGAGTGTAAAGATCACAACAAACAGCAAGATGAACAAGAAGGATGTTGGAGTCAAAATTCCATTTCTGGACAATGATAATTATCACCACTAGAAGGTGAAAATGCACCTACATCTTCTTTCCCAAGATGAGGCCTATGTGGATTGTATAGAGAGAGGTCATCATGTACCAATGAGAGCTGCAACTAGCAATGAACCATCTGTTCCCAAACCTAGGAATGAATGGTCGGACCCTGATATTGAGCAAGTCTGGAAAGATAAGAAGGCCATGAACATATTGTTCAATGGATTCGATGGTGATATGTTTGATAACATCATTAACTGTAAAACAACCAAAGAGGTTTGGGATACAATCCAGACTATTTGTGATGGTACTGAGCAAGTAAGGGAGAACAAGATGCAGCTACTGATTCAGCAATATGAGCATTTCCACTGTGAAGAAAGTGAATCTTTCACTGATATTTTTAGTAGATTTCAAAAGCTACTAAATGCTCTGAAGTTGCATGGAAGAGTCTATCAAACAAAAGACTCTAACCTCAAGTTCTTTAGATCTCTTCCAAATGAGTGGAAGCCAATGACAGTCTCATTGAGAAATTCACAGGATTACAAGGAGTTCACCTTGGAGAGACTGTATGGCATCCTGGAAAACTTATGAGCTTAAAATAGAGCAAGATGAGAGGATGGAGAAAGGAAGGAAGAAAGGAGGGTCCATAGCACTGCTTGCTGAGTTAGAGAAGGAGAAAGAGATGAAGGTAGAAGTTGTTGAGTCTACATCAAAGGTCTGTGAAAGCAAGGGTAAAGGGCTGGTAGCTGAAAATGAAGATCACTTGAGCCAAGATGACATGGATGATATTGATGAACATCTAGCATTCCTATCCAGAAGATTTTCCAAGATCAAATTCAAAAAAAAAATTGGAGCAGCCAAGCCAAATAGAAACAAGGTGGATAAATCCAAATTCAAATGTTTCAAATGTGGCTTGGCAGGGCATTTTGCCAGTGAGTGTAGAAAGTCTGATTCTAGCAAAAAGAAGTTTGAGCCTGTTGATTATAAACAGAAATACTTTGAGTTACTCAAACAAAAGGAAAGGGCTTTCATCGCACAGGAGAATGATTGGGCTGCAAATGGATTGGATGAAGATGAAGAAACAAGTTATGTCAATCTAGCCCTAATTGCCAAATCTGATTAAACAGAAACAAGTTCTTCAAGCAATCAAGTAATCACCACTAACCTAGCACATTTATCTAAAACTGAGTGTAATGATGCAATAAATGACATGTCCACAGAATTATATCACTTACGTGTTACACTTAAGTCCCTCACTAAGGAAAATGCTAAAATTAAAGAAAACAACTTGTTTTTAAGTGAGAGGAATAATGTGCTAGAGTCTCAGTTCATTGAATTTGAGAAATTAAGAATTGAGTATAAGATTGCTAAGGATGAATTAACTGAGTCCTTGAAGAAAGAAGAGATTTTAAAGAAGCAACTTGAACGAGAACAGGAAGTGATTAAGGCATGGAAATCATCCAGAGATGTCCATACTCAAATCACCAAAGTTCAAGGTATTGAGTCCTTTTGTGATGCAGCCTGGAAGAAGAGTAAAGAGAAGCTTGAGTCCAATTTGGTTGAAGGATTGCTCACAGATGTGGACTCGACGGATGATAAAAATCATTCGTTGGATAATCAAAAAGATTATCTTTCGAGTGATAAGGAGCCACATCCGTCGGCTGTGAGTAAACCAGTTAGCAAAGCTAAGCTAGCTAAGTTAAATGAGAAATATGGAGAATCAGTTTCTAAAAACTTTATTCCAGGAGAATCAAGTCAAGTCAGGAAGGAAAAGAAAGTTAATGTTGGTCATTTGTCCATCAAGCAATTGAATGATAGATTAGAAAAGATTGAGGTTAAAACAGAAGCCAAAAAGAAAAACAATAGAAATGGGAAAGTAGGAATTAACAAACATAACAACTACATACCTGATAAATATGCTCCAAGAAAAATCTATGTTAAGTGTGGTAGTGTTAATCATTTGTCTGTTAATTACAAACTTGTCATGCCTACTCCCATGTCTGCACCCTCTTCTTTTCCCAACATGACTGCAATGCCTACCATGCCTATGAATGTTATGTCTGCTCAGAATATGAATGCACAATTTGCTAATATGCCATTTGCACCTAATCCTTATTATGTTGCATTTAGTATGCCTCAAATGCCATTTAGTGTGCCTTAATGGAATAACATGTTTGCAATTAGCATGCCTTTTCCTGTTAATCAAAATATGCATGATAATTCTGTTTTAATGACTGGTTTCAAAGGTCCAACTCAGATGACTAAGGATGAATCAGAAATTCCCAAGTCAAATGAGATCAAACCTAACAAACCAAAGAAGAAAGCTAACAAGGCAGGATCCAAGGAAACTTGGGTACTAAAATCAACTTGATTTGATTTTGATGTGTGCAGGGAAACAGAAAGAATCTTTGGTATCTGGATAATGGTTGCTCAAGGCACATGACTGGAGATTCTACCCTGCTCACTAAGTTCAAGGAAAGAGCTGGCCCAAGTATTTCTTTTGGAGATGACAGCAAGGGTTATACTGTGGGATATAGCTTGATTTCAAAAGACAATGTCATCATTGAAGAGGTTGCCCTAGTGGATGGTCTCAAGCATAATTTGTTGAGTATCAGCCAGCTTTGCGATAAGGGCAACTCAGTAACCTTCAATTCAGAAGCCTGTGTTGTGACAAAACAAAAGAGAAACAAAGTGGTTCTCACTGGAGTGAGAAAAAGGAATGTGTATCTAGCTGACTTCAACTCATCAAATGCAGAATCTGTCACTTGTCTTCTCAGTAAAGCAAGTCAAGATGAAAGTTGGCTATTGCACAAGAAGTTGTCCCGTCTAAACTTCAAGACCATGAGTGAGCTTGTCAAGAAAGAACTGGTTAGAGGTATTCCTCAAGTGGAGTTTACTAAGGATGGATTGTGTGATTCATGCCAAAAAGGAAAGTAGATCAAAGCATCATTCAAGAAGAAGCTTGATTCAACAATTGAAGAACCTTTGCAATTGTTATACATGGATTTGTTTGGACCAGTCAATGTGTTTTCCATCTCAAGAAAAAGATTTTGCCTAGTAATTATGGATGATGTCTCAAAGTTCTCTTGGACATATTTCCTAAAGTCCAAAGATGAAGCTAGTGAAATCATCATCAATCACATAAAGCAAGTCAACAATCATCCTGACTTTAAAGTAAGAAGAATCAGGAGTGACAATAGAACTGAGTTCAAGAATTCTGTGATGAGAACATTTTGTGAAGATAATGGGATTATGCATGAGTTTTCTACAGCAAGAACTCCACAACAAAATGGAGTGGTGGAAAGGAAGAACAGATCACTTATTGAAGCTGCAAGGACAATGCTTGAAGAATCAATGTTACCAACATATTTTTGGGCTGAAGCTGTGAATACTGCCTGCTACACTCAGAATATCTCTTTGGTTAATCAAGCAAAGTGCATGACTCCCTACCAATTATTCAAGAACAGGAAGCCAACTCTAAATTTTCTTCATGTCTTTGGCTGTAAATGTTATATATTAAGGAATTAAATTGATCAACATGGGAAGTTTGATGCTAAAGAAGATGAAGGAATTTTTGTTGGATATGTTGTGGGAAAGGCATATAGAGTCTACAATCTAAGAACCAATATTGTTATGGAATCAGTACATGTTGTGTTTGATGATAAAAAGATTGAAGGACTGCAAGATGGAGATTTCCATGAAAGCCTCAAATTTGATAATGTGGAGATGGTTAGTGATGACAGTGATGATGAAAGTGATCAAGAGACAGTGAATAAGGATAATGCAGAAAAATCTACAACTAATAAAGCACATAATTCAACATCTGTTGAGTCACAAAATACTACATCTGTCAGGAGACAATCTGCCTTATCCGTCGGGAGACAATCAGCTTCATCCGTCGGGACACAAAGTGCATCATCCATCGGGACATCAAGAGAAGCTAAAAGTCAGAATAAATCACCTACAGAAAGTTCCCCTTTCTCAAATTAAAGATTCACAAACTCAGGGGGAGTTTCTCATAATCAAAACTCAGTCACACATCAAGACAACAATGAGGCCTCTTCATCTACCTCAACAAAGGAAATGGACTAAAGATCACCCTTTTGAGCTCATCACTGGTGATGCATCTTCTAGAGTTCAAACAAGGAGAGCAACTCAAGAAGAATGTATATATAGCAGCTTCCTCTCTAAGGAAGAACCAAAGAAGGTAGAAGAAGCTTTGTTGGATCCTGATTGGATTTTAGCTATGCAGGAGGAGCTAAACCAATTTAAAAGGAACAAGGTATGGAAGCTGGTACCCAAACCTAAAGGTTAGAATCCAATTGACACCAAGTGGGTATTCAGAAACAAGATGAATGAAAATGACATAGTGGTCAGGAACAAAGCTAGATTGGTTTCTAAGGGCTATTGTCAATAATAAGGAATAGATTTTGATGAAACTTTTGCTCCTATTGCAAGACTTGAAGCCATCAGAATTTTCTTAGCCTGTGCAGCTCATGCCAATTTCAAGGTCTATCAAATGGATGTCAAAAGTGCTTTTCTAAATGGATATTTGGAGGAGGAAGTCTATGTCAGTCAATCTCCTGGTTTTGAAGATTCAAATTTTCCAGATTATGTCTACTATCTTTTAAAAACACTTTATGGACTGAAGCAAGCACCTAGAGCCTAGTATGACACTTTATCAAAGTTTCTTTTGGAAAATCACTTCACAAGAGGTATTGTTGATAAAACTTTATTCTTTAGAAATGTTAATGGCTTTAGTATACTTGTTCAAATCTATGTAGATGATATTATATTTGGCTCTACAGATGAAAAACTTTGCAAAAAGTTTGCCAAATTGATGCAAAATTAAGTATAAAATGAGCATGATGGGAAAACTAACTTACTTTCTTGGTTTACAAGTTAAGCAAGTTTGTGATGGAATATTCATTAGTCAAACTACATACATTTATGATCTTTTAAAGAAGTTTGATCTAATGGATTGCACATCTGCAAAAACTCCCATGGCCACTGCAACTAAGCTTGAACTAAACACTAATAAAAAGTCTGTGGATATTTCAAGATATAGGGGCATGGTTGGCTCACTTCTGTACTTAACAGCTAGTAGGCCAGATATAATATTTGCTACTTGTCTTTGTGCTAGATTTCAGGCTGATCCTAGAGAATCTAACTTAGTAGCTATCAAGAGAATTTTTATATATCTCAAGGGAACACCAAAACTTGGCATTTGGTATCCTAGAGATTCTGGTTTTGATCTAACTGGTTATTCAGATGCAGATTATGCATGCTGTAAAATAGACAGAAAAAGTGCAACAGGAACCTTTCAATTCCTAGGGAACAAGCTTGTGTCCTAGTTCAGTAAAAAGCAAAATTCAGTTTCTACTTCTACAACTGAAGCTGAATATATTGTTGCTGGTAGTTATTGTGCACAGATTTTGTTGATGAAAAACCAATTGTTGGACTATGGTCTACAAGTGGATAGAATTCCCATTTTCTGTGATAACACAAGTGCAATTGCCATCACTGAAAATCTTGTACAACATTCAAGAACAAAGCACATAGACATCAAGTACCACTTCATTAGGGAACATGTGATGAATGGTACTGTGGAACTTCATTTTGTTCCAAGTGAAAAGCAGCTTGCAGATATATTTACCAAGCCATTTGATGAATCCACCTTTTCAATATTGGTAAGTGATTTAGGTATGCTTAATTATTCTTGAATTATTTCAGATATTTGTGTAAGTTATAATGCAGCCAGAAACTTAATTGATTTTTCTCTTTTGGATGAAATTTTGGCTAAGTCAAAATTTACACCCCGGCGGATGCTCATTATCCATCGAGTTTGATCATCCTTCGGAATAATATATGTTAATAAAAATTAATTACTTTTCTGGATTATTTTATAACCCTACGGATAATTGGTTTATTCTCATCCGTCGAATTATCTCAATCTTAGCTGTTAAAACACTGAACGTTATCCATCAGGTATACTTACAGTTTGTAAGTATAACAGGACGGATAAGTGACAGAATTTTTACAGTTTAGTTATTTTTAAACGGCTATTTTGGGCTATTTTGATTGGTTACTTTATTTTACTTTATTATTTTTGACAGTTTATTTCTGAGATAGTATAAAAGCAGAATTCATTTTTATTATATTCTTTTATCATTCTTAAATCAATTGCTCTAACTTCCTTTCTTCTCCAAAGCAAATATTCTCTCTGCAAATTTCTCATTCTCTAACAATGGCACCAGTAGTCAAAATCATGTCTCAATCTGGATTTATCTATGAAAAGAACAACTTTGTAGCTCTTGTGAACAAGGAGATTCCACAGTCTGGAGACTTTCACAAGATGATGGACTTTGTGAAGAGCTGTAAACTCAGTTATGCTATGCTGGAATCACCCACAATCTACTGTGAAGTTGTAGAGGAGATATGGACAACTGCCGTGTACAACTCTACTGACAAGACCATAACTTTCACTCTTAAAGGTAAGCAGTTTTGCATTAATAGTGACATTATCAAAGCATATTAGGTCACACACACTATAGAGAGGGTGAATACAGTGTATAATACAATCAAATCGAACTTTAATATCTTAAGTAACAGCAAAACAAACTTTATTAAAACAATAAACTCTGTTACAGTATGGAACTGTTACCTCTCAATGATGAACAAATATCACGAGAGCTGCTAGGGTTACAATGAATAATCTTCTCGAATATGATAACACTTATAGTGTAAACCCTATGTCTGTGTTTATATATTACACAGTTACAAGATAATCGCTAATTGATATGGAATATAATTTTGCTTCCTAAAATATATCAATCAGATATCTTTTCTTCCAAGTATTCCATTCTTCACGGAATTCCTTCTTCATGCATATCTCTTCTTATGTTTATCTTGATCTTCTTTCCTTTAATCAGCTACTATCCTTATCTGATCGTCCTTCAACACTTAAGTTCTGATATCTAACTTCTGATTATTATCTCCTGATAATATAAGTACTGATATCCTTAAGTCCTGACTTCCAGTATAAGTACTGATCAACGGTTAAGTACTGATTTGTCCTGTTAAGTAAGATCTGAAATCTAAACATAAATTATATTAGCCATGACATTATCAAATATATCTAACAATCTCCCCCAACTTGTAAATTAGCATAATATACAAGTTTAACAGATATTTGATGATGTCAAAAACATTAAGTACAAATGCATGAGAATTAGACTAGATAACTACAACTTACAGTCCTTAAAGCTTTACCAATATTCAACTTCTGATAACAACTTTAGTCTGTACAAATATCAAAATTTAAGCAGTTGTAGATCTTCGACTTGGCTTCATCATCTGATCTCTCTGATGTCAGGAGTTGTTCTGAGATAATTCTTCAACAAACATCTCTCAGCATATCTGAGTTCATCAATCATTCTCCTTTTGGCATCTTTAAGCTCTGCAGTATCTTCACCAATTTGAAAGATTGCAGCTCTGAGATCATTGATCTTTGCTTTTCTTATATCCTGATCCAGTCTGATCAAATAAGCTTTATCAGACTCAAGATTGAATTCAACAGCCCTGTACCCCAGAAAGGTAGTTATAATCTTAGCAGTGTTGGGCTTCATTTCAACTATATCACCATTGTGATCTCTGTACTTTGGAAGGTATGTGTTGTCAGACTTAACAGAATAAATCCTTTTCTATCTCTGAATCTGTTCTTTCAAATAGTTTGCAGCAGTTCCTGTTATTCTGTCATCCACTTGAAGTAAGAATAGTACATGCTCCAATTCTTCAAAATACTTCAATGGAATGGCATTTTGTCTTATATGATAAACCCTACCATCTGTCATGAAATACAACAAGATGTATTCTTTCAAGTAGGTATGGTAAACCATCTGTACAGATTCCAGTTGATTCAATCTCTCAGGAGTTGCTCCAATACCTGGTTCACTTAAGGAAGTTGGATCATTGGTAGTGTTATTTATTCTTCTTTCATCAGCACTTCCCAATCCAGTTTTATCTCTTGCTTCCTTTCCAGTAACTACTCTTGCTTCAAAACCACTTGCAGTAGTCTTCAAAGATTGAGTCTGTTTTGCTTTAGTGAATCCTGGTAAGAGTGTCTTTGGTCTATCTTCTGATATCAAGTTAACTTGAGCTATGTCAGAGGTTACTTGCTTCTTCTGAATATCAGAACTTAAAATTTCTTGACTCTAAACAACTTGAGCCATGTCAGAGGTTGTTTTAAGAACTTTTCTTGAAGTCAGAGCAAGATTATCCTTTTTATCAGTAATTTCTTCATCCTCAGGAGGCACATAAACTTTGATAGGTTCACCAACCTTTTCTTTACCCTTGGATCTTGAATCTATCTGCAGTTGTGATCTAGCCAATGTTGCTTCAGTGTGTGTCCGTCCTTTCTTTGATCACAATGCCTTTGAGTTTTGGAAGTGGCTTTTTACCGGAAGCTTCAGATTTAGATGTGACTTTCTCTGATTTAAGCCTGGCTTCTTCTTCCATTAAACTTTCCAAGTCCATTCCTGGATTTTCCTGAAGAAATAACTGTCTTGACATTTCCTCATCAAGATCTAAAAGTTCATCAGAACTTATCCTTTTACCAGTAGCATAACTTATTCTTCTCCCAGTATCAAAACTTGTCCTGTGACTAGCTTGTCTTGATGTGAATCATCTACCTTGACTATGACCTCTACCCATTCCAGGGTTTCCTTTATCATCTTTTTCATCATCCTTCCCTGTCAGTGTCTTGTCAGTCTTGCATTTGGACTTAATTACTTTGTCCCCCTTTTTGGCATCAGCAGGTAGTAGAAGAGAGATAAGCAATTCCACTGAGGATTGGATTTGAGTCAGATGTGATTGCTGAGAAGCTTGATTTTTCAGAATATCATCAATCTGAGCTTGTTGATGATCTTGAGTCTTCTCAATATAAGCAATCCTGTCAAAGGTAGGTTGGAAGAACTTTTTCTTATCAATTTTCCAAACTTGTTCCTATTTGATAAATTCTTCCTGAATCTTGTGTAGCTCTGCATGAGTAGTTGAGTGAAGACCTTGTAGATGTTTAGTACTCAATGCATTGACACTAAGCTGAGTTTTGAAATTATCAGAATTTAATATTTCATCAGCTTTAGTCAAGTACTCAGCAAGATGCTTTTCAGTTGGAACACATGAAACTGAATTCCATTCCTTAGTCCACTCATGTCCTGCAGGAGTTTCACTCCGAGGTACTGGTGCTTCTTTGGTAACAAACTTCTTAATAAGTTCAGACTTAAGAATAGTTTGTTGAGGAACATGTCCTGAAGGACCTGCTACATCAGCATCCGCAGTTGGAGCAGCATCACCAGTATCTCCAGCATTTGCAGCATCAGAACTTACAGAATCAGTATCCTCTGATAAAATAACAGTGTGAGTAGCAATGAAGGCTTCAGCATCCTCTAATTGCTGATCTGGTTCTAAGTTCTGATCAACAGCCATATCCTGATGCTCACCTAAAGTCTGATCATCAGCATCTTGATGCAGAGAAGGTGTTGTAGATAACTCTGGAGTTTGAACAGCATCAGGAACAGGTGTTGTTGAAGGATTAGTTGTTGTTGGAGCTTCTAAGAGAATTACTTCAGGCACAACCAAGTTTTGAACATCAATATCAGCACTTGTGCCTGGATGAACAGGAGACACAGAAGGTGTGTTAGCCTTTTCAAAAACAGCTTCCTTAGATGGAGTTGATGGAGAAGAAGTGACTGGAGCAAATTCCTTATCTTGTGAGATCAGAGATTCCTGATCCCCTTCCTTAGCTGCTTCCTCTTCATCATCTGAAATCGGCCTTTTTGCCCTTTGTTTCTTGTATCTCGTTGTTGATTTGGATTCCTTGGGAGTTTCAGGAACTGTCATTCTTCTAAGCCTTTTGAGAAGCCTAGATCCCCCAATTCCAGAATCATTCTGAGAAGTCTCTTTCTCAGCTTCACCTATAACAGGTTCTGAAGAAGGAACCTGGTCCTCAGTATCAGATTCATCTCTCAAGGCAATCCTCCTTCTCTTTTGAGGTGTTTGAGGAACAGGCTTTGTCCTCTTTGGCTTGGAGGATGAAGGCTTCACAGTAGGTGCTGAGGATGAGGGTTGATCAGTCTGTGAAGTGGAGAGATAGGATTTGAGATATTTTCTGAGGGTAGGTTGAGTAGAATGAGTGGTAGGTGCTGAGGATGATGGTTTTTGAGTGTTTGTTGTTGGTTGGACATCAGAGTAAACAGATCTATAAGTATCAGGATCAGCATTTACTAGGATCTGTTTTACAGACTGAGGAATCTGTAATGGTCTAACCACTGATTTCTTAGTGTCAGCATTTACCAGGTCATTAAAGTAGCGTTTTGCAACTTTAAAAGGTGGGGTTGAGGAACTGACTAATTGAGGTTCATCAGTACAAAAAGTATAAATAAGTTGACAGAATCTAGCAAAATAGACAACATTCCTATCCTCTGTCATCCTATCCCCAATAAAACCAATTATACCAGTTGCAAAATCAAAATGAGTTTGATGTATAATAGCATACCCGATGTGCTGACTCTGAATTGGGATAGCATCAAAATTCGAACATTTGTTCCCAAAAGCTTTAGTGATGCAGTCGAAGAAGAAGCTCCATTCTCGTCTGATATGAGCCTGTTTCAACTGCCCAAGTTTTGCCAAACTCTTTTCATACCCCAAATTTGCCATTAACTCCTGAAGAGCTGATTCTTCTGGAATTGAAAAGGTGCAATCTTCTGAGAGATGTAGAGCCTTGCGTATTGTACCAGGAGTAACTGTATAAGAAGAATCACCCACTTCAAAAACAATACTAGGAGTGCCATGTCTACCACCATCATCAAAGTACCCAGTCCGCCAAAACGTCAGAACTTGTTGGCTCGAAAAAACTGAAGGCTGAGTTAATGCATACCCAATCTCACTGTGTGCAAGAAGATCTTGCACAAAATGCAATTCAGATAGAGCTTCAACATGATCAAAAATTGCAGCATAGTTGTTTGGAACAAACTTAGCTCCATCAATGATTAAATCCTTAGGTGCCATGTGAAAAATTGAGATAAATACGGTTGCCTGTATTGTGTTTGATAAAATGTCTGTATGAAAAATTGTCAGTAGATGAGAAAGGATGAAAGTAAATGGAGAGAGATAAAAGAGAAAAGTAAATAAAAGATTTGACAATCTTTTCTCTCTGTTACTTATACACAAAAAGTACCGTTGGGACACCTGTCAGACATGCAGTAATAACGGATAGTTACTGGGCGCGAGAAAACAGTAATCATTACTTGCCCACTTGCCTGTTTTCAAGGAAAAACCGTTCCACTTACCCAGATATTCCATTAATCAAGGTGAAACAGTTGTAATTCAAAATTAAAACCGTTCCCACTGATTTAATTAATTTTCACTGCAACATTAATATTCTGAAAAGAAATCAAGTTAAAGTGACCAAGATAAATTATATGAGTAAGTACTGATAAAGGAAAATCAGAACTTAAATTAAAGCAGAATTTATATGGTCTTCAGAATATGAATAATTATCAAGATTTATCAATGCATTACAAAATAACTTAGAGACAAAATCTTGAAACAAAAACAAATTTCATTAATATATCAAGAGAATACATTCATGAAATTGAAATTACATCAGTACTTATACAAGATTTCCCTAAGCCACTAAACCTAACATCAACAGCCTTAGTCCTAGCTCAAGAAGCAGGGCAAGGCTGATGATGAAGAAAAATAGGAAGAAGACGAGATTAAATCATTTCTTCTTCCTACTCTCGACAAACAGAATGGCGAGTCGGATGATTCGCTCTTGCTGGCGGAGAGCTTCCAGCCTTTCCTCCTCCAATCGCTCCAGATGGCGATGGTAGTCCATATAGAAGAACAGGAGGTGGGTCAGTACCTCCTGTGGGACAGAGTCCCATATCTCCTCAGGAATAGCCGTGACGTGCCATTTCTGCTGCCAGTCGGCACAGCTTAGCTCCATATTGAAGTTTTGGTAGTTCAAAAACATGTTGTATGTGACCATTGTGTTTTTGAAAGAAAAAGTATGAAGGTAAGTTTGTGAGAAAGAATTTGATGGGAAGGCTGATGTGAAGTGGCTGCTTATATAGGCAAGAGAATGCCAGGAGACGTAAAAGTATTTAATGCTGACAGGTAGAATTAATTCTACCTCGTCTCCCCAGACTTGGAAAAAGAATAACATTCATTGAAAGGAGAAAACATGGTTGAATGCGCACAAGAAACAAGTAAAAGTGGACTGTTCAAGTACGAATACCATTAACCTAACCATAGTGACTATTAATCTTCCACTTCAATATATTCTAGTTTGAACCGAGACTGTTATCAAATTTTATCCACAGATAAGTCAAGTAAAGAATTAGACTATAATATCAGAACTTAGACTTATATCAGAACTTAACAGTCATCAGAACATAATTTCTTAACTCGAAAAAGGAATGCCTATATGAGTAAATCCACATACAAATTCTGAGTTATACTCTTCAGAACTTGATCGTCAGAATATGCAACCAGAACTTGTCCTCAGAGTTAGTGCAAAATGACACAATGACTATTTATCTAAAACAACATAGACCACCACAGTAATTTTCATCATTCAGATGGAGTGATTAGTGTGTGCATTACGCTAAATTTCAGACAAGGAGTAAAGTCTGATTCACTTCAGTACATCTTAGAAATAAGGCATAACTAAAATTTTGCTAAAGAGCTATCATTATCCTGAAACCTACTGATGAATGAGTTCATGCTTGAGTCCACCTCAACTATTTTGTGCTAATTTTATGCATCTTTTTAAATTCTATTTTACAGTGGCTTCTCAGTGTAAGTGAGTCACGACTGCTTATCAGAATTTATGCTATTATCAGAGTATTTCTCCAGTAATCATAGAGTGTGAAAAGTCACCAAGAAAATATTTTGCTTTTCAAATGCATATTTACTTAATACCAGTAATGCACTTGGGTCGTCCCTTCCACATGTTTACTCTAGATCTCAAAGGAGTGCCTGATTTTATTCTTTGATCTTTTTGCTTTTTCTTTTGATAATTGAGGTTTATCAGCACTTAGTACATTCAGCAGATTTACTAGTATCAGAACTTAACAGATGAGTAACATTATTTTAATTTGTGACTTAGTAATAAGATAAACAAAGTAAACTCAACTAAGCTCAATTATCAGAATTTGCTTGTGTCATAAGATTTCCACAGAAATAATTACTTCTTACATGGGATCATTTGTTTATTGAAGACTACTAGGTCAGTATCTAGCACAGTTATCCTCATAGGATAGAATAGTTATTTAAACAGACATATCACTTATCAGAGTTTAGAAACATATATCAGACAACAATCAGTACTTGAACGCATATTTCAATTAATCACAGAATACACAAAAAGATTATATTCTGTAAATACTGATCATAAAGTCTAATGAAACATAACAAAACTAGACAGATTTAGAAAAAGAACCTGAAACCATTCCAAGTTCATTTACCAATCTTGTAAAAGTGGCTTCACACAGTGGTTTTGTGAAGATATCTGCTAGTTGTTGATCTGTTAGAACAAAGTGCAATTCCACTGTACCTTCATCCACATGTTCCCTTATGAAGTGGTACCTGATGCTGATGTGCTTTGTCATAGAGTGTTGAACTGGATTACCTGTCATAATAATAGCACTTTGATTATCACAGTAAATAGGGATTTTGAAATATGTTAACCCATAATCCAGTAACCGATTCTTCATCCAAAGAATCTGTGCATAACAGCTTCCTGCAACAATATACTCTGCTTCTGCAGTTGATGTGGAAATTGACTTTTGTTTCTTGCTGAACCAAGAAACCAATCTGCCTCCAAGAAATTGGCAGCTTCCACCTTGTGCTTTTCCTGTCAATTTTGTAACCTGCAAAATCTGCATCTGAGTAACCTACTAGTTTAAAATCTGATTCTCTAGGATACCACAATCCCAGATCAGCTGTTCCTTTAAGATACTTAAAAATTCTTTTCACAGCTGTTAAGTGAGGTTCTCTTGGATCTGCTTGAAATCTTGCACAAAGACATGTAGCATACATGATATCAGGTCTACTAGCAGTTAGATAGAGTAGAGAGCCAATCATACCTCTGTAATCAGTAATATCAACTGATTTACCAGTATCCTTATCCAGTTTTGTTGCAGTGGCCATGGGAGTGGATGCTCTTGAACAATCTTGCATTCCGAATTTCTTTAGCAAGTTTCTGGTGTACTTAGTTTGACAAATAAAAGTGCCTTCTTCATTCTGCTTGACTTGAAGGCCCAGAAAATAGCTAAGTTCCCCCATCATACTCATCTGATATCTTGACTGCATCAGTTTGGCAAACTTCTTGCAAAGTCTGTCATTTATAGACCCAAAAATGATATCATCAACATAAATCTGGACGAGAAGTAAGTCATTTCTATGGTTGAGGTAGAACAGTGTTTTGTCTATTGTTCCTCTGTTGAATCCACTTTCCAGAAGAAACTGAGCTAAAGTCTCATACCATGCTCTAGGAGCTTGCTTAAGTCCATAAAGTGCTTTATCAAGCCTGTAGACATAATCTGGATGTTTGGTATCTACAAAGCCTGGAGGTTGTTCAACATATACCTCCTCCTCCAATTCTCCATTGAGAAAAGCACTTTTCACATCCATTTGAAAGACAGTAAACTTTTTGTGAGCACCTTAAGCCAAAAATATCCTTATGGCTTCTAACCTAGCAACTGGTGCAAATGTTTCATCATAATCAATTCCCTCCTGTTGAGAATATCCTTTTGCAACCAGCCTTGCCTTATTCCTTGTAATTATGCCATCACTGTCAGTTTTGTTTCTGAATACCCACTTTGTACCAACAACAGATCTATTCTTTGGTCTTGGCACTAGGGTCCAGACTTTGTTTCTTTCAAATTCATTTAACTCTTCCTGCATTGCTTGCACCCAATCAGCATCTTGAAGAGCTTCTTCCACTTTCTTTGGCTCAGTCTAAGAGAGAAAAGAATTGTAAAGACATTCATTTGAAGTACCTATTCTAGTTCTGATACATGCATCAGGATTTCCAATTATCAAATTAGGTGTATGTGACTTTGTCCACTTCCTTGCAGATGGAAGGTTTTCTCTAGAACTGGATGTTCCTCCATGATCCATGCTGTCTTCATTTTCATTTTCTGATGCTCCCCCTGAAACTATGCTCTCTGAGTTGGATTCTTCAGAATTTAGATTTGCAGCACTATCAGAACTTGGCTTATCAGAACTTGACGAATCAGAATTTGAAGAGCTAGATGTATGTTCTGATATTTCTTGAGATGAGGTAGGATCTTGAGTATGCTCCCCCTGTATTGGTGCATCTTCCTTTGACGTAGTCACCACAGTTTCAATAACATCAGATTTTAATCCATCAGAGTTTACAGTATCAGGACTTAGACTGTCAGGATTTTCAGTATCAGAATTTGAGTCTTCATTTTCAAATCTCAGCTGATCATGATCAATGAAATCTTCAAGACCAGTAATCTTCTTGTCATCAAAAGAGACATTGATAGATTCCATGACCACTTTTGTTCTCAAATTATAGACTCTGAAGGCTTTTGTGGAAAGTGGATATCCAACAAAGATTCCTTCATCAGCTTTTAGATCAAACTTGGATAGCTGTTCAGGATGAGTCTTGAGAACAAAACACTTGCATCCAAATACATGAAAGTACTTCAGATTTGGCTTCTTTTTCTTCACCATCCCATATGGTGTTTTTCCATGCTTGTTAATAAGTGTTGCATTTTGAGTAAAACAAGCAGTCTGCACAGCTTCAGCCCAGAAATAAGTTGGAAACTTTGCTTCTTCAAGCATAGTTCGTGCAGCTTCAATGAGAGTTCTATTCTTCCTTTCAACAACTCTATTTTGCTGTGGAGTTCCAGGAGCAGAAAATTCCTGCTTTATTCCATGGTTTTTGCAGAACTCTTCCATTATCAAATTCTTGAACTCAGTGCCATTATCACACCTTAAGATTTTCACAGAATCTTTGACCAATTTATCCAGATGTTTGACATGATCAATCAAGATAGATGCAGTTTCACTTTTTGTGTGCAAGAAATACACCCATGTGTATCTGGTGAACTCATCCACTATGATCAACGCATATTTTTTCTTTACAATAGACATGACATTTACTGGACCAAATAGATCAACATGTAGTAGATGATAAGGCTCAAGAATTGATGATTCAGTCTTGCTCTTGAAGGAAGATTTTCTTTGTTTGGCCTTCTGACATGAATCACAAAGACCATCAGGAGCAAATACTGACTTTGGCAATCCTCTCACAAGATCTTTCTTGACCAGTTCATTTATATTGTTAAAATTTAAATGAGAGAGTTTCTTGTTCCAATTCCAGCTTTCTTCAATTGATGCTCTACTCATCAGACAAATTGTAGAACCATCAGTACTTGTTGAAAGCTTAGCTTCATAAATGTTACCACGCCTGTATCCTTTCAGAACAACTTTGCCTTTAGATTTACTCACAATTTTACAGTGTTCTTTAAAGAAATCAACATGATAACCTCTGTCACAGATTTGACTTATACTCAGCAGATTGTGTTTAAGTCCTGAGACCAGAGCTACATCTTTAATTATGACATTCCCAAGATTGATATTGCTATATCCCAATGTTTTTCCAATGTTGCCATCTCCATAGGAAACACTTGGGCCAGCTTTCTCCACAAAGTCTGATAGCAGGGCCTTATTTCCAGTCATATGTCCTAAACATCCACTGTCCAGAACTAGAATATTTTTCCTGTTGCCCTGCAATCACAAAGACCACTAATTATTAGTTTTAAGGACCCAGACTTGCTTGGATCCTTTGGTCTTATTAAGTTTGTTAACATTTGCAGCGGATTTAGCATCAGAGTTTATGTTAACATTTTTCTTGTCAGAACTTACATTATCAGACTTTGAATCAGAATTTACACTAGAAGGAACAATGGAAACTTTCTTCAAAGAAGGTTTTATTTGATAATAATCATAGTACAAACTATGATATTCCTTACAAGTATAAATGGAATGCCATAAACTACCACAATGAAAACAAGGATTTTGTGGTTTGTATCTAACAGACTGACTCTTAACTCCTGATTTTGAAGGTAAGGAGTTAATATTCTTATTCTTCCTGCAAAAAGAAGCCAGATGATTAGAACTTCCATAGTTATGACATGTTTTCCTAGGAGCATCAGGAACAGGTTTATAATCATTGCTTTTATTCACACCTTCCTTTCCATTCCTATTTTTCCTAGGTGATTTTACCTTGTTTGCATTCTTAACATCTTTCAGCTTATGCTTAAGCTGCTTCTTTATCATTAAACCTATGTTTACTTCAGCTGTCTTTTCCTGTTTTAGTTTGTCAGAAGTTAATTCCTCTTTAACTTCTGATTTCTTATTTTCAGACTTTACAGTTACAAACTTAACAGGTTTTAACTTTGGCTTTTGCTTAACAACAGGCTTAATTTCTTCAGTTCCTTTATCATTCTTATCCTCTCCATATCCTAATCCATCTTTCCAGTTTCCACTACTTAGCAGATTTTGAGTTGTTTTGCCAGAGTTAGTCCAAGTCCTGATAATCTCTCTTTCCTTTTCTAACTCAGTTTTTAGAGATTCATTCATTTTTAGCACTTCATCCCTAACATAAAAAGCATCATCTCTATCCTTCTGAGTTTGATGGAACATGACTAACTCTTTTTCTAAGAAATCATTTCTTTTCTTAAAAGCAAGATTTTCAGAAGTTAATCTTTCACATGTTAAAGTTTGATCTCTATAAGTAACAAACATGGTTTTAAGATATCTTCTCAACTCATTAATATCATCAGTATGAAAAGCATAAGTAGTCTGAGGTACCTTTATTTCAGCAGCTTCAGAACTGCTCTCAGCACTTTCTTTATCAGCATTTGCCATCAATGCATAGTTTTCCTCACTTTCAGAGTCTGAGGTGTCTGTCCAGCTTTTCTGCTTTGTGACAAGAGCCTTGCCTTTGTCACCCTTTACCTTCTTGCAATCAGGAGATATGTGGCCTTTCTCACCACAGTTATAGCATTTAACATTGGTATAATCTCCTCTGTCAGACTTTCCTCCTCTGCCTTCAGATCTTCTGAAATTCTTCTTATCAGAACTTATGCCTTTCTTGGAAAACTTCTTTCCCTTCCTGAACTTCCTGTATGCAATCTTTGTGATTCCTTTCACCATAAGAGCACATAGCTTCATCATCTCCTCTTCAGCATCAGTCTCAGGCAAGCTTTCAGAATCTGAGTCATCATCACTTTCAGAACTTGATGACTCAGTATCAGACTTTATGAAAAGAGCTTTACCCTTGTCTTTCCTTGAGGAAGCTGCTTTGGGGGATTCTTCTTCAGCCTTAAGAGCAACTGTCCTTGACTTTCCTCCTTTCCTCTTACTTCTTTGTTCCATCTCAAGTTCATGAGTCTTGAGCATTCCATAGATTTCATCAAGAGTTGTTTCATCAAGATTGTAGTTGTCTCTTATTGTTGTTGCCTTCAAATCCCAGCATTCAGGAAGAGCTAACAGGAATTTAAGGTTTGAATCTTCAAGATCATACTCTTTATCAACCAATGACAAATCATTCAAAAGTTTGACAAATCTATCATATAGATCATTCAATGACTCATTAGTTTTTGAGTCAAAGTGTTCATACTCTTGAGTGAGTATTGTCTTCCTGTTCTTCTTAATTGTGTCAGTTCCCTGACATCTTGTTTCTAGAGCATCCCATATCTCCTTAGCAGTCTTGCAGTTGATTACCCTATTTGACATTACATTATCAATGGCACTATGCAGTAAGTATCGTACCTTAGCATCCTTAGCAATTGATGTTATATCTTCAGCAGTATAATCACTCTTTTCCTTTGGTACAGTCTTTGCTGCTTCACCTGCAACTGCAACAGCAAGCTTGGTTGGTTTGTGAGGCCCTTCCTTGATGCTATCAAGGTATTCTGGATCTGTTGTTTCCAGGAACATGGTCATTCTCACCTTCCATATGGGATATTCAGATGGTCTCAGATGGGAACTCTGATGGTCTCATACCGACTCTGAATTTGTGTCTTTGGTGGTTCCTCAGTTTTGGTAGGCTTAGTTGGAGTTTCTGTGTCAGACATGATTGTGTTTGGATCTTTAACTGTATGTGTGTTAACATAAAGGCTCTGATACCACTTGTTAGGTCACACACACTGTAGAGGGGGTGAATATAGTGTATAATACAATCAAATCGAACTTTAATATCTTAAGTAACAGAAAACAAACTTTATTGAAACAATAAACTCTGTTACAGTATGGAACGGTTACCTCTCAGTGATGAACAAATATCACGAGAGCTGCTAGGGTTACAATGAATAATCTTCTCAAATATGATAACACTTATAGTGTAAACCCTATGTCTGTGTTTATATATTACACAGTTACAAGATAATCGCTAATTGATATGGAATATAATTCTGCTTCCTAAAATATATCAATCAGATATCTTTTCTTCCAAGTATTCCATTCTTCACGGAACTCCTTCTTCATGCATATCTCTTCTTATGTTTATCTTGATCTTCTTTCTTTTAATCAGCTACTGTCCTTATCTGATCGTCCTTCAGCACTTAAGTTCTGATATCTAACTTCTGATGATTATCTCCTGATAATATAAGTACTGATATCCTTAAGTCCTGACTTCCAGTATAAGTACTGATCAACGGTTAAGTACTGATTTGTCCTGTTAAGTAAGATCTGAAATCTAAACATAAATTATATTAGCCATGACATTATCAAATATATCTAACAAAGCATGCTTTAGAATTCCAGATAACAGCTCTACTGTTCCACACACAGATACTGATATAGTTAACATGTTAAATTCTATGGGCTATGCACTTTCAACTTCTAAGTTAAGTGAGATTAGGAGGCTAGGTCTTAGAAAGGAATGGAGCTATCTGTGTGATGTAGTGACTAAGATATTTTCTAATAAAATAAGCAATTTTGATTATGTTAACATTTCTATGCTTAACATGCTTTATATGCTAGTTACTGATAAGTACCTTAACTTCAGTGACATGATCATGTTTGAGTTAGGTTATAAGTTAGGAGAACTTAATAAGAGAGGTAAAAGTGTCTATTATGCTAGATTCTTTACGATGCTTGCTAACCATCTTATTGAGAATATTGTTGTTAAGAACCCAATCAACAAACTGAATTGTTGGATTCAAGAAAGGAGAGTCATTGCTGATCTCAACAGGGCAAGTCACCACAAGGAGGTGCCCCTCTTTACTTTCCAATCATAGGGGACCTCAGGTAAGTGAGGTAAGTACCACTGTCTCCACTCTTCCGACCTCACACATTTCTTTGCCTTCAAGTGTAGCTATGGCATCTGTGTCAATGACCCTACAGATGTCTACCCAAGCTACCAAAACAATAATTTCAAAATCCGAAGCTAAGAAAGCCCCCTCTGGTTTCTTTCAAAATAAATCAGTTGCAAAATCTACTAAACACAAAGAGGGGAGTGTGAAGGAGAGTGAGCAAGGTGAGGGACAGGGTAAAAATTAAAGAAACCCTAAGGATAAGGCTGGTGAGATTAGTGTACCTAAGCCTAGCCACACCACAGTTTCCCAACAAACTGTGGTTGTTAATAAGGATATTAGCTCAATTCCAGTTTCATCTTCCCAAAAGGATGTTTCTATTGAAACAAGCTCCCAACAAGGAGCACAGGCCAAGAGGGTTAGGGACACAAGTTCACCACAGACTTATGCAAGAAAGAAAAGATCTAAAACACTTGGGGATGCATAGGGAACACACACAGTACAAACTGGTGCTAAAGACCCAGTCACTACACCATCTCAAAGTCAGATTGATGTGGCTCCAATAAATGTGGAGTCACATCCAAAATCATTAATAATTGAAGTACCTAAAACACCAAATTCACCCACACACTCACTGGATGTAGACATGATTCATACATCACTTCCAAATTCTCCATCTTTAACTCTATTGGAGAAGCCAAAAATCCAAGCAAGTGAGCATCATCTTTTAGATGATTTGTGGCTCACTTGACAATTCTTTCTGAGTCTGTTAAGACATCTGTGCCCAAATTTTCATCAATCTACACAGAGTCTACAATAGTCTCCACTCCACGCTCATTCATTTCTTATATCCTAATGGATATTGTTCATCCATCGAGTAGTGATTGTATCCAGACGGATGTGCCTAACAGCAGTCATCCGTCGGCTAGCCAAACTACTATCCCGATGGACATTCCTCATTCGTCGGGAGTCTCTGCACAAATTCAAATTCCTATAATTGTCACAAGTGCAGATGACTTAGTAGTAGTACAATCACTCTTAGGACTGAGGGTAGGGAGTGAATTGAGTGAGAGGCTGGGTTGCTCCTAGGCAAAAGGAGAGAAAATGAGTGAACCAATGCAGACCATTTCTTTAGGTCTGGCAAAAGTGAGTGAGAGGAGTCCCACCTTAGATGGTGAAGGTGAGGGTATGAGGGTGGGAAGCCAAGGGGAGCCCTTGATGCAATAAAAGAGATATTATGAGAGAAATGCAGGTATATGAGTGATAAGGATGGACACCATTGCTAGTGAGTCAATGAATGTCAGTGGTGCAGAAAGTAAGAGACTATTTCACCAAGAATATCAACCTGTCATAGATTCTATCTCCCCATATGCCGAGACATTTACTCATCCTGTTACAGCTTATCAAACTCTAGTTGTACAGGGCAATGAGGAGGCTGAAAAGATGCTCAATCTAGTGCACACAACTACTTCTCTACAAAGAGCAAAGGATGTGATCACTGCTATGCCATCCAATATTGGCAGTGATTTTGAACTGGCTGAAGACTCTTTTGGGGATGCTGGTGGGGATGATGAGGAAGACAACATGAGCATAGGGGGAGATGCAGACATTCCTTCCTGGATGCTAACCAAATAATGTTCATACTCACATCTCCAATCCACATTATTCAAGCTCATTCATGACACCCAAACAGCCATTCAAGCATCCACAAATGCCAACACAAAGAGATTACTTACAACACATCTTGAAGCTCTACAGCTGCACAAGATTCAAACTCTCTAACACTGTCAAAGTGTGGATGAAATAAAGCAAGAAGTTTATGAAATAAAACAGGATTTCATAGCAAGGTTGGATGCTAGACTTCCTGGAACCACCATGATTGAGATAGCTCAGAAACTGAGGAAGGAAGCTGATCTAAATAGAAAGGTTGAGGCCATGGACTCTAGATTATCTGATGTGGAGAAGTCAATGGCCAAGATACTTGTTAATCAAGAAACTCAGATTGCTCTGCTCCAACAGTTGGTGGCTGCTCAACTCCCTTCCACTCAACAACTTGATGCTAACAAAAAGGGGGAGAAAGGTTCATCAAGTGAGGGGGAGAAACAGCTCAACATTCAAGTCAGCAAAGTAATTGTGCCAACAATTGCTTTCACTATACCACCAGCCATGTACAGCATTGACATCATCAACTTGGCAGCAGCAAAACTGGAATCAAATGACAAACTGCTAAAGATTGATGTAGCAGCAGCTGAGAAGGAACTAAAGAAAAATGGAGGAAAATAGATCACAAATTCAACATAAATTTGGGCCAATTCAAAAACCAGACAAAATCTTTAATCATCACTCTCAAGTAAAGCAGATTTTTGTGAATGAAATGAGTTTGAATTATCTGGAAAAGGGTCAAACTTCTTGCAAAAAGTCTCCAATAGCAAATCTGGTCTTGAAGTCTAAAATAAACTACTCAAAGTTTTCAGATAAAAACACTATGGATACTGTGTATGAGACACATAGGCCAGATGAGAAGAAGCTGTTAGCTAGGTCAATTGCATTTTTCAAGGATCCAGCTGATTCAGTACTTAAAAGAAGAATTTCCAAGATTTACAGAAATGGTAAGGAAATCTGTGTGGTGGCTGGACACTCTCAGTTTGTAGAAGCTAAAAAGGAAGAGAAAGAAAGAATCAGGCAAGAAAAGAAGCAAGTTTCCCTAGAGGCTAAGAAGCTCAAACAAAATAAGGAGCAAGCTGCTATCTTGGCCAAACTTCAAGCTTTGAAGACTACAACTGAGATTTATGCATAACCATCTGTGATTGCTGAACCTCAAGATCAGAAAATGTAACAGGAACCACAACAGAAAAGAAGATTCAGATACAAGCTCCCCTCCAAAAGAAAATTGGACTTAAGTGATGAGGAAATGGAAGACTACATTCCCAAAAAGTCTACAACTTCAACTCAGACATCCAAACCCTTAATGGTATTTGAAGAGTTCAAGGTGGTGGATCCAACTAGGAATATTCATGGTGAGCCTATAATTTCAAAGGATGAGCCAGTAGACCGGCATAGTTTGTTGTCAATTCCTGAACTAAACTTTGCAATCTTCAACAAGCCAAAGAAAACAAAGACTAGAGCAATCAAGAAAGCGAAGCCTGTGACTCTTAGATCCAAGACCCTAACCAAATCTCAACCCACAGTTAACAAGGGAGATCTCTTATACATCTGTGACATCAAGGAGTTCTCTGAAATAAACCTCTACTTGGAAGAATTGGAAGAAGTAAGAGGGATTGATGCTTACAAACATCTTCCTGAAAGGCTAGTGTTCAAATATAAGGGAGGGAAAGAGATCACATGGCCACTTCACAGGATTCTTCAAGAAAGCCAATCGGTACTGGTAAAAGTCTATTCATCCTTCAAGAAGAACTTTGGATTTAATGTGACTGCAAGAAGAATAATCCTAAAGAAAATAGAGGAGCTAAGGAGTAATAGAGCCAAAGATGCACTTCCAAAAACTCTTTCTATTCCCTTCACAGGAAAGAGAGTGCATTTGAAGCCTTATTGGCTGATGGAATTCATGGATGATAAGGGAGTTAGAAGATTCTTCAGACTGGATGACCAACTGAGTATCTCTAGCAATGAGACTCTTTTGGAAATGTAAGAAATATTGGATTTATCTGAAGCTGATGAACTTGAATTCCACAGACAACTCCAGAATCAAATAGAAGAGAACAACATGAGGCTTGGGAAGAAATCCAGATAATCAAGGAAATAGATTTATCTGCTCAGACTAGAGGAGCACCTTAATCATGCTTGTGAGAACTCTTTGTACACTTTGTTCAATTTTCAATAAATATTCTAGCACTTATCAGTTTTATCTACTACTTTTCAATCTGTATCTTTAGGGTGTTTTGTTATCATCAAGTTTCTCTTAATTTATGGCTACAATTCCAGTAGACATAAATTGGGGGAGATTGTTAGGAATATATTGTGAACTTGATGATAAGTTAAACAAATCACCTTAGTAGATTTAACTTAGTGTATTTTGTAGCACTCGACGGATGATCTAATATAGTCCCAGCGGATAAACTTTACAGTCCCGACGGATGACAGATTAACATCCATCGAGTGAGTAGCTTATGTAATAATAAGAACTGTAGCACATTTCTGTAAATAACATATATTAGTCAAGTAGGTTGCTTAGGGTTCTGTAAGTCATGTTGTCTACTAGATTGATATGCAGAATAGGTTGATTAATTGTAAATATGAGATATCTTGTAATTTTGTATAAGTGAAATGGAGTCAAGTGACAAATAGACACCCGACGGATAATCTACAAGACTCCCGACGGATGAACAACAAAGCTTCCCGACGGATGACAAGCATAGACCCGGTGGATGATCAAATTCAAATAGTTGTTGACAGTGACAACACAGTCAAATGCGTCGGGTGTTTGTAAAAGGAATGTGGCAGCCTGATAAGTAGGAATTTGAGAACAAAGAAGCATTACCATTTCCATGCAATAGTGAAGATATTCAAAGATGCTGGAATAGAGTAGTAAAGCAGCATGAAGTTAGACTATATATGTTTTGTTTTATTATCTTGTCTTATTGTCATGTAAACTTGGTGATATATAAACCAAGTGTAGCAAGTAGAACAATTAACTAAGCAGATTCATTTTTAGAGAAACATATCAAGCTATATCCTGTAAACATTTCTCTGTAATTTAGTTGTTCAAACTTGTAAGCAGCTGTGAACTATCCAAGCTTCACAGGGTTCTCATTTGATATATATATATATGATGGATACTTTCAAATCCACCAGAAAGTTTTAAAAGCTTTTATTTTTATTACTTAGTGTTTTGATTTCTATCATCTTTTTATTCTGCACAACTGCTAATCAAACACTGTTATATTTATCAAGTTAGAACTGTTTTAAAATCTAAAAAAGTAGCCAAAATTACATGCAACCCCCCTTCTGTAATTCTTGTTGTATTGTTAGGGAATAACACTCTACCCAAGTGTATCTTGAGAAATCATTCACCATCACAAGTGCATATTTGTTCCTTGAAATTGATAAGACATTTACTGGTTCAAACAAGTCCATGTGAATAAGTTGCAAAGGTGCATTTATAGAATTCACAGTTTTTGACTTGTGACTTGATCTTTTCATTTTTTCTTTCTGACAAGCTTCACAAACTTCAACTTGAGCAAACTCCATTTTAGGCATGTCTCTTACTAACTCCTGTTTGACCAAGGTTTTAATTGCCTTGAAATTCAAGTGAGACAATTTCTTATGCCATAGCTTGCTTTTTTCTTCTGATGCCTTGGTGTAGAAGCAGCAAATTCCATCCTTATTTATTGAGTCCAAGTATGTGACAAACAAGCTTCCTTTTCTTGCTCTCTTCAGAGCAACTTTACCAGTTTTCTTGTTGATAAAAGTGCATTCTTCTTTGTTGAATAAAACTTTAAAACCTTTATCTGTAAATTGGATAACACTAAGAAGATTCACTTCATGACCAGCTACTAGTGCTACATCATCAATGATAAAATTTTCAGAAACAATCTTGCCATATCCCATTGTGAATCCTTTGACGTTGTCACTAAAGGTCACCAAAGGGTCAGCCTTCTCCTCAAACTGTGATAGTAGGGCCTTATCACCTGTCATATGTCTGGAACACCCACTGGCAATGATCCATATGACTTTCTTCACTTCGCCCTGTACACAATGAGTTTTAAGTGTGTTTAGTAACCCAGGCAGTGTTGGGTACTTTCTTCTTATTAACTGATTTACCAGAAAAATAATAAGTTATTTCAGATAAAATAGAATTCAATAATTGTAGTGCATTTTTCCTATCTGATGTAGACCCAATTTCTGTTTCCTTAAGGTCTACTCTCAGTTTGTGGCAACTCTTCATCACTTTGAAGTTGCAAGGTGAAAGGAATATGTCCTAAGTCCAATCATGTATTAGGATTTAGGAATAACTTTTATGTAATCTGTTTTGATTTCATTGATATTAATAAAAGACTTGTTTTGTTTTTATTACGGGCTTTATCTATTTAAGTGTTTAAATAAGATATACCATAGTTTAGAGTAAAGCTTTTTATGGATTATGATGAGATCATAATAGTGAGACCTAAAAAGATGATAACTCTAAACTTAAATAGTTCCTGGTCATAGGATTACTAGCTGGTAATTAATAATCCGCAAATATCGGTACATACTATGCTTGCTTCATTATGAAGGATGTCTGTTCTCATAGACATTTGTGTGGTGACACTATAGCTAGTATGTAGGTGCTTATTATAGAATAAGTTCACTGAACATGACTCGCCCAGCTGAACAACTGATGGAGTTCACTCACGTGTCAGCAGTTGTTCACCTAGTGATAGTTGTACAAGTATCCTTAGACTTGAGGTCATCATAGTCATCTTGTGTACACTGAACTATGCTTTGGTTTAGTTCTTAGTCTCCAGGGACAATTATTAGGGCTCTTCTGGGTATAGGAATTTGTACACGAAGATAGTGTATGATCAATAAAGGATCTACCCCTTCCAGTGAAGGAATCGAATGTTCAAGGCTGATCCACTTATGCTAGTTCAGGAATCTCTGGCCAGAGTGAATGAAATTAGAAAGGAGTTTCTAATTTGCATAGAACTACGCATAGTAAATGGTAAGCAAGTGATTGAATTAGATAGGCTTGACACGAGATCCATGCCTTGTATTTAATCGGGACATTGTAGGGTAGAAGGAGTTTATTGTACGGTAACTATTCACTGACAGTTTCTTGGTATTCTAAGCAGTGAATTCATATTATCCGGATAGTCGCGATATGTTGAGAAGCATCACTCACGATGTAGAATAAATGTGATTAATTAATTAATCATATTTAATAAATTAGAGAATTTATATAAATAATGATAAAATAGTTTTATTATTATTTATTTCTACTACCGGCTTAATATTGAACCTACAGGGTCACACCATAAAAAGAGAATGATTTAATGGTGGAGGAATTAATTAATAATGGCTAATAATTATTTATTTATGAAATATATAATTAATTGGTAAATTTAATAATTGATTAAATGAGATTTAATTGACTATAAATTAATTAAGAAAAGTTCTTAATATTATTAATTAAGGATTTAATTTTTGGAAATTAAATCAAGAGAGAGAATTATTTCTAAAGTGTTTAGAAAAAGGATTAATAATTAAAAGGTGTTTTAATTATTAATGAGAATAATAAATGGGATAATAATAATATTATTTATGGGAAAATTTCAGCTGAAAATTTTGCCTATAAATACACTATTATAGACCCTATTTTTATTCTAACCCAGATCAAACCCGAAAACCCAAAAAGTTTGGAAAACCCAATTCTCTCCACCTCCTTCCTCCTCCTTAACATCGTTTTCTTGGTGGATACCGGTGGAGTGCTTCACACTTGAGGAGCAACTGCTAAGGATCTCTGATCGTTGTCTCCGAATTATTTTTAAAGGTTAGATTCGATCCCTCGAATTTTTATTCACGATTTATATGCTTTTATTTGGATTTTATATGTGTAAAAGTGTTTTGCCATGCCCCGCTGCGTTTAAAAATCCAACACAAGGGATACAGTCAAACTTGTCACAGAATGAGTAAGGATCAGTTGCATTTGCTATATTATATTTGGCTTCTCCTTCAGTTGTTTTGCTAACAACCTTTTTACAAAGGTGAGTTAGATGATTTACAGAGCCACATTTTTAACACTTCTTTCTTGGAGCAGCTGCAATATAAGCAAAATTATTTCTTTTGTTTATCCAAATTTTTCCATTTCTATTTTTCTTCTTCTTTCTTGCATCTTCAGTCTTGGTTTCTTTGACAGGTGTCTTGGAGCTTTATTTATCCATGAGCTTCTCTTCAGCTTTGGGAGATGAAGTTGCTTCTACATTTTTCTTATCTTATCTTCATCAATAATTTCTTGCTTGATAATCAACTCTTCCCCACTGAAATTTACTTCACATGCCATGAATATAGGTGAATAAACCTTTTGCAGGATGGTTGGAACATTTTCAGCTTCTGTTGCTTTCCCTTTGTCACGTATATTCTTCTTCTTGTTGTTCAAAGCATCATAATCAAGACCAATGGCAATTTTTGCACATGACTTTTTTTTCTCATGGTACTGCCCAATTAACTCAGATGCATTCTTGAAGGATTTCAATTTAACTTCATTATTTTCTAGCTTCTCCCTTAGCACTGCTTCTATTTCACTTGCACACTTGATCTTGTTCTTAAGATATGCATTTTCTTATCTTACAGTTTCAAGCTCTACCAACAATAATTCAGTTTCTTGTTTCTCACTTTCAAGAATCTCATTTATCTTTGTCAATCTGCTAACTTCTTCATTAGCAGCAACCATACTTGTATGAATGTGACACATTTTTGTGCTCATCTTTTCTATAGTTTCCTTATATTGACTCACATTTAAATCAATGGTAGTGAGAGTTGGTACCTGTGATTTTGATGAGGATGATTCTCCTTGCTCCAAGGCCATTAAATCATAATTTCCAACTTCCTCATCTTCATCATTATCAGAATCATCCCAACTTTTTCCCTCTGCAATATAAGCTTTTCTTTGCTATTTCTTCAGAAGAGCTTCATACTTTGCTTCCAGTTCAAGATAAGCTTTGTCTTTCTTTGCTTTCTTGGGTTTCCTGCATTCTGTAGTAAAATGGCCTAGTTCATCACAGTTGAAACACCTTATCTTTGATCTGTCAACAGATCCAGTTTTGTAACCATTTTTGCTATCAGATGTGTACTTCCCTTTTCCTTTTCAGCTGCTGTCTTTGTTGAAAGCTTGTCCTTTACCTTTGAAGAATCTTGGCTTCTTTACTCTAATGTTAGAGAACTTTCTTTCCAGATAGGCCATTGACTGATCAAGTTCATCCAAGGTGTTGAACTCATCTTCTTCCAATTCCAGAATGACCTGTTCTTGTGAATCATTTGTTCTTTGTTCACTTGTTGAGGCAGCTGGAGTCTGGGATTTTGGTTAATCATTAGAAATCTGGCTTTCATTGACAATTAGGGCACTTGAACCATCTACAACATTCCCTTGACCAGACCTTAATGATTTCCTTTGAATCATTTCTAGTTCATATATTTTCAAGATTCCATACAGGACTTCCAGAGTTATTCTGCTCAAGTATCTCTCTTCCCTGATTGCTGAGATTTTCTGTTCCAAATGATCAGGGAGAGTAAGTAAGAACTTCAAGTTCACTTCTTCAGCTTCATAGTATTTGTCATGGAGCTGCAAGTCATTTATCAGCTTATTGAATCTTTCAAACACATCAGTTATACTTTCTTTTGGCTTGGCCATGAAACCCTCATATTGTGAAATCAGTATCCTTCTTTGATTAGATCTAACTTCCTCAGTCCCCTCACAGAGTATTTCAATATTTTCCCAGATTTTCTTAGCAGTGTCACAGTTGACAATGTTGTTGTACATTACATTGTCAAGTGACTCTATCAATATCAGTTGCAAGCCACTATCCAGGGAAACTTTCTCTTTTCATGCTCACAGTACTCAGAAGGGTCTTTTGGAGCATAATGAGATGGAATCACCATATCACCATCTGTTATTTCTTCAACTCTAACCATAGGAGTGAAGGGCCCATTTTTGAGAATCTGAATATAGAGTGGATTGGCCATCTTGATAAACAACAACATTTTCATTTTCTAAAGAGTGTAGTTAGCTTTGTCAAAGGTAGGAATTTTGATGCTACTGATCTTCTGTGTATTCATTCTTCCAAGATCTTGAATCAGTTTACTTTCATATTTTTTTCTAATACCGCTTGTTAGGAAATTAATAACACATAGGGGGTGAATGTGTTTTACTATTTTTATGCTTTTCTTGAGCTTTTTATGGTTGAACAAAGTAAATTAAATCTTGTTGTGAAATGTGTTACTGCAAAAATGAAACATGCAATAATAAAGAACACAGATCTTTTAAAAACTCACTTAATTTTATATTAAAATTAAGAATGTTTTGATATAAAATTTCTCGGCTCTTTGTTGATAAAGAGCTTAGCTTCTTCTTGATAGTGTTATTAGATTTTTTATCTAAATTATTATAACTTACTAAAAGATCAGTGTTAACTTTATAATTTAGTTAATTGCTAGTTTACACAGTGTACAATAAGACAAGATATTAGCTTTAGTAAAATGTCACTTGTCATTTCCATTTTAGGAAAATTGTGTCTTCAATTTCTGGCTTAGCATATCTTAGCATCCTGTGTTTACTTTGATCTTTCTTTGTCAGTTAATCTTCACCATAGATCTTGCACATCCTTCAAGATGATTTTTATAGACTTGTCAATCCAGCTGTATGGATTGTTTGTTGATTGTTAATCATGAATATTGAACTGATCTGTATGGATTGTTCAGGTGTAAATGCTTGATACAAAAAGTCTCGGGCTACTGGTCATCACTACGGCTACAGGTCACACTATCGCTACAAGTTAAACTACTACTACAAGTTAAACTACTGATACACACATACACACTACTCACTAGGTTATACTATGCTGCCTCTATATACACATGCACTCTGGAGTCACCGTCTCAAACCCTATCAGAACCCAGGCGGAATACGCCTAAGCTCCTCTCTAAGTGCCTGGACCAAAGTCTGTGCCAAGCGAAAAACCCTGTAGAACTCTGCAAAAGAAGGAGGTCCATCATGAGTCAAATCATCCAGCTCCCAAGTAGCACTCATCAATACTGACTGTAATCGCTGTCTCATATAATAATCCGATTGTAGGGCCGCTAACGGTCCTCTGTCCCTCTGATCAAACAGATGCATAATCTCCCGACACTGTGCCCGCCAATACTCCACATCATCCCTCATAACTCTATACTCATGGTATGGTACCATATGTGGCTGAGCAATCTGACCTACTGACTCCTGAGAAGGAACCCTCGGAATACCTGCACCCTGCTGGGGTAAACCTAACTGTAGATCCACATCATGCTCTCCCATCCCCTCTACTGGAATCATCTGAACTATGTCCGGCTCTGGGGCATGCACTGGTATAGGAGGTAACAATTGTGGTGGTGGTAACTCCTGCTCAATACCTAGTATAAACTGGTGCTCAATAGGTAAAGGAACCATCGGCTCGAAGAACTCAAATGGATCAAACATCTCTATGGGATCATGCACTATCCCCTGTACTGGTGGTACCGGCTCCTATGGCAATGGTGGTGGAGGTGGTAGAGGAGGAAACATATGCTCAGATACTGGAGGTATGGCTGCTGCTGCTACTGGCCCGGTGGCTGTCCTCTCGGAAGATGCAGAATAACCAGAAGATGCCATCTGATAATATACCAAAGAAAAGAAAAGGTCATTAACAATCCTAAGATTATTTCCCTATTCTAAGCTGACCTAAATCCTAACACTATTCATCCTAATTTGAATATCCCTATCTTATGTGATCTCCTTATCCTCTCTTAATCCTAATGTTCTTGTTTTCAGGGACCAAACCTACAGCTCTGATGCCAAACCTGTAACGCCCTCCAGACCCAGGGTATAAGTCTGGGGGTTACTAGCTAATCACCAAACTTGTACAATTTGATTAACAATTAATAAAGAAATGAAATTAAACCCCTTTAACACTAACCAGGATCTTTTTAGGTTAAAGTATGAAAACAAAAACCACTAACTACTTTTATTATAAACCAACATTCAAAGTCTCACAAACTCTCTTTATTATAAACCATTGTCTAATTCATTTTAAGCTAAGTTCAACTTTTATTCAAACACACACACCTACTATCTATCAACACTCCATCTGCTCGGGCAACTCAAAGCTTTCTTCCTGGATTGGGATCAACACCTTGGGTATAAGAGGATCCCGAGGCTTGACTCGCTTCTTTACCACTCGAGTCCTGATTGGTTTCATATTCCTTCTTAACTGAAAACAATAAGGTGAATAACAATAAAAGGGGTGAGCCAAAAGTTGCTCAACAAGTCCACAACATATAAACAGTGTTAAAGCATTTTAAATGAATCCGCCATCCCAGGTATATCTGCCAAGATATAACCTCACGAGAATAGAAAGAAGGCCATTACTGGCGAGTACAAATAAACTAAACTGGACAAAAGTTCGCATCTATATTCTGCTGATCAGTCATAATATAATGCAGATCCATATCTCAGTATATAGATCCAGTCGGGTTCCCAGGCACTACGGCCCATGTCGAGGCACCAGTCATCCCGGTCCTCAGGATTAAGACACACTCAATCCTAAAATATCATTATCCAGTCCATCGCTTAGCAACCGGGACAATCGGTATGCTTTGATATATTCCAAACACTAGAATATATCAATCTCCATGTGTTACCAACAGATTATGAATCAAGAATCCAAAGAAACGGAGAAATCAAGAATTGAAATGAAATATGAACAAAGGAATAGGGATTGTATATTAGTGATCAAGAACAATAATCAAGAGAATGTAAATGTGATAAATATTTGAATCAATATCACTATTCTAAAAGTAGAATAGAGGAAAAACTTGCCTTCTGCGCGACTTACTGCAATTGAATCACTTATATCTATCACCTTGGACTATTACCGACTCAGCTGGCCTGGCTGGCTTAGCTTCTGTTGGCAAAACAGACTGGTTAAGTCACGTCGTACTTTATTTGCATCTTGAATCGACTTCAAACTGATCCTAACATCTACCCATGCGCTTATGACTGACTCATGTATTACATATAAGCAAGTAAGACTCGATTAATCACGTAATACACATAAGCACATAAGCACATAAGCACATAATCATTTTTATGGTTAAAATAATTTTTAAAACCAAAATCGACTCGCTGATCGCTCAACTGCTCGTTATCTGACTCGTTTCCCATTTTTCCGGAATTTTTCGGACTCGTCTCGGCACGTAACTTGACTGATAATCAAACAAGTCACAAAATCAACTAACTTCTAAAATAAATTAAGCTTTGATATTATTTTTAATGAAAAGGATTCATTTTTCTGAGTTAACATGCTTTCGTTTCACGCAAAACGGACTAACGGTTGAATTATTATTAATTAAATACTAAAAATTCCATTTATTAATCATTATAAATAATTATTACTAATTTTTAAAACCCAAAAATAATTTTTAAATCATTATTTAAGAAAATCAGAATTAAAAATAATTTTTCTATAATTTTTGAAATTAAAAATGAATTTATTATGATTTACTGAAAATTATTTGATTAATTATCAAAATAATTAATCACTTTTAAATAATTAATAAGTAATAAATAAATATTAAATAATTAAGAAAATAATTCAATCTGATTTTTTTTAGAAAATAATTCAGAATTATTTATAATATAAATCAATTAATTAAACAATTATTTAATCAATTTATAAAATAGATAAATCTGATTTTTAGAATTAAAATAAAAATAAAAATAAAATAAATTACAGAAACATTTGTCAGAAACCAGAATCTGTCAGAAACGGATCAAAGGCGGGTTAAAATTGGGTCAGAAACCGGGTTGCCAAGTACAATCCGGGTCGGGATGAACACACCGGAAATTTTCCAGATTCTGGTGGGTTGCCCGGACTCCGGCAACCACGATTCAGGCCAAAATCAGTACCGTTTGTACTGATTTTTACAGGGTTTCAACTCAAAACAACTTCCCCAATCTGACTCAGGCCAAAACAAACCACAAACATCACGGAATCACCATCTCCGGTCAAAACCGACTTCAACTCCGGCCAAAATATGAAATCATTCATTTGTACATGAAACTTAACGTTTAATAGTGCAAATTAAAGCTATGAATACATACAAACAAAGCCCTAAACTTTCAGGAACCAAATATTCACAGAAATCATCGAGTTGTGTTTTGAAAATTCGACCTAAACCCTAGAATTCGTGAATCACTATCCAAGCATCGTTTGTTCAATTAAACACCATGAATCGACTGTAAATCATCTAACAAGGCTATATCAATCATCAAAACATCAAAATAACCCCAGAATCAAAAAGCTCTAATTCGAACATAAACCTTAGAAATCAAAAATCAAAAACGATGTAATAAAACGTGGAATTGATGCAAGAAACAGAAAGAACGGATCAAAACCTTCGATTTGAGTACTTGAATCACACGATTTGATGCTGTAATCAGTGAGAAATCACGACTTGATTCTTCGACCCGAACTTGTTCTTCCCGACCCGATTTCAGAGAATTTTTGGTAATTTTGCAGATTTTAATGATTAATTATAATTAATTAAATAAAAATTAGGCTATTTATAGTAGTAAAAATAATACTCCTAATTAAAATTAAGGGGCTAATTATACATTAAATAAAAATATTGGGCCCTAATTTTTATAATTTTTGAGTATTAAAATTTAATTTATAAATATTTTATATATGCAATATATATGCCAAAAATTCCCAAAAATTGTGAATAATGCAAAAATGCAAAGAAATAATATAAATGAAAGTCCTATAATTTTATAAAAATAAAAATGTGATTTTTGTGGGGTTTTTGACACCCAATGGGGCCCGGAAAAATCATTTTTCGCAAAACGAGAAAATTTATAAATTATCTAGATGTTCAGAACAAGGCGATTGTAAAAGCCATTTGATGAAAAATAAGGCCCATTATTTTATTTGAAATACTGGCTTTAAAATCATCGTTTGGGTCATAAAACGTTTGAAATAAAACCTATAAATGCATAATAAAATATCTGAAAAATACCTTAAAAATACAGAAATGACATGGAATACACGTATCACGTAACAGTTAGGGTTTATCAGATAATCACACATAAATGACACCTTAATTCACATATTTTATTATAATCATGATATAATATACACGTAAAGTTCCCAGTCATTACATCTTCCCCCCTTAAAAGGATTCTGTCCTCAGAATCTTTTATGAAAACAAATGAGGGTATTTTTCTAATATTTCACTTTCGAGTTCCCAGGTTGATTCTTCAACCATAGGATTTCTCCACAACACTCGCACTAAATATACAGACTTATTTCTCAACACTTTCTCTCGCCGATCTAAAATTCTTACCGGCTATTCTATAAAAGACAAATCAGGTTGGATTTCTATCGGCTCATACTCGATTACATGCCTAGAATCAGGATTATATCGCCTAAGCATGGACACGTGAAACACATTGTGAATATGCTGCATATGAGGCGGTAAAGCTAATTCGTATGCAACTTTTCCCACTTTCTTCAAAATTTCAAACGGTCCAACGTAACGTGGTTTCAATTTACCCTTATTGCTAAATCTGGTTAATCCTTTCCATGGCGATATTTTGAGTAGTACGTTTTCTCCCACCTGATAGTCTATATCTTTCCTAGCTTGATCTGAATATTTGCGTTGCCTTTTTTGTGCTGCATCGAGTCGTTTTCGAATGAGTTCAATCTTTTCTTTCATCTGTTGAATTAGTTCTGGACCCAAAATTTTGCGTTCTCCAACTTCATCCCAATATACTGGTGATCTGCATTTTCTCCCGTACAATGCTTCATACGGTGGCATTCCAATGCTGGCGTGATAACTGTTATTATAAGAAAATTCCACTGGGGGTAGATGTTCATCCCAACTGCCTTCAAAATCGATTGCACAAACTCGTAGCATGTCTTCAATCATTTGGATAGTTCTTTCACTTTGCCCGTCGGTTTGCGGATGATAAGCGGTACTCATGTTCAATTTAGTTCTAAGACATTCTTGAAATTGTCTCCAAAATCTTGAGTTGAAACGAGGATCTCGATCAGACACGATAGATACTGGAACTCCATGTCGCATCATAATTTCTTTGAGATATATGTGCACTAGCTTGTCGAGTGAAAATCTTTCATTGATTGGTAGAAAATGTGCCGACTTCGTGAGTCTGTCAATGATTACCCATATCGCATCATGATTTGCCTTTGTTCTTGGTAGTCCTACCACAAAATCCATCGCTAGATGTTCCCATTTCCATTCTGGAATGTCTAATGGTTGCAATAATCCACTCGGACGTTGATGTTCCGCTTTAACTCGCTGGCATGTGTAGCACTTACTTATCCATTTAGCTATTTCCTTCTTCATGTTCGGCCACCACAAGTTTTCTTTCAGATCACGATACATTTTTGTACTTCCTGGATGAATGGAATATTTCGAATTGTGCGCATTTCGCATTATTTCTTCTTTTAATTCTACTACGTTAGGGATCCAGATTCTCAACGCAAAGCGTAAAATTCCTTCATTATCTTTCTGAGTTGTGATTTCTTCTCCCGTCAGGTCGTCATCTTGACTCATCACTTCATTTTGACAGCAGCGAATCTTTTCTAACAATTCCGGTTGGAAAGTCATAGTGTAGATAGCTTCTGCAGATTCATTGGGAATACGAATCTCAATTTCCAATTTGTCGAATTCCTTGATTAAGTCTTCACACGAAGTTAACCGATTCAATCTTTCTTTCCTGCTCAGTGCATCTGCTACAACATTTGCTTTCCCTGGATGATAACTAATCGTGACTTCGTAATCCTTTATCAATTCCATCCATCGACGTTGTCGCATGTTCAGCTCCTTTTGCGTAAAGATATACTTTAGACTTTTATGATCTGTGTAAATTTCATATTTTTCACCGTAGAGATAATGGCTCCAAAGCTTTAACGCAAATACGATCGCTGCCAATTCCAGATCATGAGTGGGATATTTTTGTTCATAAGGTTTAAGTTGTCTCGAAGCATATGCAATGACGTTACCGTGCTGCATCAGTACACATCCTAACCCGCGATACGAAGCGTCGCTGAAAATGATGAAATTTCCTAGCTCGTCTGGCAATACAAGTACTGGTGCGGTTACTAACCGATTTTTCAGCTCTTGAAAACTTTCTTCACACTTATCACTCCATTCAAACTTTTCACTTTTTCGAGTTAACTTGGTCAGCGGCGTTGCTATTTTCGCAAAATCTTTGACAAACCTTCGATAATATCCTGCCAATCCCAAGAAACTTCGAACTTCTGTCGGCGTCCTTGGTCTTTCCCAACTTAACACAGCTTCAATCTTCGCTGGATCGACTTGGATGCCTTCTCTACTGATAATATGCCCTAGAAATTGTACTTCTCTTAACCAGAATTCACATTTCGAAAATTTTGCGTATAGTTGCTCTTTCCTCAGAATTTCCAAAGTTATTCTCAAGTGTTCTGCATGCTCTTCTTCTGACTTGGAGTAAATCATGATGTCATCAATGAATACAATCACGAATTTATCCAAATATTTCTTGAATACTCTGTTCAATAAATCCATGAATGCTGCTGGCGCGTTTGTCAGACCGAATGCCATTACCAAAACTCGTAATGCCCATATCTTGTACGAAACGCAGTCTTTGAAATATCTTCAGCTTTAATCTTCAATTGATGATAGCCTGATCGTAAATCTATCTTTGAAAACCATGCTGCTCCTTTTAGCTGATCGAACAAATTGTCGATTCTCGGTAAGGGATACTTGTTCTTGATAGTGAGTGTATTCAATTCCCTATAGTCAATGCATAATCGCATGTTGCCATCCTTCTTCTTCACAAATAACACCGGTGCACCCTATGGGGATACACTAGGTCGTATGATGCCTCGGTCTAGAAGATCTTGCAGTTGCATTGACAGTTCCTTCATTTCGACTGGAACCATCCGATATGGAGCTTTCGAAACTGGTTCTGTACCTGGTGCTAGATCAATTGTGAACTCAATTTCTCGATCTGGTGGTAACCCTGGAAGCTCGTCTGGAAAGACGTATGGAAACTCGCACACAATTGGAATGTCTTCTATTCTAGGACTTCCTCTTTCAGTATCTAACACGTAAGCTATGTACGCCTCACATCCTTGTTGAAGCAATCGTTTAGTCTGCATCACAGTAAGAAATTTTTTCTGCTATTTTTCGCCTTTGAATATTACTGTTGCATTCTCCGCAGTTCGCAATTTGACTCTCTTATTCGCGCAATCTATCTGAGCGTTATGACATGCTAACCAATTCATTCCCAAGATAATATCGAATTCTCCTAGCTTAAAAGGAATTAAATCTACCGAAAAATGATGTCCGGCTATTTTTATATCACACGCAGTACATACTCGATCTACCGGAACTTGGTCGTCATTCGCTAATTTTATAATTAAAGTTTCGCCCAACCATTCGATTTCACAATGTAACTTATCAAGAAATTCTTCAGAAATAAATGAACGAGTAGCTCCAGAATCAATTAATACTTTTGAATTTACAGAATTCACCAAAAGTGTACCTGCAATAACACTCGGACTCTGTACCGCTTCTTTCATGGTCATGTTAAAAGTTCTTGCTTTGGGTTGATTAGGCGGCGGCGGAGGTAATGCTAACATTCTCGGAACACTGGCTGCCATAGCTTATCCTTTGAAATTTCTAGCGATATGCCCTTTCTTTCCATACTGGAAATAAGTCATTTCTATTGTTCTACCTGTTGGACATTCGTTAGAATAATGCCCTTTCTGCTTACACCGATAACACGTTACATCCCTTTTGATACATACACCAGTATGCTTTCAATTACATGTCTTGCAGTACGGCACTGGAACTCTGACCATTCCCTGCTGACTGGAGGTTTGGAAACGATTACCTGCCTTCTATGAACCTTGTCCTATCCTTTTAAAATTCAAATTTTCCCGGGCTTGGAATCCCGGCTTTCTGCTGGAGCGATCTGGGAAACATCCCTGTCCCTTGTCTTGCTGAGATCTTTCACTTTCCCCTTCTATAATCAAAGCTTTCTGAACTACGGCGGTATACGTCGTTAATTCGAAAACTGCAACTTGGCCATGAATCCATGGTCGTAATCCTTCTTGAAACCTTTGAACTAGTTTTTCTTCAGTGTCAACCTGTTCTGAAACAAACCTAGCCAACTCAGTAAATTTGGCTTCATATTCTGCCACGGACATATTTCCCTGCTTCAGTTCTAGAAACTTAATCTGCATTTGATTCTTCACATAGCGAGGAAAATGCTTTTCTAAAAACAACTCTTTAAACCTATCCCATGCAATAACTTCTTCGCCCTCTAAGGCCTTTTTAGATTCCCACCAATAATTCGCCTCTCCTTTCAACAAGTAACTAGCAAAATCAGTCTTCTGGTCCTCACCTACCTTCACTAGTGCGAACGCTTTCTCTACTTCTTTTAACCAGGTGGTAGCTTTAATAGGATCAGTAGTCCCTTCAAACTCTGGAGGTTTAACTGACTGAAACTGCTTAAAAGTAACAATAGGTAATACTGGTGGTAATTGAAGCTCAGGACGAGGTGGTTGTTGTAACATTTGTTGTTGTATCTACTGTTGCTGATGCTGCATCTGCTGCTGCATCATTACCATCTGTTGTTGCATCAGATGGAACATTTGGTTCATGGTCTCATTAGTCTGATTTTCAGAATTGCTGTTAGAGGTCTCAGCCCTAGTCTTTCTTTTTGGTGCCATCTTCTTCTGATAATAAAACAGGTGATATTTATTTAACAGTTTAATAAACAATCGACAATATGTATGGAAAACAATTTATCCTGTATTCATAACATGGTTTATTTAAAGAAAACAGTTGCTGAGTGTACAGACTGGAAATGTGAACAGTTAAATAAAATAATTTTTTTTTAACAGGAATTATAATATGAAAAACTGTAAAGTGAAAGTAAATGCTATAAAACTGTAAAGACTGAAATTTAAATAAATAAAAAAATTTTTTGAAAAAGTTCATCTTATATATATGTGACACCAGCTTCAGGTGTAAATGCTTGATACAAAAAGTCTCAGGCTACTGGTCATCACTACGGCTACAGGTCACACTATCGCTACAAGTTAAACTACTACTACAAGTTAAAATACTGATACACACATACACACTACTCACTAGGTTATACTATGCTGCCTCTATATACACATGCACTCTGGAGTCACCGTCTCAAACCCTATCAGAACCCAGGCGGAATACGCCTAAGCTCCTCTCTAAGTGCCTGGACCAAAGTCTGTGCCAAGCGAAAAACCCTGTAGAACTCTGCAAAAGAAGGAGGTCCATCATGAGTCAAATCATCCAGCTCCTAAGTAGCACTCATCAATACTGACTGTAATCGCTGTCTCATATAATAATCCGGCTGTAGGGCCGCTAACGGTCCTCTGTCCCTCTGATCAAACAGATGCATAATCTCCCGACACTGTGCCCGCCAATACTCCACATCATCCCTCATAACTCTATACTCATGGTATGGTACCATATGCGGCTGAGCAATCTGACCTACTGACTCCTGAGAAGGAACCCTCGGAATACCTGCACCCTGCTGGGGTAAACCTAACTGTAGATCCACATCATGCTCTCCCATCCCCTCTACTGGAATCATCTGAACTATGTCCGGCTCTGGGGCATGCACTGGTATAGGAGGTAACAATTATGGTGGTGGTAACTCCTGCTCAATACCTAGTATAAACTGGTGCTCAATAGGTAAAGGAACCATCGGCTCGAAGAACTCAAATGGATCAAACATCTCTATGGGATCATGCACTATCCCCTGTACTGGTGGTACCGGCTCCTATGGCAATGGTGGTGGAGGTGGTAGAGGAGGAAACATATGCTCAGATACTGGAGGTATGGCTGCTGCTGCTACTGGCCCGGTGGCTGTCCTCTCGGAAGATGCAGAATAACCAGAAGATGCCATCTGATAATATACCAAAGAAAAGAAAAGGTCATTAACAATCCTAAGATTATTTCCCTATTCTAAGCTGACCTAAATCCTAACACTATTCATCCTAATTTGAATATCCCTATCTTATGTGATCTCCTTATCCTCTCTTAATCCTAATGTTCTTGTTTTCAGGGACCAAACCTACAGCTCTGATGCCAAACCTGTAACGCCCTCCAGACCCGGGGTATAAGTCTGGGGGTTACTAGCTAATCACCAAACTTGTACAATTTGATTAACAATTAATAAAGAAATGAAATTAAACCCCTTTAACACTAACCAGGATCTTTTTAGGTTAAAGTATGAAAACAAAAACCACTAACTACTTTTATTACAAACCAACATTCAAAGTCTCACAAACTCTCTTTATTACAAACCATTGTCTAATTCATTTTAAGCTAAGTTCAACTTTTATTCAAACACACACACCTACTATCTATCAACACTCCACCTGCTCGGGCAATTCAAAGCTTTCTTCCTGGATTGGGATCAACACCTTGGGTATAAGAGGATCCCGAGGCTTGACTCGCTTCTTTACCACTCGAGTCCTGATTGGTTTCATATTCCTTCTTAACTGAAAACAATAAGGTGGATAACAACAAAAGGGGTGAGCCAAAAGTTGCTCAACAAGTCCACAATATATAAACAGTATTAAAGCATTTTAAATGAATCCGCCATCCCAGGTATATCTGCCAAGATATAACCTCACGAGAATAGAAAGAAGGCCATTACTGGTGAGTACAAATAAACTAAACTGGACACAAGTTCGCATCTATATTCTGCTGATCAGTCAGAATATAATGTAGATCCATATCTCAGTATATAGATCCAGTCGGGTACCCAGGCACTACGGCCCACGTCGAGGCACCAGTCATCCCGGTCCTCAGGATTAAGACACACTCAATCCCAAAATATCATTATCCAGTCCATCGCTTAGCAACCGGGACAATCGGTATGCTTTGATATATTCCAAACACTAGAATATATCAATCTCCATGTGTTACCAACAGATTATGAATCAAGAATCCAAAGAAACGGAGAAATCAAGAATTGAAATGAAATATGAACAAAGGAATAGGGATTGTATATTAGTGATCAAGAACAATAATCAAGAGAATGTAAATCTGATAAATATTTGAATCAATATCACTATTTTGAAAGTAGAATAGAGGAAAAACTTGTCTTCTGCGTGACTTACTCCAATTGAATCACTTATGTCTATCACCTTGGACTATTACCGACTCAGCTGGCCTGGCTGGCTTAGCTTCTGTTGGCAAAACAGACTGGTTAAGTCACGTCGTACTTTATTTGCATCTTGAATCGACTTCAAACTGATCCTAACATCTACCCATACGCTTATGACTGACTCATGTATTACATATAAGCAAGTAAGACTCGATTAATCACGTAATACACATAAGCACATAAGCACATAAGCACATAATCATGTTTATGGTTAAAATAATTTTTAAAACCAAAATCGACTCGCTGATCGCTCAACTGCTCGTTATCTGACTCGTTTCCCATTTTTCCAGAATTTTTCGGACTCGTCTCGGCACGTAACTTGACTGATAATCAAACAAGTCACAAAATCAACTAACTTCTAAAAGAAATTAAGCTTTGATATTATTTTTAATGAAAAGGATTCATTTTTCTGAGTTAACAGGCTTTCGTTTCACGCAAAACGGACTAACGGTTGAATTATTATTAATTAAATACTGAAAATTCCATTTATTAATCATTATAAATAATTATTACTAATTTTTAAAACCCAAAAATAATTTTTAAATCATTATTTAAGAAAATCAGGATTAAAAATAATTTTTCTATAATTTTTGAAATTAAAAATGAATTTATTATGATTTACTGAAAATTATTTGATTAATTATCAAAATAATTAATCACTTTTAAATAATTAATAAGTAATAAATAAATAATAAATAATTAGGAAAATAATTCAATCTGATTTTTTTAAGAAAATAATTCAGAATTATTTATAATATAAATCAATTAATTAAACAATTATTTAATCAATTTATAAAATAGATAAATCTGATTTTTAGAATTAAAATAAAAATTAAAATAAAATAAATTACAGAAACATTTGTCAGAAACCAGAATCTGTCAGAAACAGATCAAAGGCGGGTTAAAATTGGGTCAGAAACCGGGTTGCTAAGAACAATCCGGGTCGGGATGAACACACCGGAAATTTTCCAGATTCCGGTGGGTTCCCCGGACTCCGGCTACCACGATTCAGGCCAAAATCAGTACCGTTTGTACTGATTTTTACAGGGTTTCAACTCAAAACAACTTCCCCAATCTGACTCAGGCCAAAACAAACCACAAACATCACGGAATCACCATCTCCGGTCAAAACCGACTTCAACTCCGGCCAAAATATGAAATCATTCATTTGTACATGAAACTTAATGTTTAATAGTGCAAATTAAAGCTATGAATACATACAAGCAAAGCCCTAAACTTTCAGGAACCAAATATTCACAGAAATCATCGAGTTGTGTTTTGAAAATTCGACCTAAACCCTAGAATTCGTGAATCACTATCCAAGCATCGTTTATTCAATTAAACACCATGAATCAACTGTAAATCATCTAACAAAGCTATATCAATCATCAAAACATCAAAATAACCCCAGAATCAAAAAGCCCTAATTCGAACATAAACCCTAGAAATCAAAAATCAAAAACGATGCAATAAAACGTGGAATTGATGCAAGAAACAGAAAGAACGGATCAAAACCTTCGATTTGAGTACTTGAATCACACGATTTGATGCTGTAATCAGTGAGAAATCACGACTTGATTCTTCGACCCGAACCTGTTCTTCCCGACCCGATTTCAGAGAATTTTTGGTAATTTTGCAGATTTTAATGATTAATTATAATTAATTAAATAAAAATTAGGCTATTTATAGTAGTAAAAATAATACTCCTAATTAAAATTAAGGGGCTAATTATACATTAAATAAAAATATTGGGCCCTAATTTTTATAATTTTTTAGTATTAAAATTTAATTTATAAATATTTTATATATGCAATATATATGCCAAAAATTCCCAAAAATTGTGAATAATGCAAAAATGCATAGAAATAATATAAATGAAAGTCCTATAATTTTATAAAAATAAAAATGTGATTTTTGTGGGGTTTTTGACACCCAATGGGGCCCGGAAAAATCATTTTTCGCAAAATGAGAAAATTTATAAATTATCTAGATGTTCAAAACAAGGCGATTGTAAAAGCCATTTGATGAAAAATAAGGCCCATTATTTTATTTGAAATACTGGCTTTAAAATCATCGTTTGGGTCATAAAACGTTTGAAATAAAACCTATAAATGCATAATAAAATATCTGAAAAATACCTTAAAAATACAGAAATGACATGGAATACACGTATCACGTAACAGTTAGGGTTTATCAGATAATCACACATAAATGACACCTTAATTCACATATTTTATTATAATCATGATATAATATACACGTAAAGTTCTCAGTCGTTACAGCAGTGGCCATGGGAGTGGATGAAGTTGAACAGTCTTGCATTCCAAATTTCTTCAGTAAATTTCTGGTGTACTTGGATTGATTGATAAAAGTACCTTCTTCATTTTGCTTGACTTGAAGTCCCAGAAAATAGCTAAGTTCTCCCATCATACTCATTTGGTATCTTGACTGCATTAGCTTTGCAAATCTTTCACTGAACTTGGCATTTGTAGAACCAAATACGATATCATCAATATATATCTGGACCAAAAGTAAGTCCTTTCCATGGTTGAGGTAGAACAGAGTTTTATCAATTGTACCTCTATGAAATCCACTTTCTAGAAGGAATTGAGCTAAAGTCTCATACCATGCTCTTGGAGCTTGCTTAAGGCCATAAAGTGCTTTGTCTAATCTGTAGACATGATTTGGAAATTTTGAATCTTCAAATCCTGGAGGTTGTTCAACATATACCTCTTCTTCCAATTCTCCATTGAGAAAAGCACTTTTTACATCCATTTGAAAGACTTTAAACTTTTTGTGAGTAGTATAAGCCAAAAAGATTCTTATGGCTTCCAATCTAGCAACTGGTGCAAATGTTTCATCATAATCAATACCCTCATGTTGAGAGTAACCCTTACCAACCAGCCTTGCTTTGTTCCTTGTAATTATGCCATCACTGTCAGTTTCATTTCTGAACACCCATTTTGTGCCAACAATTGATCTGTTCTTTGGTCTTGACACTAGGATCCAGACTTTATTTATTTTTAAATTCATTTAACTCTTCCTGCATTACTTGCACCCAATCAGCATCTTGAAGAGCTTCTTCCACTTTCTTTGGTTCAGTCTGAGATAGAAAAGAATGATAGAGACATTCATTTGATGTTACATTTCTAGTTCTGACACCTGCTTCAGGATCTCCAATTATTAATTCAGGTGTATGTGATTTGGTCCACTTCCTTGCAGATGGAAGTTGATTTCTAGAACTGGATCCTCCCCCATGATCCATGTTGTCTCCATCAGTATTTTCTGATGCTCCCCTGTAGTTATGCTCTCTGAAACTTCAGAATTTGAGTTAGTTCCTTCAGGATTTGAAGAATAAGAGTTTCCAGAATTATCAGAACTTGGCTCATCAGAACTTGATGAATCAGAACTTGAAGAGCCAATGACAGGTTCTGATGCTTCTTGAGAGTATTGAGTTGTGGTAGGATCTTCAGCTTGCTCCCCCTGGACAGGTGCATTTCCCTTTGGAGTTGTTACCACAGTTTTAATGGCATCAGAACTTAACCCGTCAAAACTTACAGTATCAGGATTTAGGTCATCAGAATTTACAGTATCATAGTTTAAATCTTCACTTTCAAATCTCAGCTGATCATGATCATTGAAATCTTCAAGTCCGGTAATCTTCTTATCATCAAAAGATACATTGATAGATTCCATGACAACCCTTGTTCTTAAATTGTAGACTCTGAAGGCTTTTGTGGAAAGTGGATATCCAACAAAAATTCCTTCATCAGCTTTTAGATCAAATTTTGACAGTTGTTCAATATGAGTCTTAAGAACAAAACACTTACAACCAAATACATGAATGTATTTCATATTTGGCTTCTTTTTCTTCATCATCTCATATGGTGGTTTTCCATGCTTGTTTATAAGTGTTGCATTCTGTGTAAAACAAGCAGTCTGCACAGCTTCAGCCCAAAAGTAGGTTGGTAGCTTTGCTTCATCAAGCATAATTCGTGCAACTTCAATGAGAGTCTTGTTCTTTCTTTCTACAACTCCATTTTGCTGTGGAGTTCCAGGTGCAGAAAATTCCTGTTTGATTCCATGCTCTTTGAAGAACTCTTCCATGATTGAATTCTTGAACTCAGTGTCATTATCACTTCTTATAATTTTAACAGAATCTTTGACCAACTTATCCAGCTGTCTAACATGATCAGTTAGAGTAGATGCAGTTTCATTCTTCTTATACAAGAAATACACCCAAGTGTACCTTGTGAACTCATCCACTATAACCATAGAATATTTCTTCTTTGCAATAGACATGACATTGACTAGACCAAATAGATCAACATGTAGTAGGTGATAAGGCTCAAGAATTGAAGATTCAGTTTTGCTCTTGAAAGAAGATTTTCTATATTTTGCCTTTTGATATTAATCACAAAGGCCACCTAGAGCAAATACTGATTTTGGCAGTCCTCTCACAAGATCTTTCTTTACTAGCTCATTTATGTTGTTGAAATTTAAATGAGAGAGTCTTTTGTGCCAATACCAGATTTCTTCAATTGATGCTCTACTTAACATACAGATTGCAGAACCATCAGAACTTGTTAAAAGTCTGGCTTCATAAATTTTACCATGCATGTAACCTTTCAGAACCACTTTGCCTGTAGAATTGCTTACAACTTCACAGTTTCTTCAAAGAAATCCACATGATAACCTCTGTCACAGATTTGACTCACACTTAGCAGATTATGTTTAAGTCCTGAGATAAGAGCTACTGTTTCAATGATGACATTCCCAAGATTGATATTGCCATATCCCAGAGTTTTTCCCATGTTGCCATCTCCATAAGAAACTCCTGGGCCAGCTTTCTCCACAAAGTCTAATAGTAGGGCTTTATTTCTAGTCATATATCCTAAACATCCACTGTCCAGCACTAGGATGTTTTTCCTGTTGTCCTGCAATCACAAAGACCACTAATGGTTAGTTTTGAGGACCCAGACTTGCTTGGATCCTTTGGCCTTTTTAAGTTTGTTAGCATTTGCAGCGGATTTAATTTAAGAGTTTATGTTAACATCCTGTTTATCAGAGTTTATATCAGACTTTGCATCAGACTTTACACTAGAAGGAATTAAAGTAACTTTCTTCAAAGAAGGTTTTATTTGATAATAATCATTGTACAAACTATGATCTTCCTTACAAGTATAAATGGAATGCCATAAACTACCACAATGAAAACAAGGATTTTGTGGCTTAAACCTAACACACTGACTCTTAACTCCTGATCTAGGAGGTAAAGAGTTTATATCTTTATTTTTCCTACAAAAAGAAGCAAGATGGATAGAGTTTCCACAGTTATAACATTTCTTTCTAGGAGCATTTAGAACAGGCATATAATTATTGCTTTTATTCACACCTTCCTTTCCATTCCTATTTTTCTTAGCTTCCCTTACCTTGTTGACATTCTAATCTCTTTCATCTTATGCTTAAGCTGCTTCTTTGTCATTAAGCCTATCTTAACTTTGGTTGGTTTATCCTGTTTCAATTTGTCAGAAGTTGACTTTTCCTTTACTTCTGTCACAGACTCTTTCATCTTTTCAGAATCAGACTTTACAATTTTTGCTACAAATTTAACAGGATTTATCTTTGGCTTAGCAGTCTGTTTAACAACAATTGGCTCAATTTGTTCAGTTCCTTTTTCACTTTTATCATCTCCATAACCTAAGCCTCTTTCCAGTTTCCACTACCTAATAAATTCTGAGTTGTTCTGCCAGAGTTAGTCCAAGTTTTGATAATCTCTCTTTCCTTTTCTAAGTCAGCTTTTAGAGATTCATTCAATTTTAACACTTCATCTCTAACATATAAAGCATCATCTTTTTCTTTCTTAGTTTGATGAAGAAGAACTAACTCTTTTTCTAAATAATCATTTCTCTTTTTATAAGCAAGATTTTCAGATGTTGATCTTTCACATGTTAAAGTCTGATCTCTATAACTAATGAACATGGTTTTAAGATATAATCTCAACTCAGTAATATCATCAGTATGAAAGGCATAAGTTGTTTGAGGTACCTTCAATTCAGTAGTTTCAGGGCTGCTGTCAGCATTTGCCATCAGGGCATAGTTCATCTCATGTTCAGAATCTGAAGTGTATGTCCAGCTTTTCTTCTTTGTGACAAATGCCTTGCCTTTGTCACTTTTTCCTTTCTTGCAGTCAGGAGATATGTGGCCTCTTTCACCACAGTTATAGCATTTGACATTTGAGTTGTCTCCTCTATCAGACTTTCCTCCTTTGCCTTCAGACTTTCTGAAACCTTTCTTATCAAAACTTCCACTTTTCCTGGAAAACTTCTTGCCTTTTCTGAATTTCCTGTAGGCTATCTTTGTGATACCCTTTACCATAAGGGCACACAATTTCATCATCTCTTCATCAGCATCTATTTCAGATAAACTTTCAGTTTCCAAATCATCATCAGAATATGATGACTCTGAATCAGACTTTTTGATGAGAGCCTTTCCTTTGCCCCTTTTTGAGGCAACAACTTTAGGAGATTCCTCCTCAGCTTTAAGAGCAACTGTCCTTGACTTCCTTCCATGCCTCTTGCTCCTTTGTTCTATCTCAAGTTCATAAGTCTTGAGCATACCATAAATTTCATCAAGAGTAGTTTCAGTAAGGTCATTGTTGTCTCTTATGGTAGTAGACTTCAAATCCCAATTTTCAGGAATAGCTAAAAGGAATTTTAGATTTGAATCTTCAAGATCATATTTCTTGTCCACTAGTGACAGATCATTCAAGAGTTTGACAAACCTATCATATAAGTCAGTTAATGACTCATCAGCTTTTGAGTCAAAGTGCCCATACTCTTCAGTGAGTATAGTCCTCCTATTCTTCTTGATTGCATCAGTTCCCTGACATCTTGTCTCCAAAGCATCCCATATCTCCTTTTTAGTTTTACAATTAATTACCCTGTTTGACATGACATTATCAATGGCACTATGCAGCAAATGCCTTACCCTTGCATCCTTGGCAATAAATGAGATGTCTTCAGCTGTGTACTCACATTTCTCCTTTGGTATGGTCTTTGTTGGTTGATCAGCAACTACAACAAAGAGCTTGGTAGGCTTATGTGGTCCTTCATTAATTCTGTCAAGGTATTCTGGATCTGTAGCTTCCAGAAACATAGCCATCTTCACTTTCCATACGGAATACTCAGAAGGTCTCAGTATGGGAACCCTAATAGTTTCATATCGACTGTGGGTTTGAGTCTTTTGAGTTTCTTCAGATTTGGTGGGCTTGGTTGGAGTTTGTGCTTCTTTAGACATGATTGTTTGGATCGTTACTGTAAGTGTGTTAACAGATATGCTTTGATACCACTTGTTAGGTCACACAACACTGTAGAAGGGGGTTGAATACAGTGTTTATACAATCAAATCGATTTAACACAAGTATGTAACAAAGATCAAGTATATTAAATAAACTCTGTTACAATAAGAACTGTTGTTCTCTCTCAGTGATGAACAAATATCACTAAGAGCTGCTAGGTTACAATGTATAATCTTCTCGATAATGATAACACATCTAGTGTAAACCCTAAAACTGTGTTTATATAGTACACAGTTAGAAGATAACTTCTAATTGATATGGAATATAATTCTGTCTCCTAAAATATATCAATCAGATATCTTCTACAAGTCTTCCAGTCTTCTAACTCTTTCCATGCATATCTTCTTTTGTTTTTGTCTCGATCTTCTACTGTAAATCAGCTTCCTTCCTTATATGAAAGTCTTCCCGCACTTTAATTCTGATATGACCTTAGGTTCTGACTTCCAGTAAGTCCTAATTTCAGTAAGTCATGATATGTCCTTTTTGTTAAGATCTAAAAACTAAACATGAATCATATTAGACATGACATCTCAAATATATCTAACATCATGTAACTGTAATCTCTAAACAATCAAGAACAATCTGGAAAAAATAAAAATACAAACGATTAAAAGCCATTTACTCGACTCTAACAATTCAAAAATAAAATACATGTGAAATCAGCAAGAATCAGCTGTAATGATCATGGGGAAGCTACTTCTAACATCAAAGACACCAGAAAAATAACATATCTGACAACCCCGATTTTGAGGATTATCAAGAACACGGTTCGTTCAGAATATTAATACTTAAATAACAATTCTGGTGTCAAAATGACGTGCTCAAAGAGAGCTTCATTGATATCAACAATTTCTAAGAACTGATTATTATTTTAAATAAACATAATATTTATGTCAAAATTCCCCAAAAATTATGAATATTCCAAAAATGCGAAAATATGAAATATTCAAAAGATCTTTGATTTTATAAAAATCAAAATACGAATTTTGTGGGATTCGACATCCCGTTTGGGTCATTTTCCGATAATTTGTTTAACACGAAATATTTTTTAAATTTAAAATAAACCTCAAAAATTATTATAAAATACATCATCTCACGCAAAACGAGATAAAACACGTAACACGTAATATACGCTATTGGACAAATAACAAATAATTATCCAAAAATTAGTATGGTCCATACAGACCCATATTTAACAAATACTATGTAATAATTATGCCTAAAAATATTTTAAAATTAAATAAAGTATCTAACAATACATTTAAACAGTAAAAAAATACTTTTTTCCCAATATTTTCCTAACTCACCCGATAACAAGGTAAACTCGGTTAAAATATCAAATATATTTTTTTACGCCGATAAAATATCCACTCGAACCCTAATATGTTAAAATAAATTAATTTACCAATATCGATGAATCCATCGGCTTTTAACAAAATTTTGAAAATAGTACATGTAAGTAAATATTTTACTATACCAACATGGATCGATGCGTAATAATAATTAAAACATTGGTCCCTTTAAATAAGCGAACTCATCAAAAAGGAATAAAATATACACAATTTCATTCCTTCAATATAAGAAACTCAAACAAAAACCTCAAATAATAATAATAATACTAATAAATTCTGAAAATTTGGGATATTACACATTGCGTACCCTATGATGTGTGTATGTGTACATGTTATTCTGATCTTGGTATGAAATATCATAACTCTTTGTTGTTTCATCCATACTTATTTTTAAAATTATTGTTCTATTATAAACTATGAAATATCTATAAATAATTTTTTGTTTCATAACCCTTTATTATTTCAAATATGCTTGTTTTTAAAATTATTATTTTAATTACAAGTTGTGTAATATCTATATCTGATTTTTCATTTTAAAAAATATATTTACAACCCGTTCATGGTGTTTGTCTCATACCGTATTCTTTTTCTTACAGGTGATTAGGAGGGGATATCCGGGAATATGTAATGGAGAGTTATCTTGTCTTTCATTACATATGATTTTGGATTTTGGATTTCTATCATTATTTAGATTTAAATATTTATTTAGAGATTGTCTTAGTGTTATATTTGCAGGTTTATAGATTATAAGAGCATCTCCAATTGTAGTGCCAAAAAAAAGTGACAAAATGCTATGTGGCATGATGGGGCATATCACTCTTGTTGGCTGCCCATTAAAGGCTTATGGGTGCCAACCAAAGTAGCCAACTTTTGGCACCCTTTGGCACCTCCCAAAATGAAAATAATATCATAGGTCCTAATAAAGATCTATAACTTCAAATTTATTTTATATTATACTTGTATATCAATAGTTTTGCAACTTTGAGTGCTAATTATTGGAGAAAATTTTGGTAAGAATGGTGTCAAAAGTACAATTGAAGAAGGAGACAATAATATATTAATATCTTTGATGAATTGAAAATATTGAAAACCTTGGTTTAGCACCCTCATTGAAGATACTCTAAGTAATATCCACTCCCATTTTTGGAACGGGGTGTTACACGTATCCCATTAACAAATTCTACTAATTATTTCACTCTCGATTGCAGGGTAATAAATAATCGAGGTATGGCATGCTAGCTTAGAATGTTGCATGCACAAGCATGACCAATAAAGTGTATAGAGCAATTTTAGTGATTATGGTGTCAACTTCGCAACATGATCAAAAAATATTATATATATTTATATTCTCCCTTACACTTCATCTTTGGCAGTTGGCACAATTATTTCGAAAAATACATCAATAATTGACATCCTAATAAAAGATGCCTACTTCTCCCCTTCTAATATTTTAGGATTGAGACCGCCGATGAACTTGACCCCTTTTTTTATGGAATGTCAATTTTTGGGAATCCAAGTTCGAGTTGCTCTTAAAGTGCTAAAACAAAGATGTCATGTCATATCACATGACATAAACACCATCTTGGGCCCCTTGTTGGAGATGTAATTCTTTCCCAACCACTCAAAATATATGTGAATTTTAAATCAAAAGTGCACACAACTGCTTAGAAAAAAGTGCACCCATCTAATAGATTAATCGTTGGGTATCCCTTGCAACAACGATATTTTAGAACATATTTATTCGGCACACTAACATGAACATGTGTTCCATCAATAACTCCCACATAATCTTATAATATATCAGCAACACTAAGATTAAATTAATTCTGCTTAAGTATATATTTAAATGTAAATAGTAAATATATGAGTTATATTTACCTTAAATAAGGAAAAAAATCTTTTTTTTCTTCTCAATCTCTTTTGCATTTTTTTGTCCATTAGGTTTGTTAGGTCACACACACTGTAGAGGGGGTGAATACAGTGTACAATACAATCAAATCGAACTTTAATATATTAAGTAACAGAAAACAAACTTTATTGAAACAATAAACTCTGTTACAGTATGGAACTATTACCTCTCAGTGATGAACAAATATCACGAGAGCTGCTAGGGTTACAATGAATAATCTTCTCGAATATATTAACACTTTTAGTGTAAACCCTATGTCTATGTTTATATACTACACAGTTACAAGATAATTGCTAATTGATAAGGAATATAATTCTGCTTCCTAAAATATATCAATCAGATATCTTTTCTTCCAAGTATTCCATTCTTCACGGAATTCCTTCTTCATGCATATCTCTTCTTATGTTTATCTCGATCTTCTTTCCTTTAATCAGCTACTGTCCTTCTCTGATCATCCTTCAGCACTTAAGTTCTGATATCTACCTTCTGATGATTATCTCCTGATAATATAAGTATTGATATCCTTAAGTCCTGACTTCCATTATAAGTACTGATCAACAGTTAAGTACTAATTTGTCCTGTTAAGTAAGATCTAAAATCTAAACATAAATTATATTAGCCATGACATTATCAAATATATCTAACAATCTCCCCCAACTTGTAAATTAGCATAATATACAAGTTTAACAGATATTTGATGATGTCAAAAACATTAAGTACAAATGCATGAGAATTAGACTAGATAACTACAACTTACAGTCCTTAAAGCTTTACCAATATTCAACTTCTGATAACAACTTCAGTCTGTACAAATATCAGAATTTAAGCAGTTGTAGATCTTCGACTTGGCTTCATCATCTGATCTCTCTGATGTCAGCAGTTGTTCTGAGATAGTTCTTCAACAAACATTTATCAGCATATCTGAGTTCATCAATCATTCTCCTTTTGGCATCTTTAAGCTCTGCAGTATCTTCACCAGTTTGAAAGATTGCAGCTCTGAGATCATTGATCTTTGCTTTTCTCAACTCCTGATCTAGTCTTATGACATAGGCTTTGTCAGACTCCAGATTGAATTCAAGTCCCTTAATACCAAGATATGTTCTGATCTGTGCAGTATTAGGCTTCATATCAATAATATCACCATTGTGATCTCTGTACTTTGGAACATATGTGCTGTCAGACTTAACAGAATAAAGCCTTTTCTGTCTCTGAATCTGTTCTTTTAAGTAGTTTGCAGCAGTCCTTGTTATTCTGTCATCCATTTGAAGTAAGAAAAGTACATGCTCCAATTCTTCAAAATACTTCAATGGAATGGCATTTTGTCTTATATGATAAACCCTACCATCTGTCATGAAATACAACATGATGTATTCTTTCAAGTAGGTATGGTAAACCATCTGTACAGATTCCAGTTGATTCAATCTCTCAGGAGTTGCTCCAATACCTGGTTCACTCAAGGAAGTTGGATCATTGGTAGTGTTGTGTACTCTTCTTTCATCAGCACTTCCCAATCCAGTTTTATCTCTTGCTTCCTTTCCAGTAACTACTCTAGCTTCAAAACCACTTGCAGTAGTCTTCAAAGATTGAGTCTGTTTTGCTTTAGTGAATCCTGGTAGGAGTGTCTTTGATCTATCTTCTGATATCAAGTTAACTTGAGCTATGTCAGAGGTTACTTGCTTTTTCTGAATATCAGAACTTACAATTTCTTGACTCTGAACAACTTGAGCCATGTCAGAGGTTGTTTTAAGAACTTTTCTTGAAGTCAGAGCAAGATCATCCTTTTCATCAGTAATTTCTTCATCCTTAGGAGGTACATAAACCTTGATAGGTTCACCAACCTTTTCTTTACCCTTGGATCTTGGATCTATCTGTGGTTGTGATCTAGCCAATGTTGCTTCAGTATGTGTCCTTTCTTTGATCACAATGCCTTTGAGTTTTGGAAGTGGCTTTTTACCAGAAGCTTCAGATTTAGGTGTGACTTTTTCTGATTTAAGTCTGTCTTCTTCTTCCTTTAAACTTTCCAAGTCCATTCCTGGATTTTCCTGAAGAAATAACTGTCTTGACATTTCCTCATCAAGATCTAGAAGTTCATCAGAACTTATCCTTTTACCAGCAGCAAAACTTATTCTTTTCCCAGTATCAGAACTTGTCCTGTGACTAGCTTGTCTTGATGTGAATCCTCTACCTTGACTATGACCTCTACCCATTCCAGAGCTTCCTTGATCATCTTTTTCATTATCCTTTCCTGTCAGTGTCTTGTCAGTCTTACATTTGGACTTAATCACTTTCTCCCCCTTTTTGGCATCAGCAGGTAGTAGAAGAGAGATAAGCAATTCCACTGAGGATTGGATTTCAGTTAGTTGTGATTGCTGAGAAGCTTGATTTTTCAGAATTTCATCAATCTGAGCTTGTTGATGATCTTGAGTCTTCTCAATATAAGCAATCCTGTCAATGGTAGGTTGGAAGAACTTTTTCTTATCAATTTTCCAAACTTGTTCCTGTTTGATAAAGTTCTCCTGAATCTTGTGTAACTCTGCATGAGTAGTTGAATGAAGACCTTATAAATGTTTAGTACTCAATACAGTGACTCTAAGCTGAGTTTTGAAATCATCAGATTTTAACATTTCATCAGCTTTAGTCAAGTGCTCAGCAAGATGCTTGTCAGTTGGAACACATGAAATTGAGTTCCATTCCTTAGTCCACTCCTGACCTGCACGAGTTTCACTCCAAGGTACTGGTGCTTCTCCGGTAACAAACTTCTTAACCAGTTCAGACTTAGGAAGAGTCTGTTGAGGAGTAAGTCCTGAAGGACCTGCTTCATCAGCATCTACAGTTGGAGCAGCATCACCAGTATCTCCAGCATTTTCAGCATCAGAACTTAAAGAATCAGTATCTTCTGATAAAACAACAGTGTGAGTAGCAATGGAGGCTTCAGCATCCTCTAATTGCTGATCTTGTTCTAAGTTCTGATCAACAGCCATATCCTGATGCTCACCTAAATTCTGATCATCAGCAACTTGATGCAGAGAAGGTGTTGTTGATAACTCTGGAGTTTGAACAGCATCGGTAACAGGTGTTGTGGAAGAAATATTTGTTGTTGGAGCTTCTAAGAGAATTACTGCAGGCACAACCAAGTTTTGAACATCAATATCAGCACTTGTGCCTGGATCAACAGAAGACACAGAAGGTGTGTTAGCCTTTTCAGAAACAGCTTCCTGAGATGGAGTTGATGGAGAAGAAGTGACTGGAGCAAATTTCTTGTCTTGTGAGATCAGAGATTCCAGATCCCCTTCCTTAGCTGCTTCCTCTTCATCATCTGAAACTGGCCTTTTTGCCCTCTGTTTCTTGTATCTCTTTGTTGATTTGGATTCCTTGGGAGTTTCAGGAACTGTCATTCTTCTAAGCCGTTTGAGAAGCCTAGATCCCCCAATTCCAGAATTCTTCTGAGAAGTCACTTTCTCAGCTTCACCTACTACAGGTTCTGAAGAAGGAACATGTTCCTCAGTATCAGATTCATCTCTCAGTACAGTCCTCCTCCTCTTTTGAGGTGTTTGAGGAATAGTTTTTGTCCTCTTTGGCTTGGAGGATGAGGGTTGAACAGTCTGTGAAGTAGAGAGATAGGATTTGAGATAAGTCCTGAGGGTAGGTTGAGTAGTATGAGTGGTAGTTGCTGAGGATGATGGTTTTTGAGTGTTTGTGGTTGGTTGGACATCAGAGTAAACAGATCTATAAGTATCAGGATCAGCATTTACTAGGATCTGTTTTACAGACTGAGGAATCTGTAATGGTCTAACCACTTTTTTCTTAGTATCAGCATTTACCAGATCATTAAAATATCATTTTGCAACTCTAAAAGGTGGGGTTGAGGAACTGACTAATTGAGGTTCATCAGTACAAAAAGTATATATAAGTTGACAGAATCTAGCAAAATAGACAATATTTCTATCCTCTGTCATCCTATCCCCAATAAAACCAATTATTCCAGTTGCAAAATCAAAATGAGTTTGATGGATAATAGCATACCCTATGTGCTGACTCAGAATTGGGATAGCATCAAAATTCGAACATTTGTTCCCAAAAGCTTTGATGATGCAGTCAAAGAAAAAACTCCATTCTCTTCTGATATTAGCCCTTTTTAACTGCCCAAGCTTTGCCACACTCTTTTCATATCCCAAATCAGCCATTAACTCCTGAAGTGCTGATTCCTCTGGAGTTGAAAAAGTTCAATTTTCTGGGAGATGTAGAGCTTTGCGTATTGTACCAGGAGTGACTGCATAAGATGAATCACCCACTTCAAAAACAATACTGGGAGTGCCATGTTTACCACCATCATCAAAGTGCCCAGTCCACCAAAACGTCAGAACTTGTTGACTCGAAAAGACTTCAGGCTGAGTTAATGCATACCCAATCTCACTGTGTACAAGAAGATCTTGCACAAAATGCAATTCAGATGGAGCTTCAGCATGATCAAGAATTGCAGCATAGTTGTTTGGAACAAACTTAGCTCCATCAATGATTAAATCCTTAGGTGCCATGTGAAAAAATGAGATTCAAAAGTGCCTGTTAGGTGTTTGATAAGATGTCTGTATGAAAAACCAACGTGAGAAGAAAGAGAGTAAAAGTAAGTAAAGAGAAAAAATACGAAGAAAATAAAGGATTAAAGAAATCCTCTCTCTGTTGTACTTATACTCTGAACAAAAATGTTACCGTTGGACACCTGTCAGACATGCAGTAATAACGGATAGTTACTGGGCTCGAGAAAACAGGAATCATTACTTACTCAGTTGCCTGTTTTCAAGGAAAAACCGTTCCACTTACCCAGATATTCCATTAATCAAGGTGAAACAGTTTTAATTCAAAATTGAAACCGTTCCCACTGAGTTAATTATTTTTCACTGCATCATTAATATTCGGAAAGTAAATCACGTAAAAATGACCAAGATAAATGAGATGAGTAAGTACTGATAAAAAAAATCAGAACTTAAATTAAAACAGAATTTATATGGTCATCAGAATATCAATCAGGATGTAGCAATGCATTACTAAATATCTTAGAGACAAAATCTTGAAGCAAACACAAATTTCATTAATATATCAAGAGAATACATTTATGAAATTGAAATTTCATCAGTACTTATACAAGATTTCCCTAAGCTACGAAACCTAACATCAACAGCCTTAGTCCTAGCTAAGAAGCCTGACAAAGCTGATGATGAAGAAAAACAGGAAGAAGACAAGATTAAATCATTTCTTCTTCTTCCTACTCTTGACAAACAGAATGGCGAGTCTGATGATTCGCTCTTGCTGGCGGAGAGCTGCCAGTCTTTCCTCCTCCATTCGCTCCAGATGGCGATGGTAATCCATATAGAAGAACAGGAGGTGGGTCAGTACCTCCTGTGGGACAGAGTCCCATATCTCCTCAGGAATGGGCGTGACGTGCCATTCCTGCTGCCATTCGGCACAGCGTAGCTCCATATTGAAGTTTTGGTAGTTCAAAAACATGTTGAATCTGACCATTGTATTTTTGAAAGAAAAAGTATGAAGGTAAGTGTGTGAGAAAGAATTTGATGGGAAGGCTGATGTGAAGTGGCTGCTTATATAGGAAAGAGAATGCCAGGAGATGTAAAAGTATTTAATGCTGACATGTAGAATTAATTCTATCTCGTCTCCCTAGACTTTGAAAAAGAATAACATTCATTGGAAAGAGGAAACATGGTTTAAAGCGCACAAGAAACAAGTAACAGTGGACTGTTCAAGTACAAATACCATTAACCCTAACCATAGTGACTATTAATCTTCCACTTCAACATATTCAAATATTAATTGAGACTGTTATCAAATTTTATTCACAGATAAGTCAAGTAAAACATTAGACTGTAATATCAGAACTTAGACTTATATCAGAACTTAACAATCATCAGAACATAATTTCTTAACTCGAAAAAGGAATGCCTATCTTAGTAAGTTCTTATACAAGTTCTGAGTTATACTCTTCAGAACTTAATCATCAGAATATGCAACCAGAGCTTGTCCTCAGAATTTGTGCAATAATGACACAATGACTGTTTATCTAAAATACCATAGACCACCACAGAAATTTTCATCATTCAGATGGAGTGATTAGTGTGTGCATTAAGCTAAATAACAGACAAAGAGTAAAGTCTGATTCACTTCAGTACATCTTAGAAATAAGGCATAACTAAAATTTTGTTAAAGAGCTGTCATTGTCCTGAAACCTACTGATGAATGAGTTCATGCTTGAGTCCACCTCAACTGTTTTGTGCTAATTTTATGCATCTTTTGAAATTCTATTTTACAGTGGCTTCTCAGTGTAAGTGAGTCACGACTGCTTATAAGAATTTATGCTATTATCAGAGTATTTCTCCAGTAATCATAGAGTGTGAAAAGTCACCAAGAAAATTTGCTTTTCTAATGCATATTTACTTAATACCAGCAATGCACTTGGGTCGTCCCTTCCACATTTTTACTCTAGATCTCAAAGGAGTACCTGATTTTATTCTTTGATCTTTTTGCTTTTTCTTTTGATAAGTGAGGTTTATCAGCACTTAGTACAATCAGCAGTTTTACTAGTATCAGAACTTAACAGATGAGTAGCATTATTCTAATTTGTGACTTAGTAATAAGATAAACAAAGTAAACTCAACTAAGCTCAATTATCAGAATTTGCTAGTGTCATAAGATTTCCACTGAAATAATTACTTCTTACATGGAATCATTTCTTTATTGAAGACTACTAGGTCAGTATCTAGCACAGTTATCCTCATAGGATCGTATAGTTACTTGAACAGATTTATCACTTATCAGAGTTTAGAAACATATATCAGACAACAATCAGTACTTAAACGTGTATTCCAATTAAGCACGGAATAAACAAAGAGATTACATTCTGTAAATACTGATCATAAAGTCTGATGCATCAGAAAAAAACTAGACAGATTTAGAAAAAGAACATGAGACCATTCCAAGTTCATTTACCAATCTTGTAAAAGTGGCTTCACATAGTGGTTTTGTGAAGATATCTGCTAGTTGTTGATCTGTTGGAACAAAGTGCAATTCCACTGTACCTTCATCCACATGTTCCCTTATGAAGTGGTAACTGATGCTGATGTGCTTTGTCATAGAGTGTTGAACTGGATTACCTGTCATAGCAATAGCACTTTGATTATCACAGTAAATAGGGATTTTGAAATATGTTAACCCATAATCCAGTAACTGATTCTTCATCCAAAGAATCTGTGCACAATAGCTTCCTGCAGCAATATACTCTGCTTCTGCAGTTGATGTGGAAATTGACTTTTGTTTCTTGCTGTACCAAGAAACCAATCTGCCTCCAAGAAATTGGCAGCTTCCACTTGTGCTTTTCTTGTCAATTTTGCAACCTGCAAAATCTGTATCTGAGTAACCTATTAGTTTAAAATCTGATTCTTTAGGATACCATAATCCCAGAGCAGCTGTTCCTTTAAGATACTTAAAGATTCTTTTCACAGCTGTTAAGTGAGGTTCTCTTGGATCTGCTTGAAATCTTGCACAAAGACAGGTAGCATACATGATATCAGGTCTACTAGCAGTTAGATAGAGTAGAGAGCCAATCATACCTCTATAGTCAGTATTATCTACTGATTTACCGGTATCCTTATCCAGTTTTGTTGCAGTGGCCATAGGAGTGGATGCACTTGAACAATCTTGCATTCCAAATTTCTTCAGCAAGTTTCTGGTGTACTTGGTTTGACAAATAAAAGTGCCTTCTTCATTCTGCTTGACTTGAAGGCCCAGAAAATAGCTAAGTTCCCCCATCATACTCATTTGATATCTTGACTGCATTAGTTTGGCAAACTTCTTGCTAAGTTTGTCATTTGTAGACCCAAAAATGATATCATCAACATAAATCTGAACCAGAAGTAAGTCCTTTCCATGGTTGAGGTAGAACAGTGTTTTGTCTATTGTTCCTCTGTTGAATCCACTTTCCAGAAGAAACTGAGCTAAAGTCTCATACCATGCTCTAGGAGCTTGCTTAAGTCCATAAAGTGCTTTATCAAGCCTGTAGACATAATCTGGATGTTTGGTATCTACAAAGCCTGGAGGTTGTTCAACATATACCTCCTCCTCCAATTCTCCATTGAGAAAAGCACTTTTCACATCCATTTGAAAGACAGTAAACTTTTTGTGAGCAACTTAAGCCAAAAATATCCTTATGGCTTCTAACCTAGCAACTGGTGCAAATGTTTCATCATAATCAATTCCCTCCTGTTGAGAATATCCTTTTGCAACCAGCCTTGCCTTATTCCTTGTAATTATGCCATCACTGTCAGTTTTGTTTCTGAATACCCACTTTGTACCAACAACATATCTATTCTTTGGTCTTGGCACTAGGGTCCATACTTTGTTTCTTTCAAATTCATTTAACTCTTCCTGCATTGCTTGCACCCAATCAGCATCTTGAAGAGCTTCTTCCACTTTTTTTAGCTCAGTCTGAGAGAGAAAAGAATTGTAGAGACATTCATTTGAAGTACCTGTTCTAGTTCTGACACCTGCATCAGGATTTCCAATTATCAAATCAGGTGTATGTGATTTTGTCCACTTCCTTGCAGATGGAAGGTTTTCTCTAGAACTGGATGCTCCCCCATGATCCATGCTATCTTCATTTTCATTTTCTGATGCTCCCCCTGAAACTATGCTCTCTGAGTTGGATTCTTCAGTATTTAGATTTTCAGCACTATCAGAACTTGGCTTATCAGAACTTGACGAATCAGAACTTGAAGAGCCAGATGCATGTTCTGATGTTTCTTGAGATGTGGTGGGATCTTGAGTATGCTCCCCCTGCATAGGTGCATCTTCCTTTGGCGTAGTCACCACAGTTTCAATAACATCAGAGTTTAATCCATCAGAGTTTACAGTATCAGGACTTAGACTGTCAGGATTTTCAGTATCAGAATTTGAGTCTTCATTTTCAAATCTCAGCTGATCATGGTCAATGAAATCTTTAAGACCAGTAATCTTCTTGTCATCAAAAGAGATATTGATAGATTCCATGACCACTTTTGTTCTCAAATTATAGACTCTGAAGGCTTTTGTGGAAAGTGGATATACAACAAAGATTCCTTCATCAGCTTTTAGATCAAACTTTGATAGTTGTTCAGGATGAGTCTTGAGAACAAAACACTTGCATCCAAATACATGAAAATATTTCAGATTTGGCTTCTTTTTCTTCACCATCTCATATGGTGTTTTTCCATGCTTGTTAATGAGTGTTGCATTTTGAGTAAAACAAGCAGTCTGCACAGCTTCAGCCCAGAAATAGGTTGGAAGCTTTGCTTCTTCAAGCATTGTACGTGCAGCTTCAATGAGAGTTCTATTCTTCCTTTCAACAACTCCATTTTGCTGTGGAGTTCCAGGAGCAGAAAATTCATGCTTTATTCCATGGTTTTTGCAGAACTCTTCCATTATCAAATTCTTGAACTCAGTGCCATTATCACTCCTTAAAATTTTCACAGAATCTTTGACCATTTTATCCAGCTGTTTGACATGATCAATCAAGATAGATACAGTTTCACTTTTTGTGTGCAAGAAATACACCCATGTGTATCTGGTGAACTCATCCACTATGACCAACGCATACTTCTTCTTTGCAATAGACATGACATTTACTGGACAAAATAGATCAACATGTAGTAGATGATAAGGCTCAAGAATTGATGATTCAGTCTTGCTCTTGAATGAAGATTTTCTTTGTTTGGCTTTCTGACAGGAATCACAAAGACCATCAGGAGCAAATACTGACTTTGGCAGTCCTCTCACAAGATTTTTCTTGACCAGTTCATTTATATTGTTGAAATTTAAATGAGAGAGTTTCTTATGCCAATTCCAGCTTTCTTCAATTGATGCTTTACTCATCAGACAGATTGCAGAACCATCAGTACTTGTTGAAAGCTTAGCTTCATAAATGTTACCATGCCTGTATCCTTTCAGAACAACTTTGCCTTTAGATTTACTCACAATTTCACAGTGTTCTTCAAAGAAATCAACATGATAACCTCTGTCACAGATTTGACTTATACTCAGTAGGTTGTGTTTAAGTCCTGAGACCAGAGCTACTTCTTTAATTATGACATTTCCAAGATTGATATTGCCATATCCCAATGTTTTTCCAATATTGCCATCTCCATAAGAAACACTTGGGCCAGCTTTCTCCACAAGAGTCTGATAGCAGGGCCTTATTTCCAGTCATATGTCCTGAACATCCACTGTCCAGAACTAGAATATTTTTCATGTTGCCCTGCAATCATAAAGACCACTAATTATTAGTTTTACGGACCCAGACTTGCTTGGATCCTTTGGCCTTATTAAGTTTGTTAACATTTGCAGCGGATTTAGCATCAGAGTTTATGTTAACATTTTTCTTATCAGAACTTACACGATCAGACTTTGAATCAGAATTTACACTAGAAGGAATAATGGAAACTTTCTTCAAAGAAGGTTTTATTTGATAATAATCATAGTACAAGCTATGATATTCCTTACAAGTATAAATGGAATGCCATAAACTACCACAATGAAAATAAGGATTTTGTGGTTTGTATCTAACAGACTGACTCTTAACTCCTGATTTTGAAGGTAAGGAGTTAATATTCTTATTCTTCCTGCAAAAAGAAGCCAGATGGTTAGAACTTCCACAGTTATGACATGTTTTCCTAGGAGCATCAGGAACAGGTTTATAATTATTGCTTTTATTCACACCTTCCTTTCCATTCCTACTTTTCCTAGGTGATTTTACCTTATTTGCATTCTTAACATCTTTCAACTTATGCTTAAGCTGCTTCTTTGTCATTAAGCCTATGTTCACTTCAGCTGTCTTTTCCTGTTTTAGTTTGTCAGAAGTTAATTCCTTTGTAACTTCTGATTTCTCATTTTCAGACTTTACAGTTACAAATTTAACAGGTTTTAACTTTGGCTTTTGCTTATCAACAGGCTTAATTTCTTCAGTTCCTTTATCATTCTTATCTTCTCCATAACCTAAGCCCTCTTTCCAGTTTCCACTACTTAGCAAATTTTGAGTTGTTTTGCCAGAGTTAGTCCAAGTCCTGATAATCTCTCTTTCCTTTTCTAACTCAGTTTTTAGAGATTCATTCATTTTTAGCACTTCATCCCTAACATAAAAAGCATCATCTCTATCCTTCTGAGTTTGATGGAACATGACTAACTCTTTTTCTAAGAAATCATTTCTTTTCTTAAATGCAAGATTTTCAGAAGTTAATCTTTCACATGTTAAAGTTTGATCTCTATAACTAACAAACATAGTTTTAAGATATCTTCTCAACTCATTAATAACATCAGTATGAAAAGCATAAGTAGTCTGAGGTACCTTTGTTTCAGCAGCTTCAGAACTGCTCTCAGCACTTTCTTTATCAGCATTTGCCATCAATGCATAGTTTTCCTCACTTTCAGAGTCTGAGGTGTCTGTCCAACTTTTCTGCTTTGTGACAAGAGCCTTGCCTTTGTCACCCTTTACCTTCTTGCAATCAGGAGATATGTGGCCTTTCTCACCACAGTTATAGCATTTAACATTGGTGTAATCTCCTCTGTCAGACTTTCCTCCTCTGCCTTCAGATCTTCTAAAATTCTTCTTATCAGAACTTATGTCTTTCCTGGAAAACTTCTTTCCCTTCCTGAACTTCCTGTATGCAATCTTTGTGATTCCTTTCACCATAAGAGCACACAGCTTCATCATCTCCTCATCAGCATCAGTCTCAGGCAAGCTTTCAGAATCTGAGTCATCATCACTTTCAGAACTTGATGACTCAGTTTCAGACTTTGTGATAAGAGCTTTACCCTTGTCTTTCCTTGAGGAAGCTGCTTTGGGGAATTCTTCTTCAGCCTTAAGAGCAACTGTCCTTGACTTTCCTCCTTTCCTCTTGCTTCTTTGTTCCATCTCAAGCTCATGAGTCTTGAGCATACCATAGATTTCGTCAAGAGTTGTTTCATCAAGATTATAGTTGTCTCTTATTGTCGTTGCCTTCAAATCCCAGCATTCAGGAAGAGCTAACAGGAACTTAAGGTTTGAATCTTCAAGATCATACTCTTTATTAATCAATGACAAATCATTCAAAAGTTTGACAAATCTATCATATAAATCATTTAATGACTCATTAGTCTTTGAGTCAAAGTGTTCATACTCTTGAGTGAGTATTGTCTTCCTGTTCTTCTTAATTGTCTCTGTTCCCTGACACCTTGTTTCCAGAGCATCCCATATCTCCTTAGCAGTCTTGCAGTTGATTACCCTGTTTGACATTACATTATCAATGGCACTATGCAGTAAGTGTCGTACCTTGGCATCCTTAGCAATTGATGCTATATCTTCAGCAGTATAATCACTCTTCTCCTTTGGTACGGTCTTTGCTGCTTCACCTGCAACTGCAACAGCGAGCTTGGTTGGTTTGTGAGGGCCTTCCTTGATTCTATTAAGGTATTCTGGATCTGTTGCTTCCAGGAACATGGTCATCCTTACCTTCCATATGGGATATTCAGATGGTCTCAGTATGGGAACCCTGATAGTCTCATACTGACTTTGAATTTGTGACTTTGGAGGTTCTTCAGTTTTGGTAGGCTTAGTTGGAGTTTCTGTGTCAGACATGATTGTGTATGGATCTTTAGCTGTATGTGTGTTAACAGATTGGCTCTGATACCACTTGTTAGGTCACACACACTGTAGAGGGGGTGAATACAGTGTATAATACAATCAAATCGAACTTTAATATATTAAGTAACAGAAAACAAACTTTATTGAAACAATAAACTCTGTTACAGTATGGAACTATTACCTCTCAGTGATGAACAAATATCACGAGAGCTGCTAGGGTTACAATGAATAATCTTCTCGAATATATTAACACTTTTAGTGTAAACCCTATGTTTGTGTTTATATACTACACAGTTACAAGATAATTGCTAATTGATATGGAATATAATTCTGCTTCCTAAAATATATCAATCAGATATCTTTTCTTCCAAGTATTCCATTCTTCACGGAATTCCTTCTTCATGTATATCTCTTCTTATGTTTATCTCGATCTTCTTTCCTTTAATCAGCTACTGTCTTTCTCTGATCATCCTTCAGCACTTAAGTTCTGATATCTAACTTCTGATGATTATCTCCTGATAATATAAGTACTGATATCCTTAAGTCCTGACTTCCAGTATAAGTACTGATCAACAGTTAAGTACTGATTTGTCCTGTTAAGTAAGATCTGAAATCTAAATATAAATTATATTAGCCATGACATTATCAAATATATCTAACAAGGTTGATGAAGAAAATGATCCTCAATTGATAATATTGCATCTAAAACTCTGTGTAAAGTTATGCTTGTGGTCGAAGAAGATCGGCTATAAATTCATGAAATAAAATGGTTCCTCTCATCACCTCCTACTATATGTAAGAATCTAGCAACTTACTCTTCAGTCGACATCCGTTGAGTTGGTCAGAGACCTCCATAATTTTTTAATATACTACATAATTGTATAAAAGGTTTTTTGTTCATACAGATTATTTCACGACATTTAGCATGGTTTGAAAGATCATCCGTTATCTCTTCACGCACTCTTTGTCTATGTAATCGTAGTTCCCTACTAGGAAAATTAATACGCTTCATACGCTCATGTATACGATGCACAAAAAATACAAAAACTAGACAAATTCATTGAATGGCGACATGTTGTTGCATGAGTACCCATTGACGAAGTTGATTTTCCCTCTCAATCCTATTATGGTCCATCTTCATATAAATTAGAATCAGTATTACACATAATATAATCTACAATTTAAACACATGGTTCATGCCTTTTGCCTTGAACGAACTGATATCATAAAACCTTATTTTTCTATTAAAGAAACAACAAAAATCACCAAACACACATGTAAATTACCCATATAGACACATATAATATGTTTATATGCAAATACATATAATTGTCTCTAGATTTATACAAAAAATAGGAGGAAAGCTAACAAAAAAGGTGAATAATATACCTTAGAAGAATCACACGATTAAATAAAGCGAGGTTGTCAATTATTAATGATATATACCGATGATTCAAGATACCTTGAACAAATTTCTCTCGGAGACGTGTATTAAAGCTCAGAAAAAAGAAGAAGACGTGAAGAAGAGCACTTCCGAGCTATTTGAACGTGTAAGAAACCCTATCAACTGATAAGTGTTTCCCGTGGTATTACCGGTATATCAAAATATTAGACGGAGACGTGCTTCTGTTCTTTCTCAATCGTCCTCTTTTTGGGCTGAAAATAATTGAGAGATATCGGGCCTAATTTTCTCTCCTAATCTTTTTTTTTCTTCCCTACAAAAACTCTGGAGCATGATTAGAAAAGGAAATATGGATAACTTTTTTTTCTTTTCTTTCACTTTTACAACTATGGAGCACAGGGTTAGTGCATCTCCAATATAGATACCCTTAAGAGATACCAAACATGTCTAATACACTATTATTATTGTTTATATTTTTAATTATTCATGTTTTATCTATCACCCTTAATGTGTTAGAAAATGAAAAGTTTGAGGCATATTTTAGGCATGTTTTTGATGTAATTTTCTAAAACTAATTGTTGGAGGTTGTTCCTTGTAATGAGGACTTAAATTTTTATATTTAAAAATAAGTCATTTCTTAGTATAATCCATATAGAAATTGAGTTAAAGTTTATAGGTTGAAAAAGGTTGTGTGAGTTTATCCCACGTTGATAAGGTAATGAGAGGTTGAGTACTTTATATAGTACCATGTGCAAGTGTAGTATACAACTACTAAGGCATGGCTTGAAAATAAATGGATGAGTCCGTAAGAAATCGTCCCACTAAGCACCATCGTACATCTATCTCGCTCAGATCATCAGTATTACCTTCATATAGCAATCCAACATGTTCTTCCCCCTCGATACATTTCATAGCGAACTCCTCTTCCATTTCCTGAATCGTCGACCTTTATTCGGCCATAATGTTTTATCACAATAAATTATAATATAAAATACAGAGCCAAAAACTAGACATTTGACATAGAATAATTGATAGATTTACACCCTTATTATGTCAAAAGATAAGATTTTAATATGAAACAATGTTGGGTTTTAAGAGAGAGGGGACTTGGTTCATATTGTTGCAAACAATTTACAAGTTACTTACCTTTTTTGGCTAATAACTTATTTTTAAAACATTAGAGGTTATGTCTATTTTTAGGTTTAATGACTTTTTGGCCCTTAAAGTGTGACGCCCTCCAAACCCGGGGTCTAGATTTGGGGGTCACTTGCCACTAAATTATAATAAAATAATCACAGCGGAATAATATAATAAATACGACCCCTTTACCTGCACTGGATCGATCACAGGTTATAGTATGGAACAGGCACTACTACAAATCAAGTGTTATTACAAACCATAGTCTAATTAGTTTTACAACTTATTCAAATTTTATTACAAACCTCTAGACTAATTAAGTATCCCAAACTGTCTACCTGGAAACACACCAACTATTTACAAACACATAACCTCTGGTCAGACCTGGAACTTAAGCTTGCCCTGGCCTAGCTGAAAGAATCAAGATAAGAAACAAGTATGAGCGAAAGAAATGCTCAGCAAGTAGTAAATAGCTTATGATTTGGAATAACAACAGTATATCTGATGAACAAAACCAACTACAATAACTGAACAGTATCAAAACTGATATAAATTTGATAATAAACAACATTTGCAATATATTATGTTTTGGGATTAGAATCTTCGAACGACGGTGTGTTGCCGCCGGTGATCAGCCGCGGAGCAACACCGGTATGCCGAAGCATATCCAACTAAACAAAAGGTACCCAAGGCACATATCGGCCTAGCAAGGTGTTATATCCTGTATAACACATAGCTCACACTGGACCGCCGCCACGGCCTCTTACGCAACCATCCAACCCATAAAACCAGTTTACGTCAAAGGAGTCGAATCAAATGACATCCTTAACCACATAACTCCCCATTTCTCATGGTCCGGAGTTTTCTCAACAACCAATGGCGAAATAACCAGAACAATTAGTTATTCGCTAGTCTTAATTCAAAGCTTCACTGTATAGAGTAAGTTATAGCGAAATGTAAAAATATTTAACTATTCTGAACTTAGAATAGTAGAGAAATTGAAAGGATAAATTCAGAGTCAATAACACTTGAATGGTATGTGAACATATAAATATTTGCATAATAAGATTCAAAATAAACGTCACTGGAATAATAAGTGAAGTTAGGGTACTTGCATAATATGATTAGAAATGAACGTCACTTGAACGATAAGTGAAGTTAGGGGTTACTTGCCTGGTATGCTCAATAACCTCTTACTTTAACTCTGCTTCTAACTGCTGGCTACTATCTCCGTCTAACAATTGACTGCGCTCCTTGCTACTCGATTCTATAAACAAAAGGATTATCTTAAGTGACAGAACTAAACTCAATCGACGTAACTATACGTCTTGACATCTACCCGACCGTTTATAATTAACATGGCATTTTAAAACTGTAAACAAATAGCATATATATCACGTAACATGTAATCATGGTATTCATATAACACGTACTCACATATTTTTCATGTAACACATAAGTCAGATCATTAAGAGGTACGTCTCAGTGCGTTCAGAATGAAAATCAGTTCAATATTAGCATTTACCAATCAAATATCGACTCAAACTGATGCATAAATCAAATGACATTGCAATACAAAAGAAATTAGGTCTCAAAAGTATTTTTATTGAAAGCGCAATATTTTTCTGAGTCTGTACGCGTTCGTTTCGTATTAAACGGACGAACGGTTTAATTGTTATGAATAAAATAAGGAATAAATAGAAATAAATCAATTAATAATAATATTAATTGATTTTTAAATACCAAAATATAATTTTAAACCTTTAAAATATTTTTTAGAAATTATTTGAATTAATTATAAATAATTAACATTTATTTAACCATTGATAAATAAAATTAATTGATTAATTGATTTTTAATCAATTAATTAAATTCATAAATAATTAACTAAAATGAATTATAAATAATTAAATCAAATTGGATTTTTGAAAATAATAAAAGAAAATAATTTTAGGAATTTAGAATAACTAAGAAAATAATTTTTTTTGGTATTTAAAATAATTAATAAATGATTTTTAAAAGTAAGAAAATGAATTTTGAAATAAAAGTAAAAAGAAATTAATAAAAACAGTTTTCAGATGGCAGTCTTCTTCTCCACAGAATCAAATGGTGGCCCTGGAGGTGGGACTTCGCCAGCTACACGAAGAACACGGCCGGCGGTTCGCCGGTTTCTGGAATTTCCAGATTCCGACCGAACGTCCGGCCATCTCCGGCATGCCCTATAGTCCCCAAAACACCAGCGTTTCTACTTGTTTCTGCTTCCAAACGCACCCTCGTGATTCCAGAAACAAGATTCAATCCTCACCATCCTCAATTAACCCCAGGAAATCAACCCCCGGCCAAAACCGTTTCCAACTCCGGCGAACAACCGGTAAATATCAAAATCATTTAATTCTGAACCAAAATCAATGATAATGGTACCAAATCAAAGCTTGTAGTACGTATAATCTATTCATAACCTCAGAAATCATCAAGAACATCATTATAATCAAGAAAATCGAATTGAAAATCCACAAAACATAGAACTCGACTTTAACACTCCCGGAATCAAACAACATATATTTATAATCAAATCGACTGTAAACCATCATCTAAAACTATCTGTAACAACAGAATCAATCAAAAATCAACACAACTCAAGAACGATTTCAAGAATAAAACTAAAAAAATCGATTTTTCGAAGTACTATACCTCAGATATTGAAATTGGTATGGTTAGAAAGGGCTTGAAACGAGGATCAAATTGATATGCAGAGCGTTTGATTTGGCTTCCTGGTTAATTCAAAATCATCAATTGAAGTTCTGAGAAAGGATCTCACCCCCAAGACTGTTCTTGGTGTTTATGAATTTTCTGAATTTTTATAAAATAAAATTAATTAATTAATCCTGTTCAGCAATTTATATTAATTCTGAAATTATATCCCCAAAATAAATTAAGGGTGTTTTTATCCCTAAATTACAATAATTAAGCCCCAAAATAATAATTACGGGGAATAATTTTAAAAACGATAAAATACAAAATTAATATCAAAATTCCCCGAAAATTGCGAATAATTTAAAAATACAAAAATGAAAGGTATTTAAAATACGAATAATTTTATAAAAATAAAAACATCGATTTTGTAGGGTTTGTCGTCCCGGTGGGGTCCCGGTCCGTTGATTTTTGAAAAACGGAAACGATCCCTAAATTACCAGAAAATCCCGAAAACACGTAAAATACATTCAAACGCACATAAAATCAAATAAAACAGGTATCTTAATAAAGACACTAATAATTATGTGTCCCGTTTGCAGATAAGTTCATATAATTGCAATTTAAACATATTTTTAATCAGTCGAAAAAAATTTATGGCCCGCACAGAAACACACATAACAGTTATAACATCTCATATCATAGCAACAATTACTTTAAATTTATAAAACACACAATATTTATTTATTTAACATATAATATTCACATAATTTTCCCGGATATTACATAAAGTATATAGCGCTATACCCATCATCCCCAAATGATTGAACTCGTACCATTCGACCCCCAGGGTATGGCATTACGTACCTTTTAACCTTTTTTCTGATATGAACGATATACCGGTACATATCAGAGGGGTAAAAAAGACATTATCTCACCGGTTTATACCGATATAAAGGTCAAGAGGTAAATTTCATAAAAACCTTAAGGGCTAAAAGGTACATTGTCGCGCCGCGTCCCGACACGGGCCGGGTCGAAGGGCGATTTGGGCAAATGTATCGGCCTCTCACATACGCGAGGTGACCTGGGCGAAGAATTTTACTACTGGTTTAATTAAAATATTTTCTAACTTGTTATATTATTTTAATATGGATATTGAGTCAGTGTTTCTATAACAGAAGATATCAGTATTTGTTGATCAGAGTTTAACAAACTCTGGTATTGCTGAATAAATACCGATATCAGTATTTGCTGAATCAGAGTTTAGCAAACTCTGATATGCTGAATAAATACTGATATGAATATTAACATTTGATGTCTGGTTGGATTAAATGCTGATATATCAGAAACTTATCAGAGTTTAACAAACACTAATTCAGACTGTTACGATTCTGATTCTGGAAATATTCTATTAAATGTAATTTAAGCCATAATTTTTATTTTAATTAATGGATTATTTTCAGTTATATTTTAGTTTTATTTATATACAGAACTTAACGTTTGGAAAAGAAAATACTCAATCCACAGACTTGTGAAAACCCTAGCTTCTTCTCTCTCTTTTTTCTCCACATACATACAATATTTGTGCATAGGTTTTCTGGGCGAACTGATGTACAGGTCGTCGTTGAGCATTAACATGACTGTGGACGCATTGCTCTGTATTGTTTTATTCTGGAAGCGATATTATTGCAACCCAACACAGCGTAAGTAGGACAATAATTTCTTCAAGAACAGTCTATACTTCTCGAATGCTAGGCAACTTAGCTGTTATTGGTTCTTTCAGAATTTATTAAAGCTTCTGATAGAGCTAAATGATTCTCTCCCTTCTTTGTTAATTCAGTTTCTGATTATATCTTATTATTTTGCATTCGTGATTTATTTTGTTAATTAATTGTTTGTCTGTTTTTGTTAATTTATAATTATATAATTGTCACATTATTGCTCGTAGTGTTAGTTTGTACCCAACATAATGTTCAATAGTTGGCACCCCATAAATGATGCAAGATTGTCCACAAACAGATAATAAAAAAATAAGATATAATATAATAGGTATGAGTACTATATAATTTTAGTATAAGTATTTGAGGGTTTTTTAATTCAAAAAGGATGTAAAAAATTGACAACTTCTCCCGACACATTTTAGGCAATTTAGCAGGGGGCACCAAAAAGAGTAATACAACGTAGATTTTGTCACATCTCTTAGCAACTATTAATGCTTTTACACAACTACAAAAACAATAACTTCTAAATGAATGTGATATCCACCAGTTTTCTCCCAAATAGATGGACGAGATTATCAAATGATCGATTGAAACATCAATTTTTCTTTCTCCTATATTTAGGAAATTTTCTTTATGAATAAAGTTAAACAAACTTTCATTTTCCTCATTCAAACCCAACATCACAATTATACTAGTCACTAGCTTTAATACATTATGATTTTACATGTTTATGTACCCCTAATCTTACTTTTTTCAATAATACCTTCAATTAAATAATTAATTCTTACTTATTAAGATTTTTCATTTTTTTGCCAAAAGTTATTTATTCAGAAATAAATTATATTAAATTGCACTATCAGCAATAAAATTTCTCCCATTAAATTTTTTTTACTATCTAACCGCAAGGCATTCCAAAAAAATTACACCCTTAAAATTTAAATTACAAGCAAATCTGAAAATAAAAAAATGATTGCAACATCCTGATCGTCTATATATATCTTCCAATCAAGAGTACCTCCTCATATTTGAATAATTGGTAACAAATATATGATGAGCAAAAGAAAATACCAAAAAAATTGTCTTAAAATATTTTAAAATTATTCTCAATAAAGTATTATAAAGTAATAATCTAACTCTGACCAAAAGGAGTCTTATTGGCTATGCACCTAATTTTACAAAACATAGTTAACAAAACATTGATAATTACATGAAAATTGTGTCTATATTAGAATTTTAAAACTCGATAATACAATGTATAAAAAAATAATATATTATTAAAAATTATTAGCTAATAACTTTCTTATTAATAATTAATAATTAGGTGCATGTATACGCAATTTATATTCATTACTAAGAATTCAAAATAACATTAATAAAATATTTACATGTGTACTCTTATATTTTTACAAGTAAAAACTCTTAATGTTGATGTTGAGAAGAATTTGTGGCACATATTTCTCATAATAAATTATATTTACAAATGTAGCTTCTCGAGAAAAACTTCGTATGTAGAATTAAAATAATAATACTAAAATTACAGGTTTTTATAAGAAATCTCAATTTCTCTGTCTCTTAGAAAATATTCATTCATATATGTGTATATATTTAAAAATGATAAATTTATCATTTATCTATCACCTTAAATCTATCATTCATCAATACTTATAACATATATTTCAGATCTTTTTATTAAAAAGGTATACTCATACATTTTTTAAAATTATCTTTTAAATTACTTATGTAAAAATGAAAAATTGATATGAACAAATATAAATAAATTAATAAGTATCTAAATGTTTTATAAAATAATAATATACTTTATTCGTCCGACTAAAACTGTCTTGTTTGAATTTTTTATAGTCAAATTGACCGAATTTTAACTAAAAATTAAGTGTATCATATTATTAATATTTTTAAAGAAATGTATCATTTAAAAGATTGTCGAATCTACTTTAAATTTTATCTTTCATTTCAAAATTTAAAAGAATATTTTTTTTAATTTTCAGTCAATATTGGATCAAATTGACCACCAAAAGTCAAATATGACATTTAATTTGGGACAAGGGGAGTATATTACTTGAAGGTATACACATAAAAAAAATCAAATATATGCGAGATTTTTATATTTGTAAAATACAGAATCGTGTGTGTGTAAATATTGCGCAAAGTACTTACACAAATGCAAACAGAATTCTTTTATTTGATTTTATTGAGAAATTTGAGTTGTCACATACTTGCATCTTTATTGATTCTCGAACATTCAACTATTATTAAAAGTAAAAGGGAACAATGTTACCGACATCCTCGAATTTTTCTTCTAATATATTTTTTTTGGAATGAGGCAAAGGGAATTTTTCTTATGCACTACAATACCAGGCAAAACTTGAGCATCGATATCTTCACTCTTTACTCCATGAGGTAATTCCCAATCAAAAAAATTAAGCAAATTAGCGAGTATAAGCTCAAGCGTTGTAAGTCCCATTTTAATTCCAGGGCAACTTCTCCTACCCATTCCAAATGGGATGAGTTGAAAATCTTGCTTCATAAAATTAATTTGTTTATCCAAAAATCTCTCTGGAATGAACTCATCTGGCTTTTCCCAAGTCTCGGGATCTCTCCCAAGAGCCCACGCATTCACATAAACTGTTGTTTTAGCATCAATTTGATAATTATTAATGACACGTGCCTCCATAGCTTCCCGTGGAATTAATAGAGGAATGATAGGCTGAAATCTAAAAGCCTCCCTTATCACTGCACTGAGATAGGGGAGAGGTGTAATTTGAAGATCATCTTCACTTATAAATCCGTCTTTTTTTCCGATCAATATCCTCACTTCTTCTTGAACTTTCTTCATTGCTATAGGGTGCTTCATTAAAAAAGTCATGGTCCACACTGTTGTTCCTGCTATTGTCTCGCTCCCCCCAAGAAATATATCCTGCAAGATAATTTATTTTCTTACAAATAATAAATATGAATAAAAAAAACCACCAAAATTCATCTAGAAAACTTGTTTACCGTTAAAAGAGCTTTGATTGTATTAAAAGTTAAATGATTTGAAGTGGAGTGATTTTGTTTAAGCTGAAGTAATATATCAATAATATCCTCTCCTGTGGCGCTTGGTTTTGGTTTATTTGGATCAAGGTGTTCATCTATTAGTTTTTGGTATAAAATATCCATAAATTTGAAAGGTTTATCTAGCCGAGCACACTTCCCAGTCAGCACATCAAGCCATCTTGTTAAAGGAAAATAATCTGAAAAATAGAAAGTTGCAAGAGCTTGTTTAGCCAGAGCCTCCAATTGTTGTTTGTGTGCCTCCTCAAATATATTACCAAAAATAACTTTGGTAATAATAGTGTTTGTGAGATTAATGAGTTCTTCACTGAGGTTATAAGGTTTGGATACTAGTGTATGTTGAGTAATTTTATTGATCATTTGAGTCACTTCATCTTCTCGAATGGGACGAAAAGATAAAACTCTCTTTGCACTTAAAATATGAAGATTCACAATCTTTCTCAATTCTCTGCATCTCTCGGTATATGATGAAAATGCCAAATCTAATTCTTTGTATGAAATTTGTAGAAATCCAAAGAAATCAGGTCTATGACAGAAGTTTAGGTCATGTGTTTTCATTATTTCTCGGGCCATTTGTGGAGAAGAAACAACTATGACATTTCTAAAACCTAGCTTGAGAGAAAAAATGGGGCCATAAATTTTAGAAAGCTTCCATAATTCAAATGAAAGGTTTGGCTTATTAAATAGGCGTAGATGTCCAATTATGGGAAGCCCGGGGGGACCTGGTGGATGAGGAACCATACCTCGTTTTTGTAATTTTGGAAGAAGGAATAAAACAAAACATGGCAGGAAAACTAAAAGAGAAAGAAGAAGTAAACTCATTGTTGGTTGATGAAACTAGAGTTTGTTTACAACTTGTCTTGTCAAAATATTAAGTGATTATATCGATATTTATATACAGATATTACAAGAAGATAACAAGAATATATGATATCTAACTTTTTATGAAAATTTATAAAGATTTCATTTGTTAATTATAAAAAATTAGTATCCAAGATTTTATTTTCAAAATTCTCAAAATTTGAAAAGATATCATTTAAGATCTAACATATTAAATATTTGAAGACGTTACGATACTATTGAAGGGTGCATTTTCTTGAAATTTTTAAAGCTCAGATGCATTTACCAAGATTTTAAAGAATTTTTTAAAATATGACAGTATTCAATAAGAATTTAAATTAAATAATAAATGGGTGTATTCAATTTGAATTAAATAAATTTCCATTAAATTTGGTGGCATTCAATTTAAAATTTGAAAATATCATTGAAATCTAGTAATTTCAAAAACTTATCTACATTTTTAAATTGGGCAATGCTATATACTCAAAAATAAATTCAATTTTTTTTCCAAAATGACACGTGTCATCTTTTTTATTGTGGAATTCATATTATACACAAGGGTCCGCCTCATTTATGAGTAAATATCTAATACCAAGATGACGAATCATCATTCGGGAATCGTTTCGAGAACGATTTTTTAGCGTTTCTCTTTTAAATTTAGTAAAATGGTAGATTTGATCGATTATTAGCCATATATATAAAATCTACTAACATATATGAGATTTTGAAAGATTTATCAAATATTACTTAAATATCCGAGATTATGTCAAATCTACAAATTCAACATGTATGAATTAGATAGAAACGAAATCCACAACAATAATTTATAGTCAATACTAATACAATCTGTGAAGATATCTTAAAATCTATTTTGTATATACCTTCATAAAAGTATTAAAAAAAAGAAGTAGACCGAGTTAGCTTTTCAATAAAATTCGAACTAAAAAAAAATAAAATTTGAGAATAATCGAGTACATTTCTTTTAACATGGTGAAAATGTAATTCGTATAAAAATACTTATACGAATAAGATTTTAACTCTTTAAATTTATTTGTTAAAATAGGCGCGCGTATATACAAACTGATATATATATATTTATAAATTTTTGAATTTTTTAAGATTTAAAAAGTCATACTCATCAAAATTGGCCTAACTTTAAATATATTGTTTTCACAAATTTGATATTTTATAGAAAATCTATAAGTCGCTGAGATAAAATTTTCGAGTTACAAAACTACGATTGATGAAAAAATCGAATATGATGTATACCCGATCCATTTCGAAAAAATATGGGATCCAGATTTATTTTTAAACTCAAATAGTTTGAGTTTAAATTTTGGGTGTATCGAACCTTTAACACCCAATAGTGTTTTTTAAGTATGTAATTATGTGATATTTAGAAATTAGTTTCTATTATCTTTTGTCATTTTTAATACATTTTAAATTTTAGTTACGGGGAATACCTAGTCAAATATGTGGATACTTGATAAAAAGGTGGTTGCATAATGGTCGGTAAAATATATGAGAATATTGAAAAGTTTTGAAATAAAATGAATAATGAATGTGGCTTTGTTTTAGGGAATAGTTAAACTACTTCTTCTATAAATAAGTTTACTATGTTATTATTTTTATACAGTGCATACACTAGCTCGTACTAGAGCAAGAGAAAAAGATAAGGTATATTACTGGTAGAACTACATATACAGCTTACAGGTAAGAACCGGAGGTGGATATAGTAACATTAATCTTGAGTAAAGGGAGAAAGGTAGAAATATTAAATTACTAAAGGTCAATACAAAGAGAAAGAAAGACTCGGTTGAAAGAAGCTAGGTTAAGGATCAAATTACCAATGATTTCATAAACATGTATACCATTGTGAAAGTTTTTTTATATTCAGTTAGTCCATATTTTGAGGCATTATTAATTTTATGTTATACTGATTTTAGTCATTTTATCTTTGGGATGATAGATAATTGAACAAAATTATGCATACGCGAGAAATGGGAGAAGTTGCTCTTAAACTCGATATTAACAAGACTTATGATAGAGAGAATTGGTCTATTCTTTGGCATAGGATGAAAACAATGGGATTTTGTGACACTTGGCTCGCGTGGATGATGACGTGTGTACAATCAGTGGCGTATAATTTTTGTTTCAATGATTCTCTTATTGGACCAATCACACCGAGGAAAGGGTTAAGTGTGACGCCCTCCCGATCCGGGCTCTAGATCGGAAGGTCACAACTCAATCATATTATATATAACCTGAAGATAATAATAAAATAAGATAACAACCCCTTACACTAATTCGAATTTTTAACTAGTAATGATATGAAACAAGCATCTATCTATAAATTAAACAAACTAAATTATTGCACTAGTTGTCTACCAAAGTTTCTATACCTGCGGAGACATCGCGAGCCTAAATTTTCCACAAAATTTCATTGCTAACGCTCTTTCTAGCGCTCTCTTAAATCTTTCCATCTTTATGCTTAACTTCCAGAGTTAGAAAAATAACGGAATGAGCTACAAGAGCTCAACAAGTAACCATTCAACATAATAAAATTAAAAGATTTCTATTATAAACCAGCTTACAAAGATCTTAAGAAAAACCTAACATTACAAAAAAAAATCCATAAAAATCATTCTCTTATAAATCATTAACTCATAAAAACTCCTCTTTTCTCAAAACTTTTATAAAATCTTTATTAATCAAATCATTTCCTTTTAAAACAGTTCTTTCATTAAAACTTACTTTCATTCACAAAAAAAATTCCAATTTTAAAATAGTCCGATCATCCGGACATTTATTTATATAAAATATCAAATAGTTCTTTCATTCTAAATTCACTTTCATTTGCAGCAATCATCACATTTTTTCAAAAACAGTCAAATCATCTTTGTTGGATTTTTAACGCAGCGGGGTCATGGTAAAACACTTTTACACATACAAAATCCAAATAAAAGCATATAAATCGTGAATAAAAATTCGAGTGATCGAATCTAACCTTTTAAAATAATTCGGAGACAACGATCAGAGATCCTTAGCAGTTGCTCCTCAAGTGTGAAGCACTCCACCGGTATCCACCAAGAAAACGATGTTAAGGAGGAGGAAGGAGGTGGAGAGAATTGGGTTTTCCAAACTTTTTGGGTTTTCAGGTTCTTTGTGGGTTAGAATAAAATAGGGTCTATAATAGTGTATTTATAGGCAAAATTTTCAGCTGAAATTTTCCCATAAATATTATTATTATTATCCCATTTATTATTCTCATTAATAATTAAAACACCTTTTAATCATTAATCCTTTTTCTAAACACTTTAGAAATAATTCTCTCTCTTGATTTAATTTCCAAAAATTAAATCCTTTAATTAATAATATTAAGAACTTTTCTTAATTAATTTATAATCAATTAAATCTCATTTAATTAATTATTAAATTTGCCAATTAATTATTTATTTCACAAATAAATAATTATTTAGCCATTATTAATTAATTCCTCCACCATTAAATCATTGTCTTTTTATAGTGTGACCCTGTAGGTTCAATATTAAGCCGGTAGTAGAAATAAATAATAATAAAACTATTTTATCATTATTTATATAAATTCTCTAATTTATTAAATATGATTAATTAATTAATCACATTTATTCTACATCGTGAGGGATACTTCTCAGCATATCGCGACTATCCGGATAATATGAATTCACTGCTTAGAATACCAAGAACCTATTCAGTGAATAGTTACCGTACAATAAACTCCTTCTACCCTACAATGTCCCGATTAAATACAAGGCATGGATCTCGTGTCAAGCCTATCTAATTCAATCACTTGCTTACCATTTACTATGCGTAGTTCTATGCAAATTAGAAACTCCTTTCTAATTTCATTTACTCTGGCCAGAGATTCCTGAACTAGCATAAGTGGATCAGCTTTGAACATTCGCTTCCTTCACTAGAAGGGGTAGCTTCGTGTACAAATTCCTATACCCAGAAGAGCACTAATAATTGTCCCTGGAGACTAAGAACTAAACCAAAGCATAGTTCAGTGTACACAAGATGACTATGATGACCTCAAGTCTAAGGATACTTGTACAACTATCACTAAGCGAACAACTGCTGACACGTGAGTGAACTCCATCAGTTGTTCAGCTGGGCGAGTCATGTTCAGTGAACTTATTCTATAATAAGCACCTACATACTAGCTATAGTGTCACCACACAAATGTCTATGAGAACAGACATCCTTCATAATGAAGCAAGCATAGTATGTACCGATCTTTGCGGATTATTAATTACCAGTTAGTAATCCTACGACCAGAAACTATTTAAGTTTAGAGTTATCATCTTTTTAGGTCTCACTATTATGATCTCATCATAATCCATAAAAAGCTTTACTCTAAACTATGGTATATCTTATTTAAACACTTAAATAGATAAAGCCCGTAATAAAAACAAAACAAGTCTTTTATTAATATCAATGAAATCAAAACAGATTACATAAAAGGTTATTCCTAAATCCTAATACCTGATTGGACTTAGGACATATTCCTTTCAATCTCTTACTTGTACTAAAGCCAATCACTCTGGTATCTAATACCCATCTTGTCTTTATGACGATCAAAGTGACTTTCATAAAGTAGCTTTGTGAGTGGGTCTGCTATGTTGTTATGTGTGTCAACTCTAATTCAATACAATATAAGAAATGTTACCGCGCTGCCACTAACTCTTTTGTAGACGCATGCTTCATCTACGTTTTTGATAAAATCAAACTCTTTGATTGTCTCATCAAAACGAATGTTCCATATTTCGAGAAGCCTGCTTTAAACCACATATGGTTCGCAGCAGCTTACACACTAGGTTTTCATTTCTCTTGGAAAGAAAACCATCTAGCTATATGCCAGATCTCATAGTCGTAGTAAGCAGCAATCGCAAGCAAAATCCGAACCGATTTTAACAGGGCTACAGGTAAAAGGTTTTATCAAAGTCAATCCATTGCCTTTGTTTGAATCCTTTTGCCAAAAGCCTGGCCTTAAAGGTCTCCACCTGGCCATCTGCTCTAATCATTCTTACGTATACCGTATACATAGATTCCATTCCGGATTTCATGGCACTATGCCATTTTTCTGAGTCAACACTACTCATAGCCTCATTATAGGTCACAGGGTCGTCATCATCAATGATCGACAACTCATTGGCATTCTCAATGACAAGGCCATATTCCCTCTCAGGTTGGCGAGACACTCTCCCTGACCTATGAATGGGTTGTTCCACAAAAGGTTGTTCAGTCAGAACAGGTGTTTCCACTTGATCTGTAGTAGTTTGTGCTTCTTGAACTTCATCAAGTTCAAATTTGCTCCCACTGTTTCCTTCAAGGATAAACTACTTTTCCAAGAAGTTAGCATGTCTGGAGACAAATACCCGATGATCGGTGTAAAAGTAATAACCTAAAGTTTCTTTAGGATATCCCACAAAACTACATTTTACGGATCGATATTCCAGCTTATCCGGGTCAACTTACTTGACTTAAGCTGGACATCCCCAAATCTTAACGTGTTTAAGACTCGGTTTCCTTTCTTTCCATATCTCATACGGAGTTTAAGGAACAGATTTGGAAGACACCTTATTCAGTAAATATGCTGAGGTTTCCAATGCATAACCCCATAGGAATACTGGAAGATTTGCATAGCTCATCATGGACCGAACTATGTCTAACAAAGTTCGATTTCTCCTTTCAGATACCAATCTGGAGGAGTCCACTAGGAGACTATATCATTTACTTTGAGATAATCCAGAAACTCTCCATTCAAGTATTCACCACCTCGATCTAATCGAAAAATTATAATACTATGTTTGGTTTGTTTCTCCACTTCATACTTATACTCTTTGAACTTTTCAAAGGGCTTAAGACTTGTGTTTCATCAAACACATATCCGAATCTAGATCTATCATCTATGAAAGTAATGAAGTATGAAAATCCACCCATGGCTTGCTTAGACATTGGTCCATATACATCTGTGTGTACCATTCCTAGCAAATTTGCAGTCCTCTCTCCATGTCTACTAAATGGAGACTGCAGTGCCACTATGAAGTGAGATTTTCATCATCCCTTTTCTTTTATTAGTTTGTTCAATCTGAAGTAAATTATGTCACATTTATACAGACCATTATTTAAAGTACCACGTCCATAAAGAATATTATCTCTAAGAATAGAACATTCATTATTCTCAATAATAAATGAAAATCCAGCCAAGTCTAACATGGGAATAATATTCCTCACAATCGAGGGAACAAAATAACAATTATTTCAAACAATAGTCTTGCCCGTAGGCCTATGTAAATGAAATGATTCTACATCTTCAGCAGCAACTCTTGCTCCATTTCCATCAGTAGAATCACCTCCTCTTCCTCAAGAGTCCTACTTTTCCTTGGTCCCTGCAACAAATTGCAGATATGAGAACCACAGGCGGTATCGAATACCCAAGTAGAAATGACATATTCACTTCTATCATGAACATACCTGAATCAGAAGCGGCAGTCTCACTACCCTTCTTCTTCTTCAATTCTGCAAGGTAAACCTTGCAGTTACTCTTCCAGTGCCCCACCTTGTTACAGTGAAAGCAAACAACTTTGCTCTTGGGGTCTTCAGCTTTTGGTGGAACCGGCATTTTCTCACCTACTTTCTTCTTCTTGGAAGACTTCCTCTTCCTTTTCTTAGGATTGGAACCTTCACCAATTAGAAGAACAGAACTCTTCTTAGGGGGAAAATTCGATTCCGCAGTCTTCAACATGTTGTGGAGTTCAGGCAGGCTGACATCCAACTTATTCATGTGAAAGTTCATAACAAACTGCGAGAACGAACTCGGAAGCGATTGCAAGACCAAGTCTTGGCTCAGCTCCCCATCCATGGCAAAACCAAGTTGTCCAAGACGTTCAATCAAATTGATCATCTTAAGTACATGGTCATTCACAGATGATCCCTCAGACATCCTACAACCGAACAACTCCTTCGATATCTCATATCGAGCTGTCCTCCCTGCCACATCATACAACTCTTGTAGATGCATGAGGATAGTGTGAGCATCCATATGCTCATGTTGCTTCTGTAGCTCAATGTTCATGGAAGCTAGCATGATGCATTAAGCAACATTTGCATCATCTATCCACTTACGATACACAACATGTTCATCATTCTGTGCATCACTAGCAGGTTCAGTAGGCTTAGGTGAGTCAATCACGTATTCCAACTTCTCAATCCTAAGAACAATTCTCAAGTTTCAAAGCCAGTCAGCATAATTAGGACCAGTCAATTTATGAGCATCTAGTATGCTCCTGAGTGATAGTGCAGAAGACATAATGTATATTGTAAATCTATAAATGATAAACACATAACAACACTTAGCAAATATTCGATTTCATTTTAAAATACTACATGAATCGGGTCTTTATTCATAAGTGGCTCCCACTAGTTTATCTAATTTATTCAACCCTCTACGTGAAAAATTAAGCATTCATAATGCTAGTGGGAATAGGGATCCTACATTCCATTACGCAACCCCGGCTGTAGCACGAACCACCATGCAATGTTCAATAGGCAGACAACTCTTGTCAATTACATCTTATGTTATTCCCTAATCAAACTTTAGCCTCTTGAATAATTGAGTCTCGGCTGTAGCACGACAAACTCAATATTCTAAGTCAAGTCTAACCCAACATTCCGTACAGTTGAATCAGTCCCCAAAGGCCCACGGCTGTAGCACGTACCGACCTTTAGATTCTTATTCAATGTACACATCTCTATGTAATAGACAAGTATTTCTTATTTCGAAATCAAAGCCCTCGGCTGTAGCACGAACCGATAATGATTCAAAAATAAGAACTACTTTTCTATCATGTTGGAAGGCTATGACCGACACAAGCCCGTTGTGTCATTGGCCAATTACTACTTGATATTATTTAATTTTAGAGGGATTATATTATGTTACAATCATAATCATATTATAAAGAAATTCTTCCTTTTAAATTAAATATTTCAAATCAATAATCAATAATTTGATGATTCCCAGATCGGGTGGAGCATTGTCAAGAGGCGTCACTTAATAACCCTTTCTTACAGATAGAAATCTGTTGTTGACATAATCATCCTTTCTCTCATATCGAAAATTCATATTCAATTACGTGTTTCACAAACACAAGAATCTCATGATTGTATTCATAATATTGTTCTTAAGGTTATGAAACAATTTCACTATACTAGTTTGTCTAACAAACGCCTTATGTTCATTTAAGTTCACCTAAATCTATCATCGCATGATAAACTAAGCATATATCACAAATATAAACATGAATAAACATCAAGGTAGGCATGTTATATCATCTAGCACATTAGTCTAAGCATTATACATCTCTATGTATCACATGAAGCATTTAAAAGCAATTAAAACAGTCAAAAACATCTTTAAAACACTTCATGGAAATATAAACAGTTCAAAACTTTTATATAAACTAAAATTGATCATTCCATTAGATCCGTCTCGGAAAAACGAATCCAACGGTATATTGCACGCCCAAAACGGAGTTACGAAACTCCCAGAAAATTAATTTTAATATCAACAGACGGGCTGTAACGCATTACAGGAACGCGTTACAAGCCATGTAACGCATTCCGGTGATGCGTTACACCCCTTTTAAGCCATTAAAGGGTGTAACGCATTCCGTGAATGCGCCACAGGTGTGTAACGCATTCCCGGAATGCGTTACACCCCTATTTTATTTTATTTTCATTTTCGTAGCAGCCGCCGCCTTTTTTTTCTCGGAATCCGCGCCGCCTGACAGAACCTGTACCTATGTCTACCTTCTTTCCATGCAATTAGACATCACAGACAATACAAACAGACAAGCAACAGATATACAAATATATGTATATATATATATAAATAGATTTATTTAATTATGAATTTAATTGATACAACTTCAAAAATTCATAATAAAAAATCTATACATCATAAAATTATGAAAAAAATACCCAGACGATCTACAACACTTGTAGAACCCAGATCAACATTCAAAATTATTCTGAGAAACGATTTCTCATCGGACAAAATTAATCCATGATATAATCTGTAAAAATCATAATTAATTCATACAAGCACATAAAATTCTGAAATTTTTACCACAGATCTATATGCATACAATCTATGCTCTGATACCCTTTTGTTGGATTTTTAACGCAGCGGGGTCATGGTAAAACACTTTTACACATACAAAATCCAAATAAAAGCATATAAATCGTGAATAAAAATTCGAGGGATCGAATCTAACCTTTTAAAATAATTCGGAGACAACGATCAGAGATCCTTAGCAGTTGCTCCTCAAGTGTGAAGCACTCCACCGGTATCCACCAAGAAAACGATGTTAAGGAGGAGGAAGGAGGTGGAGAGAATTGGGTTTTCCAAACTTTTTGGGTTTTCGGGTTCTTTGTGGGTTAGAATAAAATAGGGTCTATAATAGTGTATTTATAGGCAAAATTTTCAGCTGAAATTTTCCCATAAATATTATTATTATTATCCCATTTATTATTCTCATTAATAATTAAAACACCTTTTAATCATTAATCCTTTTTCTAAACACTTTAGAAATAATTCTCTCTCTTGATTTAATTTCCAAAAATTAAATCCTTTAATTAATAATATTAAGAACTTTTCTTAATTAATTTATAATCAATTAAATCTCATTTAATTAATTATTAAATTTGCCAATTAATTATTTATTTCACAAATAAATAATTATTTAGCCATTATTAATTAATTCCTCCACCATTAAATCATTGTCTTTTTATAGTGTGACCCTGTAGGTTCAATATTAAGCCGGTAGTAGAAATAAATAATAATAAAACTATTTTATCATTATTTATATAAATTCTCTAATTTATTAAATATGATTAATTAATTAATCACATTTATTCTACATCGTGAGAGATACTTCTCAGCATATCGCGACTATCCGGATAATATGAATTCACTGCTTAGAATACCAAGAACCTATTCAGTGAATAGTTACCGTACAATAAACTCCTTCTACCCTACAATGTCCCGATTAAATACAAGGCATGGATCTCGTGTCAAGCCTATCTAATTTAATCACTTGCTTACCATTTACTATGCGTAGTTCTATGCAAATTAGAAACTCCTTTCTAATTTCATTTACTTTGGCTAGAGATTCCTGAACTAGCATAAGTGGATCAGCCTTGAACATTCGCTTCCTTCACTGGAAGGGGTAGATCCTTTATTGATCAGACACTATCTTCGTGTACAAATTCCTATACCCAGAAGAGCCCTAATAATTGTCCCTGGAGACTAAGAACTAAACCAAAGCATAGTTCAGTGTACACAAGATGACTATGATGACCTCAAGTCTAAGGATACTTGTACAACTATCACTAAGCGAACAACTGTGAGTGAACTCCATCAGTTATTCAGCTGGGCGAGTCATGTTCAGTGAACTTATTCTATAATAAGCACCTACATACTAGCTATAGTGTCACCACACAAATGTGTATGAGAACAGACATCCTTCATAATGAAGCAAGCATAGTATGTACCGATCTTTGCGGATTATTAATTACCAGTTAGTAATCCTACGACCAGGAACTATTTAAGTTTAGAGTTATCATCTTTTTAGGTCTCACTATTATGATCTCATCATAATCCATAAAAAGCTTTACTCTACACTATGGTATATCTTATTTAAACACTAGATAAAGCCCGTAATAAAAATAAAACAAGTCTTTTATTAATATCAATGAAATCAAAACAGATTACATAAAAGGTTATTCCTAAATCCTAATACCTGATTGGACTTAGGACATATTCCTTTCAATCTTGACATTTCTTTACATTAATACATTTATTCGACTGGAGTATATAACGCTCTAGATTGCACGGGTGACCATCCACGTACGATCCCCATACCGGACTTTACATCCCCTCTGCACGTGAATTGGGTATCATAAGGCCATATATTTAGTCTTTCAAATATCATCCATCACTGGTATTCATACTGTGTCGGCCCTCACTGATCTTCATAATGTGCCAGCCCTCACTGGTCTTCATAATCACATACACTACACCATATATGGGCTATTGCAAGCCCAATATGTATTAGTGTTACATGAAGTGTTGCTAAAAACATAAAACTTGGTAATCTATTGCAATACTTTTAAAAATGTTACATAAAATGTAAAAATGTTGCAAGTAAAATGGTAGTTTTAAAATTTTCGATACAATTGCAATACTATTATAAAAGTGTTACAATAAACGAAACACTTTTTATACTTTTTCACTAAAATTGTAGGCGAGAACAATTTTTCTCATTGGCGGGATGTTTCCACGCCAAAAATTTTCAGACAAAAACTTTCATACACGAAAATCTCAGAAAAAATAATTAAACAAAATATTTCACTCTCTCCCAAAACTGTCACTCTCTCTCATCTCTCCCCCGACCCCATCTCTCTCCCGACCACGTCTCTCTCCCGACCCCGTCTCTCTCTCTCCTTCACGACTCTCCTTTCCTCAATCTTTCTCTCTGTCCCCCACACTCTCATCTCCAATTAAGCCGAAGCCCAAAACCCCAAACCTAATTGAGCAAGATTTGTGCAAAAATCGAAGTAAAGATTCGATTAGAGGTATTTTACTCATCTTTTTATGCTTATACTTGTATATATATTTATGCATGTGAAATTTGTTGGATTTTTGTATTAATTAGTTGAATATATGTGTTAATTTTGTTGTGATTTGTGTAGATATATAACCCTCCTGTTACATTGTTCTTATATTTGTGATTTATTCTTGTAATTTAGTAGATATTTGGTAATTTATGATTTTATTGGACTGTTTATGGTATAATTTATTTGTTGTTTTAAATGGATTTGTTTGTGTTAATCTCTATTGAGCTTGATGTTGTAATGTTGTCATTAATTAAGGTTTAAAACTTGAGGCTGTTAATTAAGGTTTAAAGTTTTAATTTTAAGTACGATAAGAGCATGTTAATGTTGTAATATATGTGTTATGTCTCTACTGTCTCTCTGTCATTGTTAGTATTTGATATACTTTGTTTTTTTGTCCAATTTATTTATGTAGAAAATGGATGTTGAAGGAGAGAAATGGATATTTCTTCCTAAGTACAGTGATAAATTTAGGAAGGGGGTGGAAAATTTTGTTACGATAGCATTTTCTAAATATGTCGTAGGAAAGGAGTTAACGTGTCCTTGTAAAACCTGTAGTAATCGTTTCTGGAGTGATGCCAAGGGTATACGTGAGCATCTCGTATGTAATGGTCCTTGTCCCCATTATCTTGAATGGATTTACGAGGTCTCAACCCTTAGGATAGAAAACATGATCGGCGACATGGATGAGATGGATACTGATATAGGTATGGGTTTAGGCGATGAGTTCGAGGCGATGATGCAAAATGTATATGGAACTGGTAATGATACTGGTGAACACGGAGTTAGAAAGGGAATGAATGCTGATGCGAGGAAATTTTATAGGCTTGTTAACGAGGGTAGGTAGCCTTTATATCCCGAGTCTAAAAATTTTACTTGTTTAAGTTTCATAGTTAGGCTTTACCAACTAAAGTGCATTCATGGATTTAGCGAGGCGGCATTTAGCGATTTGCTTGATTTAATAAAGGAGGCTTTTCCCAACGTTAACGTGTCGTCATCTTTTAATTCAGCCAAGGTTATGATTAAAGACTTGGGTCTTGATTACCAAAAAATACATGCATGTCCAAATGACTGCATGCTATTTTGGGCTGAAAATGAGGGGCTGGATATTTGCAAAAAGTGTAAAACATCTAAGTGGAAAGTAGTTGAAGATAAAAATGGGCCTAATATGGATATATCTAAGTCGAAGGAACATAAAGTCCCAGCAAAAGTGTTGAGGTATTTTCCTTTGAAGCCAAGGCTGCAAAGAATGTTCCTGAGCTCTGATTATTCTAACTCAATGACATGGCATGCGTTAGCACGAAAAAAGGATGGCAAGTTGAGGCATCCGGCTGACGGCAAGGGCTGGAAGTCGCTAGATACCAAATATCCAGAATTCGGGGCAGAAATGCGAAATGTTAGGTTAGGATTAGCTGCCGACGGATTTAATCCATATCGGTCAATGAATATTTCTCATAGCACCTGGCCAGTTGTGCTAGTGAATTACAACCTTCCCCTTGGTTAATCATGAAACCTAAAAATTTAATTCTTTCAACCTTAATTCCTGCCCCTATTTATCCTGGCAACGAGATTCATGTTTATATGAAGCCGTTAATCAAAGAATTATGGGAGGTTGGGATAGAAACTTATGATGCAAGGGTAGACAACACATTTAGGCTGCACGCAGGCCTCTTATGGACGATAAGTGACTTTCCGGGATATGTAGTTTTATCGGGTTGAAGCACGAAAGGTAAACTGGCCTGCCCTTCATGCCACTACGAGACCTCGTCAACATAGCAAGAAGGTGGTATATTTAAACCACAGAAAATTTCTTCCTCCCGACCACAAGTGGAGGTCTGATAGGCGAAGATTCAATGGGGATGTAGAATTGCTAGGAAGTCCTGAACTGTTAACAGGAACAGAGGTTGAGAATCTTTTATGTGGCAATGAAAATGACTTTGGGAAGCAACAGAAAAAATATAGGGGTTCTTCATCAGATTGCCCTTGGAAGAAAAAGTCCATCTTTTTCGAGTTACCATATTGAAGCAGTAATATGGTAAGGCATAACCTAGATGTGATGCATATTGAAAAGAATATTTTTGATAAAATTCTGGGTACTTTATTAAATATCGGGGGCAGGACAAAAGATCATCTTAGTGCTCGTCAAGATCTAGAAGAAATGGGGATTAGGAAAGATCTTCATCCAGTTAGATGTGATGATAATAAACATGTTAAAATTAGGGCAGCTAGTTTTGATATGACCAAAAAAGAAAAAGAAATCCTCTGTTCAATTTTGATGAATGCTAAGTTACCCCACGGATCTGCCTCTAATATTAGCCGTTGTGTTCAAATGAATGAGCGGAAGATATCGGGTTATAAGAGTCATGACGCACATTTTATTCTTCAATTTCTATTACAATTTGTTGTGGTTAAAACTCTAAAACCTAAGGTAGAAATACCTTTAATGAGGTTGGGGGCATTTTTTTGGGGTATATGTGGCAAAGTCATCGAATTAGAAGATGTTGAGAAGTTACAAAATGAAATCATTGAGATACTTTGTGAACTTGAAATGATCTTTCCACCTACGTTTTTTGACATAATGGTTCACTTACCAATTCACTTGTGTAAGGAAATCGAATTTGGAGGTCCGGTGCACTTAAGGTGGATGTTTGGAGTTGAAAGATATTTGTGCAAGTTGAAATCCTACGTTCGAAATAGGAGCAAGCCAGAGGGGTGCATAGCCGAGGGGTACTTGGTTGAGGAATGTTTAACATTTTGTTCTCGATTTTTTGATGAGCAGTGTAAAAACAGAAGTGTTCAGAAGGACTGTAACAAAGATGCTGGATATCCTATTGGATCTCGTAAAAGAAAAGATGGAAAATCTATACACCTAGAAGATAAAGTATGGACTAAGGCTCATCGATACATATTATTCAACTGTGACAACGAAGAAATCGAGAAGCTTAAAAAGTAAGTGTTTCTGGGAACAAAGAAAGCTGATCCAAATTTTATAAAACTATAAACCATCATAATCTTGTGCTAATTTGGTGTTATTATAATTGCAGTGAACACCGTAGCTTGGTTGAAAAAGATGCGAAGGTAAAGAAGTATAAACGTGAAAGAACACATGCAACTGAATTTCACAAGTGGTTAAAAGAGGTGGTTCGAAACAGAAATGACATGTCAATAGAATTGTCGTCTTTGGCAAGAGGGCCTCATCGGGCAGCTAAGCAATTTACGGGTTGTATTGTCAACGGGTTCAGATTTCACACCAAGCAGAGAGATAGTAGGTGTACTACACAGAATAGTGGTGTCTTCCTCACTGCTTTAACCACTAGTTTCGTGACTGTTAAAGACAAAAATCCAGTAGTTGGGGAAGTTGGTTTTTATGGCGCAATTGAGGACATCATAGAGGTTGACTATTGGGGAGCACTGGCTGTAGTCATATTTAGGTGTTGTTGGTATCAAAAAGAAAAGGATTGTCATGGGTTAACAAGAGTGAATTTTAATAAATTATATGAAAAAGATGATCCTTTCGTTCTAGCTACACAAGTTCAGCAAGTCTTCTATGTTGAAGACCCTACTGAAAAGAATGTGCATTTTGTCATCAAGAAATTTCCAAAGGATCAGTATTCTGATGTAGCAGACGAGATAAATGCAGTAGTAGAAATCACCGAAGAACGATTACCTACAGATGATATCATGAGTTGGTGCAGAGATGACGTTCCGATAAAACAAATTCCGGTTACCCCTGATGAAGAAGTAGATAATAATGAAATCTAACAGAAAGAGAATTTATTTTCTCTTTAGAGTTCTGCTACTTTATAGTTATTTCATATTTTGATCAGTTTCAATTGTGGTAGTTTAAATTAAAAGAATCATTTGTATTCCTTAGTTGTAAAAGAATGTTGTATTTAGTTGAATTTTGTGTAATTTGGTGTTCTATTTCTCTTGTTCATAAAATCTGTTGTGTTTCCATTATTCGTGTTTTCTTCTCTTTTTTTTGTAAAATCTAATTATGGTAGTGTAAGTTAAAATAATCATTTGTAGTCTCTTATTCAAATATAAATGTGGTATTCAATTCATTTTTTTTGTTCTAGTAAGTGTTTCTATTATTCGTGTTAGTTTTTGTTGTATTTCCCTTTGTCATATTTGTGCACATTTCAATTACTAATATTTCTTAAAATGTTCTTATTTTCAGGATGGCCTCTAAGGATTACATTCTCAGATTTTTCCACAAGGGACAGTTCACAAAGACAAGATATGTTGGTGGTTTATGTAAGGAGATAGTGGAATATGTTGATTCTGATAGGTTCTAGTACACTGTCGTGATGGAATATGTGAAGGATGATGTCAAATATGGAGAAATAGGCGGTGTTTATGTTAAAAAGGTGCCAACTAGTTGGAAGCTTATTGACAATGATCACAACTTACAGGAGTTTGTACAGACAGTTGAAGGGGATAGGTTGGATTTTTATGTTGATGATATTGTTGACAAATCTGTGGAGCCTAAGCCACAGATGCAGCCATATGTGATTGTGCGACCAAGAACTCATTTTTTTGAAGGTATATTTATTTTGTCGAGTTGCGTTATTACTCATGTATTGTGGTGTCAAAATAATATTTTGTATCCACTTAATGTACCAAGAGGTTTAGAAGCAAACCGTAAGTTTGTGACGATAGACGGACTGCAGAAACAAAGAACTAGTCATCGTTTGCTTGTTGATAATCCTGAGGCTGAGAATGAGCAGGGAAACTCAAAGAAAGGTGTTCCAAAGGTAATAAGTTCAATATGGTAGTTATTCTTCTACTATAACTTCCTTGAGTCTAACTTAAAATTTATGTTTTCTTTATCAGATATCAGAGTATGAGAAGAAAATGATGGTGCAGGTAGTAGAAAATAAAAAGAAAATTGAAGAGTTGGGATTAAAAAATGATCGATCATGGTCTGACCAATAAGAACAAAGAAAAAGTTCAAGTGGATGATGACTTGGAACTTGATGGGGGGTACGTTCCTGGACAAGATAGATGTGAAGCTGAAGATGACGAAAACATGGTTGCTAAGAAGGTTGCTAAAGAAAAATAATCTTTCAAGATTAAAGCTAAAACAGTGAAGAAAGTGTCCAATCCTATTGGCAGGGCGCCAATGACACGTTCAAGGACCGTAGGTCCTTCATCTACACAGGTATGTAATTTCATTTATGTTGTGGACTTTTTAGCAGTTTTTGGTTCTTACACTATTTTTAATTGTGTTAATAACTACTAATAGTCTGAAAACTCACTCCATCCTCCATCTCGAAAGTCAACCCCTCCGGTAACTGAACCTCTGGTAACTGAACCATCATCCCCTGTTTTACCACCTCCCCCTCCCTTGCCTAAAGATATATCACCAACCTTTCCTCAGAGAGTGGCACCACCAAAAAAGTATAGTAATCAGGGTATTGGTTCAATGAAGGCTTATAACTTGATGAAAGAACGCCAGAAAACATTAGAAAAATAAAAAAACCAAACTGATGATGGTGGTCAGCCATGTGAAGAAGAAACTCATGAGGACGCCACATCTCCTGGTAATAACTATTTTTTCTACTATTGGCTTGGTTCAACAATTTGAATAGGTTCTTGGCTTAATCTTTTTTACAACTTTTTGGTCCAGAAAAGAAGAGGAAGCGTAGAGGACCCACTTTAATGAAAGCTGTGTACACAAGAAAAGAAGACGAGAAGAAGATTATTAAGCTGAACAAGGAGTTGCAGGCCGTGGCTGATGATGACAAAACCTTGTCTGAATTCAAGGATTTTTTGGGGACATTGGGTAGGCAGTCTGTACCCCTTGATTCAATTAACTGGCATAGAGTTCCTGGGCAACTGAAGGAGGATTTATGGAAATTTGTGAAGGTAAACACAAAATATAATCTATGTATAATATCTATTTTTGTTCATAGTATATGATTAATTAAAATTGACACTCTATATCCCTGAGATGTAAAAGGCAGCTAATAATTTAACTTAATTTATTTAGACAAAATATGAGATTCCCGAAGAGGTAAGAACTTACACATTAAGGACCATTGGTGCTCTGTGGAGGCTGCACAAAAGCCGAGTTAAGCAGAGTCATTATCTTGCTTATGATAATGATGACGACAGGATGAAAAACAAGCCTAATGTCATTCCACTTGAAGAATTCAAGGTGCTTCTTAAATATTGGGGGAATGAAGAATTTCAGGTATATGTATTTATTTATCAATCACTTAGCTAGATGTCCACCTTATCGCAATGTTTTTTTGAAAAATTGGTGGAACTTATTTTATATTTCTGCACCTTATTGGATAATCAGGATCGAGCTAGGAAAAATGCGAAAAATCGTACGTTGATTGTAGAAACACACACAGCTGGTCGTAAAAGTTTTGCTCAAATTGGCGAGAAAATTGTATGTCCAGCGTTTAAAAATTGATTTCATTTTCTCTGTTTTAATCATCGCATTTCTGTTTTCTTGCATTATATTGGTTTGACATAATGCCATTCTTTGCATTTTTTCACAGAAAAAGGAAAAGAAAATTGATCCATCTGAATTAGCTCCAAAAGATGATATTTACTCAAAAACTCGCAAACGGGAACCAGGACGATAGTATAAGGTACCAATGCAATTAACTTAATTGTTTTAGTCATTTCCATCTTTACAATATCATATAGTTTTTATTATTCAGAGTGGCACTCATTTTTAATGTGTTTGTATTATTGTTTATTGGTAGACTCCCAATGCTGAAAATATCATTGGTGATGACCAAGTCAAAAAACCCAGCCATGGTCCCAATTGGCTTCTGGGCAGATCTGGGAAATGTAGAAAATTGAAAAAGGATCAGCAACGATAGCTTCTTGGTTCTAGTACTACTCCTGCTGATATGGAGGATTTGAAGAAGACAATAAGGGAAGAATTGATGGCTGAAATGCAGGAGATGGTAGATAAAAAGGTTTCTGAAAAAGTTACCAAGGTCATAGTAAAGCTTGGAGAAATCAATCCAGATTTTAAACAAATTGATCTTGAAGAATTATGCGCGGACAGTGATGAAAGTGAGGACAACAATGAAGAAGAGGATGGTGATCGTGAGCCTGAAAGTGACGAGGACGATCTTAATAAAATTCATGATGCTTAATGTTGTGTACTTTTATTTTATAAATGTGTGCTTTTGGTATGTTGCTACTTAGACATGAAAATAGACTATGTTTTGTCTAGATTTATGGTGTAACGACGTAGGTCGGCTATGTGTTTCGACTTTGAATTTAGTACTAGACGTAGCTGCAAGATGATCTTTTGATATAAGCCATTTCTTGGGCCTTATTGACTTGTATTTTGTTGGATTTGCCATCTGTCCGGAATTGGAAATGTGAAATCAAAATTTATTGACAACTTGTGATTTTAGGATGGTTTTTGACATTTCAAACAGGATATTGCAACTTAGAGTAATAAAAAGTGTTGCAAATTAATGTTGCTAAAACTATTAAAAAGCACTACAATATGAACACAAGTGTTGCACTACAATGTTGCTAAAACTATTAAAAGCATTACAATAGGAACACAAGTGTTGATGTAAAATGTTGCTAAAAATGATAAATTATGCCAATAGGAAAAAAGTGTTACATAAAAATGTTGCAATAAATTGACTTTTATAACATATTAGACTGCAAAATATTACAGGAAAGTGTTACAGTATTTTATTGCAACACCATCAATATGTTGCTAAAACTGGCAAAAATGTTGCAATAAAACGAGTTATTGTGACACATTTAAATGTTGCAATAAGTCCAAAAAATGTTGTTATAGGTTTCTATTAGAACGGCAGTAAATGCAACGCCGAATTTTAGTAAAAATGTTGCAAAAACCTCTATTGTAATATATTTGGTATCTTTTACTACACTTTTTTGGGGTTGCAATAGCCCATATATGGTGTAGTGATAGTTGGACCGACGTCATTTGACCGCTTACGCCTCCAATCAATAAAAATCCGTATAAATTATTTCGATTAAAATTTTCCATTTTTTTTCAAAATACTTTTGATTTTTAAAATCATAACCAACTTTTAAAATCACTAAGACTATTACAAGTCTGAAATTATTCTTAATTTCAATTTCAGAAAAAGTTATTACGTTCACATGGGGTCAATTATGCCAAAAGAGTCATAATTCATATCACCATAAGTACTACCAATTTGAAAGAATTTGTATTTGAAATAAAGCATAATATTCAAAAGAAGAAAAAAAAAGAACATGTCATTTTCTTGCATAAATCTGATCATAAAGTGACAATAGGTATTTAAAAATAATATGTTTGGCAAGAGTTGAAAAGTTAAATGCCTTATACGCATTTCTTCTTAACCAGATAACCTACTTCACGTCACCTGGCTTGGCTTTTCCTTTCTTAAGCCTCACATTCTCGCCTTTCATATCTACACGTATAAAAAGGCACTACTTCAATATTTTCTATAACAGTCGACGTTCACCCTAAACGTCTATACCTAACTACCCTTTTGATTCTTCTTTAATAATTACATACATCATAGCATACATATACTTTAAATATATCCATACTGATAAACACGTATACAATCAACATATAGCAAATAACACATAATCCCGTCAAGTCATATCGATAGTTCTTTGTTCAAGACTATGCCGTCAACACTTTAAAAATTATCATATATTCATAAAACCATTTGAGTCATGTATGGTTTAAATCCCTTGTGGTAAAATGTTTAATAAAAGTTAATTTGTAGAAGAATTTTGATTTACAAAATAATATTTGAAAATAACTTAACTTAATTGGAGTCAATTGTTATTTAAATAAATCCTTAGATAATAAAATTAATCATCTAACTCTCTTTAAACGATTAACTACATCAAGTCAATTTAGGTAAGGAGATCTATTTTCGAAAACATTTTAGTATTAAACCGATAGGTTAATAAAATATAGAAGTGCGTTTCTCTTTTTAAAAGTTAAATTTATTTTCAGAAAATTTCGGCAACACTTCCTTTATTTTATTAACTGCCAGCCGGTCTCAGACCGACACCGATAACCAATGTTCATACTGTCATTCATTAATCTCATTTATACAACAATCACAACTTATGCTTTTATACTATCTTCATATCATTTACGACTCTACCATAATATTCGCACCCATAATTTCATAACCTCGTTTCAATATTCAAGATCCCAACAAATATATATATATACTAGTGTTGTAAAAATCGGGAATCGGGAAAAATTGGTCGAGCTACCGATTTATGATTAATTGGAAATCGGGGATTGATCGGAAGGATTAATCGGAGTAAAAATCGGATGTATTATAATATTAAATTATATTTAATATATTATTATCATTATATTAGTTATTTATTAACAAATATATATTTATTATATCATAATTTCTATACTTATTCATATTTATATTAATATAGTATTTTGATTTAATAAATAATTATATATACTTCAATAAAGAAAAATTCGTAAAAATTAATCGAATTTCAAAGATCGAATCGGTCAAATAATTTATAAGAAATTAATTGGTTGAATCGGGGATTTATCGGGGATTTTTAGAATACTGATAAATACGAGGTAATTATCAACACTTAACATTCCAACAATTAGAACATATGTGAACCAAATATCCTTGACAGCCGAACTAAAAATTTAAAAAATACAACCATATCACATATATGATATTATGTTAACACGAAACACTCAATCTCTTCTCGTCTCTCATCAATTTGCATCAAAACCCACTAAACATCAACATCAAATAATCTGAAAAACGAAACTAAAATAGCTTTCAACTTCACATTTGTAGATGAATCATATAATTAACTTCCAATTTGTCATTACACATAAAAGTCGAGCCAAACATCAACTTTTGCAAACCCCAATATTCTGAAAATTGAGGTTTATCAACATTCGACTACAAAAAACTGTATGAACAAGGAGATTAAATATATTTCGAACTCAAGTACATAATAGTACAATCTACTGACTCGCAATAGTTCATCGCCGGAGGTGGAATCGAACGGTGGTGCCCCAAAAAAGGGGTTTCCTACTCGTTTTCTCCCATTTAAAGCTTAAATATTCAAACCCAATTCAAGTTCATGTATAAATCATTCGAGATCGAAGAGAATTTCAGAAAATCAAAACCTACCCAAAATGGGTCTCATGGAATTCGAACTACATATACAACTATACACTCATACAAGTATGTATCGGTGTTTAGAAGAAATAAAGCAGGAAGACTCCGCTCCCAATTTGACCAATCGACCGAAAAAACAAGAAAGAAGATGATAAGAGATGATATACCAAGAGAGATTGATAATGAGACGATGGAATGAGAAGAAAAAAGGGGGTGGGTCTGATGTATATACCTCTAAGGATAATTTAGTAATTCTGATATTTAAGTAGATATCTTTATATAAGTCATTTTGTGCTAAAAATTCCTTAAATCGAATTTAATGAATTAGAAAATTGGAAATTTTACAGTTCAGAAATATTAAAATTTTATTTTTAAATTATAGATAATTAAATTATCTTTCTTCCCATATATTTTAAAAAAATTAAGCTTAGATTATTTTATGTGAATTTTGCAAGTTACTACTCAAAAATCAAAATAATGATTTTCAAATCATTTAAAAATATCAAATCAACGAGATAAATTACACTATCATTTTTATAATATTTATAGGGATATTCTAGATATAATACAACAAATCTCATTATTTTATTATATCCCAATAATTTTATAGAAAAGTTTAAAGGCTCACATAATCATATTTTCACATAGTAAAACCCTTAAATTCGTTTAAAAACACACCAATCACATAGTTCAACTCGTAATAATCATATGGCACGTATTCATAAATTCCACAATCAAACCTTATACTCCCACTTAACTTTTATTTTAAATTTTAATTATACTCACTTTTTCATTTTTGACGGATATATATAATCTGATAACCTTAGAGGTCATTCCTTCCCTTTATTTGCTTAACCGCATTAACACATGTGATCACATCATCATGTATTCACATAATTTCCCTTGTAAATCAAAACCCATTCATTTTTCTTAAATCTTCATAAGTAATCATTTTTCAATAAAACGATACACGTCTCATTTACGTGTATTACACGATAACTCGTATCGATCATGCTTCCATATCGTTGCTCTATTAACATATATATATATATATATATACCACTTAGATATACATCAAATTAGAACAAGTATATCCATATAATCAATTCCAATTCCACATAAATTTATGCTTATTTACAAATATGTATAATACAATATACAAAATTCTCGGATTACATTAAGGCAGGGGGCCCTCCCTCCCCTATCTATTTCTATTATTTTTCGAGGGGGTATCTAATGATATCGATTCACCATCTAGCATAGGTGGGGAGAGGATTCCAGATAGCTCCAACAGCCCCAGTTGTTTCCCATATTTTATTTGTCGATGACAACTTCCTATTTTTTCAAGGTACAGTATAGGAAGCTACAATTATCAAAAAAATTCTAGTTTCTTACGAAAGATGCTCGGGACAGGCAGTTAATGTTAGTGTTTGTGCCCTAGAGACAACACTATTATGTTTTATTTATGACATTTGGATTATTAATATTTATGTTCTATCGATTATTCTTTTAAATAATTTATTAAGTCTTAATTTACTGCGATATAAATATTAGATTAATAAATGTCCTTGGTGAATTTTATATCTCTAAGTACGTGACTTAGAAATGGGATTATGTGAATAGTATCGATATTCCCAAATATCCCTAGTCGAGTATTATTATTAAGAGACAATAATAATACACTAAGATTAGAGTGTTTGTTCACTGATGATTACATCCCATTGATCATAGGTATAGTGATACTAAAGTCAAAAACACAGGCATATATAAATATACATGATGCTAGATAGACCCAATGTGAGATTCTACTATTCTATTGTGTCATAAGTAATTCTCACGGTGATAATGATGTAATGGTCCTTCGACTTGAAATCATTATATTTCTATACAATGATTGATTACATCAAAAAGTTGTCTTTGACCGGGTAATGATAAAAGTGAACTCCGGGTATATTAAGAATCATGTGATAAATATGAATGATCTATAAAGGATTTAACCCTCCTAATTATCGGAGAGATATTATTGGCCTCTTGTGTGAGTTAGACTATGAAATGCGTGGCGCCGCGCTCAAATGTTGATTTGAAATGATAGTCTACTCATTGATCAAGTAAACCTGGATTAAACCATGAAGAGGATGACACATAATAAGCCTCAAGTTTAATCTATAATATTTGGTTAAAGGGATTATATTACTTTATACATTATTCACGAAAGGTTTAATCGATCACCGATTTAATTATTATTACTTGGGTAGCAATGATGTATTACTAGATGTCACTCATTGTTTATAATTTAAATATGAGGTATTTAAATTATTTCCATCGTAATAATAACCTATAGGGTCGCACAAAGAAAGCATGGAGGAATATTCAATTCAAACTCGGATTTGAATTAAAAAGAAAATTTGAATTATTTATTATTAATTAAGTTGGACTTAATTAATGGGATAAATTAATTTCGAATTTGTAAATTATTAAATCCGAAATTCAGTTATTATTTAATAATTGAGTTAAACTTAATTATTAAATAAATAAAATTTCAGATTTTAATAAACTCCAACTTGGATTAAGGTTAAGACCGTTTTTGGCATCTCTATATAAACATCCTTAAGGCTAAAATTAGGGTTACGTTTTTATTAGATAAAAAAAAATCAAATCCTAGCAGCTAAAGGTGAGAGACAGAGAGAGGGGGGGATAGGTCCGTTCTTGGTGCTAGTACACGCCTCCTCTGTACCAGCTTTCGTGTGCATACTTTTACAGCGTAGATCGTTAAGGCAGGATACGTGGTGTTCAGTTAAAGCTAGGATCTCCTTTTGACAACCATAATTGTAAAGCTCTTTAAGGTAAACATCTCATCCACAAATTAAATATTATTTTTCGCATGGATCTTGTGGTGGGTTTTGATTTATTCTATTTTTACGGTTTTACTTATTATTTTCGCTGCGTTTTATGCCTCGAAACCCAATAGTTAATTTACAGAAATCGGTAATGTATTACAGTGCTAATATTGCATGAGAGAGACAACTGGAAATTTCAGGTATACTGGGAGTGCATAATGACATAAAAGTTACAAGGTATCTTGGCTTACCTTCACTAGTGGGAAGATCAAAAAAACGTGTCTTTGGGTACTTGAAATACAAGGCTAGTAAACACATTCAAGCGTGGCAAAGAAAGCCTATATCTCAAGCTGGAAAAATAGTATCAATTCGGAATGTGGCACAAGCTATACCTTCTTAAAATATGTTATTCTTCTTGCTTCCTAAAACTTTATGTCATGATCTTGAGCAGATGTTCAGTAATTATTGATGGAGATCAGGGAATATTATAAATTAGAAAGGCGTTAATTGGCTCTCGTGGAATAACATGTGCATGGGAAATAGTAGAAGAGGTTCGGGCTTCAGAAGTTTTTATGGTTTCAACATTGCTTTGCTAGGTAAGCATATCTGAAACTTTATGCATAACCCCAACTGCCTTGTGGCGAGATTGTTTAAGGCACGTTATTTTCCTAGTCTTATATTCTTAAAGCACCTAGAGGACAAGGCTCTACTTTCATCTGGTCAGGTATTTGGACCGCAAAAGAGGAGCTTAGTAAGGGTTTCAGATGGGTTATGGGCAATGGAGACAGAATTATTGCCACTAAAGATCCTTGATTACAGGAAACAAATGACTTATGTGTAGACCAAAATCCATTTTATGAGGGACGAAGTGAAGTTGTATTGAGTTTATTTCTTCCTAATGAGAAAAAGTGGGATGAAAATCTAGTTAAATCTCGATTTCTCATAGATGATGTGAATGTTATCTATGTCCCCCAATGCGATGTTGTGGATAAGGTAGCATGGATGGAATCAAACAAAGGAGGATATAGTGCCAAATATGGTTATCATTATTGGTATAATTTGAATTATAGCCATGCAGACATAACTCAAAATGTTGGATGGAAAATAGTGTGGCATTTAAAGCTCCCTCATAAGGTGAAGGTCTTTATTAGGCGATTTTGTCACAATGTCATCCCAGTCAGGAGGAGACTAAGTTCCAGAGGCGTCCGAGTTGGTATAACTTGTATTGTGTATGTGAGTGATATAGAGCACATGGCTCACCTCTTCTTTGACTGTAAATTTGCTACTGGATGATGGCAGCACCTTATCCTAACCTTCAACCGAAGTGAAATTGAATATGCTCATGACTGATTATTATGCAGGATTAGCACTGAAATTGAAGAGACGGTTGCAAGAATATGCATCGTTCTATGGGGTATTTGGCATTGGAGGAACAAGAAGGTATGGGATGCTAAGGTCGTAACCCCTAGGTTCATCATGGATAGTAGTTTCAGAATGTACTCAGAGTGTTTGGAGGCTAAGAAAGGTAAAAAAAAAGTTACAGCTCCATTAGAGCATACAACATGCAAAAAAAAGAGATTAATAAATGGGAACCACCAGAAACTGGTAAACTCAAAATTAATGTGGACGCTTCAATTTTTCTGGGTGCTCAGACTATTTTTGTTGGCATGGTGTTGAAAGATCGGGTGGGGTCATTTGAAAACCTTTGTTTCCCTGCCGTGGAGTTTATTTTTGAAGCAGAGGTTGTAGGGGTTCGAGAGGCGTTATCCTAGATCAAGGATCTTCTACTCCAAGATGCCAAAGTGTTGGTGGAAATATATTCTCTTCTCACAACCAATGCCATCACGAGAGAAGAGTTAAATTTCTTGGAGGTTGGTGAGGTAATTAAAGCTTGCAAGCACATGCTTAAGTCTATGTATGCAATTGTTGTTAGTTTTATTCACAAAAATGCTAACAGAGTAGCTCACAAAATTATTAGAATACCTTGTTTAGCTAATTGCCATATCATTTTCACGTCTTCTCTTACATGTTTGTTGGAGGCTCTTTCTATCAATTTCTCTAGTTGAATGGATATTTGTTTTTTTTTTAAAAAAGATATGCATCTACAATTTTTGCTCTAAACTCAAGTAATGATTTCTATTTTATGTACCTATAAATCATCAAGTTTTAGATAATTTTATTTAATTTATGTGCTTTTATTGTTGTATTAAATTAAAATTTAATGCTTATTGAATATGCTTTGATTAGTATATGTACATTCATGACAGTAGACTATGTTAATTAATGGTGTTATAACAACAAAGATAAAGACCAAAGTAAAAAATTATAAAGAAAGGTAGCAAACAACAATCTAAAAATTGCATCAGTGGTACTCTTCATCACGCAAGTCATTGTTTCTATGGTGAAAATCACTAGCATTATTCCTACAAAATTATTATATGTGGATTCTAAGACAATTATGTCACCACCACTTACATCAAAGTACCCAAATGTAACAAAGATGAGGAGGAAATCTCCATCAAGGTACTTGTTAGGTATGAAATGCACACATGGGGGGAATTTGTGGTTCTTGATTTTTACCTAAAAGCTTTATAAATTGTTTTCAAAAGAATCAAGTTAAGTGATTAGGCTATTCATGAACTTAACAGTTAAGATATATTACAATAACAATTAACTAATTGTAAAAGACAAGGAATCAATTATCAAAACTCACTTGATTTTTATTCAAAATTAAATGGATTGTGCTATAAATCCAAGTTTTTTGAATATCAAAGAACTTAACTACTTCTTGAGAGAATACAAGAAAATCTAGACTGTTGTGCTCTCTTTTTTTGAACTAAGGGCCCATGACATGTTTTATAGATCAACATGCACAGTTTACAGAAATTAAACTAAAATAGACTAACATATTTTCTAAAGTCCTTTTGTCTATTTCTATTTTAAGTGCTACAAATCTGCATACAATCTTTCAGGTCTGCTACACACTTAGTTCAGTTCATCTTGGCCCCTAATCTTGCACTCTTCAAACTGTATTCGTAGACGTTCCATTTTAATGATAAAATGGTTTGTTAACATAATTTTGAATCTTCAGGAGATGCATTCTGTAATTGAAGTTGTTATCGAGATTTTTAAAGTGTATAAAGATGTTTGTATCGTGATGTATAATGGTTTGTCGATTTCTTCACTTCTCGACATATGTAAATGACTTGTCGATATCTTCACTTCTCTACATGTGTAGATGAATTGTCGATATCTCCATTTCTCTACGTGTGTAAATGACTTATCGATATCTCCACTTCTCTATACAAGTAAAGTGACTTCTCTATAGGCCAAATTGACTTCTCGATATGACTTCTCTGTATTTCTTGATTTGTGACTTCTTGACATTTGACTTAGAGCATTTTTTAGTCTACAATATTATTCTTCATCAAACTGTTTATCTTCATTCCGAGGTATGAGCATGCATGATCTTCTCCCATAGATTTATTCCTAACTTGTTGGTTGTTTACTGAAAAATACTCCAGTCTAGCCTTCTTCAACATTTTTACATACTCAAGAAATATCATTACAGATTACATAAAAGTTATAAGTCAATTAAATCTTAGGATTGTCAATATAAGTTAGTCTTGTTATGTTAAGGCATGTCTTGCACAACAATAATTGTAGAAAGCTAAATTTAATAAATTTACCTACTTCTTCTTGTATTATTTTCACTCTAATGACCTTCTCAAGTCTTATTATCGACCCAAAGTGTTAACTATTACATTGAGATGGAGTGAGTAAATAATTTAACCATTACTTTTTCACATTCTTCACTTTTATAAGTCTTCATGCCTCCGATACCGCAAGTGCTAACAATTTGTTGAGTGGAGTGAGTTATATACACTAATAATCTTTTATTCAATTTTTATAACTATAATCTAACTAATTAGTATTATGTTTAAATTTTAATAATGGCTTGATTTAAATTCGATTAACGGATACATTTTAGTAAATGTGAATATGATTTTCTCATACTAACTACCTCTAACTGTAAAATTATTTACTTAAAATCAAATTGATAAAAATGTATGCTTATCTTTATTTAAAAGGAAATAAATATCTTCAAATTATATATAGGGTTAATAAGTCGATTTCGTAATAACCTTTGAGAGGTTTACAGTAAGTTGTAAAGATAACGATCAACAATTCTACGAAGATGGGTGATCATTTTTTGATGGTTGATGTGCGCTTGTGAGTGCTTCCTAGAAATCTCCGATGTTCGTAGAGATTTCTAGAGTGGGTGAATATCCAGTCCTTTTTCGAGATGCCTACGTGCCCATATATACAGATCAAGCTCACGTAGTTCTAAGTAAATGATATGTCCGTTTTGGCTAGGTTCCTTGCCCGAATAAATCTCATATGTCTTGAAGCCATACACTAACATGTGAATGGAACACAATTTCATATTTGAATAAGAATGCTTGGCTATTAGATCTACTTCTAGGTAGGGGTGCACATGGGTAGGGGTGCACATGGGTAGGGTTGGTCGGGTTGGGACTATAAAAATGACCCAACCCAACTAGTTCGGTTTGGAAAAAATTTAACCCGTCCTAAAAAAATTAACATGTAACCCAACCCTCTTGATTATATGTTGGGTTGGGTCGGGTCGGCTCGGGCTGATCGGTTTATAAATATATGAATAAAATATTAAAATACTTAAACAATACTAATTATCCCGAATTTCAAATTAAAACAGAACTCATAATTATCAGTGGTTAGTTCTTAACCACACAAAATATTACCAACATTGTCCAGACTCTGAATAATAAATTCAACAGAACATTCATTCTAGTCTCTGACCATAGTGGCATAGTGCAAGCAAAACAAAAGCGAATTAATTTAAACAGACAGGAACTTGATGTTAGTATTCCATTATAGTCTGGTAATCTACGACACAACATAACAAAAAGAATTTAACTTAAGCAAACATCATGCCTCCTGTAATTATCAGTAATCAACAATAACGACATTCTCCTTCAAAGAGGTTTCTTTTTTCTTAGTTTTCTTTACATTGTTTACAACAAATAAAAAGATATAAATAATTCAGTTTATTAAAGAAGAAGAGAACCATGCAGGGCATATCAAATAACATAAAGTTATCTCTAATAATTTATTACCTTCATCGAGAAAATCATACATATGAGTTTTATCGAGATACCCTCTTGAAGTAAGACACCCATGATTTCCCCTGAGCCAATTTTGGGTGCAAACTAATGCCTCTACTATTTTTGGGCTTAATGAACTCCTAAACGAGTCCAAAATACGGCCACTAGTATTGAATGTTGATTTTGATGCTATTGTCGAAACAGGTATAGCTAACCCATCTCTAGCCATCATAGATAAGATCTTATACTTACCAGAATTAGCTTTCCACCACTGTAGGATATCAAAAGGAACAATCATCGGGTTTAATGATTCATCCTCCAAATACCTTTCAAGATCATTTTTTTCTCGCTAACAAATGTTTGTTGGTGTTGTAAATAGCTTTCCAGTATTCTCCTCTGCGTTTCCTTGCCATCACTCTTTGACAGGGAATCAAGTTTGGTGTCCTAATAAATATAATAATAATTATACAAGCATAAGATAGACACAAAATTAAAGAATTGTATGATTCAATTTACAAAGTCAAACAACATAAACAAGTGGGAACTATCTAGACTCTAGAGCATACTTTTCTGGTGCATTTAAACTAAACTATACTAGCTATTCAATTTCATTTCAAACTAACCTTGTTACTTTTGTCATCAACCTCGACATCATAGCAAGCATACAAACACTGAAGAACCGATTCCACCTTGACGACAAGCTTTGCAACAGTCTCAGCATTATAAACAGTGTCAAAACAGAATTTTAAGTACCTCATTTTGTATCTTAGATCAAGCACAACAACTAAAAATAATAGAGGATTGATGTTTTCTGCAGTGCCCCAGTATTTGTTATACTTTTCCTTCATGCTCATAGCAATACCAAATAATAAAGGGTCATTAATAACTTCTGAATCACTCAGCTGGGTATGATTTTCACATATCTCGTGATAAAAATTATTAGAAGTCAATTGTAAAGTGCTACTGAATTTTAGAGTTACTTCATAAAATGTAGAGAGAAATTTGACAAATACAGCGGCACACTCCCAATCAGCACAAGTAGGAGGCCCAATCATCTTCTTCCTATTTTTTTTTCCCAAAAAATAACTTAAAAACTTATCATCTTCCTCTTCGTACCTTGTGAAGGCTTTTTCAAATTTGAGAGCAACATCCAACATCGAGAATGTGGAGTTCCAGCTCGTAGGGACATCTAAAATTAAGCCTCCTTTGTAATCAATTTCTCTCGCTCCACATAACTCATGAACTTTTGCAACCTAGCAGGAGATGCTCGTATATATCTCACTGAATTTTGAATAGCTACTATTGAATTATGCATACTTTTCAGCCCCTCATTCACAATTAGATTCAATATATGAGCGCCGCACCTCACATGAATGTAATCTCCATTAAGAACAGAACCCTTCCAGCCATTAACTCTTTTCTTCACAAAACCAACAGCAACATCATTGGTTGTTGCATTATCAAGCGTTACAGAAAATACCTTTTCAATCTGCCAACCTAGTAAACACGCCTCGATCACCTTACCAATTGTTTCACCTTTATGATTTGGAACTTGACAAAAATTAATAATCCTTTTTTGTAAGTTCCATTCAGGATCAATGTAATGTGTAGTCAAACACATATAAGACATTTGTGTGCAAGATGCCCAACAGTCAGTAGTTAGACTTACTTTTTGGCCAGCCTTGGTCAGATCCTTCATTAATTTCACTCTCTCATTGCAAAATAGTTGATACATATCTCTAGTGACAGTCATTCTTCTAGGGACACCAAATTGTGGTTGCAACTCCTGCACAAGCTTCTTAAAACCAGCACCTTCGACTACATTGAATGCGTGTTCATCCTTTACAACGAACTTAACCAATGCACTTCGACATCTCACCTTATTAAATGTGAGAGCTAATAAGCTTTCTCTTGCTTTGTTACCACTTACCAGCTTGAAAGCTCAATATTTTTTGTTTTTTATCACATACTTTGTTTGGATTTTTCTTGCACTTCTCTAAATAAGCCCATAATCTGCTTGTCCCAACTCTCCTAAAATGAAAAGCATAATTAGAACCACAATAGTTACAGGTACATCTAGGATCCTTTGGATTTCCCCCAATAATTTTGGCGAAATGGTCCCAAATGTCTGAAATTCTGGTTGGCTTTTTTTAGATGTAAACGGATCATCATCGCCCTCTTTTTTAGGTGATTTGAGTGCAATATTTGTAGTGTCTGGAGTAAGGTTGAGACATGTTTCTATAATTGGATTTGGAGTGGTATTTTGGGCAGAAATGGGAGTGTTTTCTGGAGTGAGAGTATTATCTGGAGTGGTTTTTGTGGTCTGAATTGTAGCTAACTGGGGCGGGGGAGATGTCTTAGAAAATAACTTGTCCATTACTTGCAACTTGCAAGTTACAATTTAACCTATCAAAATCGTCAAAATAAACATAAGATTATGTCACAAATACGCAAATAAAGGAAGTTTTAACACAACAACTCATGTTTTTCAGTTAATCATTATATCAAACAGGTTAAGGGCCAACTGTAACAGACTTTTAAACATACACCTCACTACAAATTTAAACAAAACATACTAACAAGTAACAACTAAAAAGTAACAAGTAACAAATTCTTAAAACACATAGATTTTAGAGGTAAGATGCATTCAACAAATACTAATTAAAGAGCAGAGACAGAGAGTTAAGATACTTACTAGTTAGTAGCTGCCCGTAAGAATCTAGGAGACCTAAGATGTGAAACTGAAAATGTAAGTGACTATGTGTAATGTAATAAACTCACAGAGGCGCAACACAAACAACTTACATTTAACCTAGGTTAAAGTAAGACAGGCAGATGGATATATGGACCAGACCCGATGGCTGATGGGTTAATTGGGCTCACTACATATTTGGGTTGGGTTGGGTTGGGTTAGACTTTTTTTAAAGGTAACTCATACCCAACCCATAAAATTCGGGTTGGGCCTTATTTAAACCATTCAATTTTCGGGTTATATTAGGTCGACCTGGTCGGTTAAAAATAGGGTTGGGTTGGGTTGGGTCGGGTTAATCAGGTTACCCAACCCATGTGCACCCCTACTTCTAGGATCCTTTATGCCCGAATAGTATATTCTAGCATTAACCCGTCTACTCTGAACATTTATATCAAATGCATGACTTCTTAACTGCTACAGAAAAAATATAGTCAGGAATCTTTTGTCACAAAAAACCCGTCGTCAGGAACTTGCACTTGTATATATAAAATATATGTTAGTCCAGTGAACCTCATACAATTCCTTAACCCTATCGAATTTTATATATCATGCTACTAAGCTGCTGTAATTTTTTTAAGGAAAGAACATGTTCCTTTAGTAGCCCGTTCACCTGCAGGTTCATGTGCATGTACTTCTCTATTTTGCCTATCTGATTATAACTCTTCTTCACACATTATGTTGGGCCATCATCTAACCTATTTGACCTTTGAGCCCGGTGGACCCAAAATCAAGCCCATGGATATTTTACGTGCAACAGCTACCTCTCGTTTTCTTGAAGTCATTAAATGCAAGAGGAATCTAAATAATTTCTAAACTGGAGGTCAAATCTTTTGACCATCCTTTTATAAATGCATAACTTTAACATTATATATGCAAGCTTACATGAGCTAACTCATTATAAAAAAGAGAGTGCACAACTCTTACTTAGAGTATCTCTAATAGTCTCTTAGTATGTTCTTAAATATAATATAAATAATGTGGCTCTTACCAAGTTAAGACATATATTTCTGTATCACCTCCAACGATACTTTTTATTTTTCCTCATATGTTATATTTTATTCATATTTCAAATTATGCATGACAAATGTTAAAATGAAACATGTGCATATGAATATTTGATTAATAAAAAGAAGTTAAGAGCTATCTAATGGCTCTTAAAAGAGAGAAGAGAGAAGAGGCTCTTGAGCTTTTTAAGAGCCACTAGGAGCTTGTTGGAGCTTATTTTTTGACATACTCTTCATATTTTGGTTTAAAAGCTTATTTAAAGAGTGTATTGAAAATGCTTTTAGAGCATCTCCAACAAACTCTTTAAACAAATTCTTAAGCGGAAAAATAAAGAGTATTGTCAAAATTGGAGCTCCAAGAGACTTTTAGAGGCTCTTTAAAATCTTAAGAGGCTCCTCTCTCTCCTCTTTTTTAAGAGTCAACCACTTGCTCTTAACTTATATTTTATTATAAAGTAATTCAACCACCCACTTTCTCTCTCCACTTTATATTGTACCACTATTAAATAAAGATATTTTAATATTAAAATGTTATTTAAAGAGTGAATATAAAAAGTGTTGTTAGAGGTGAATGTACATTAAGTTGCTAAGAGTTAATGTTTTATAATATATTTGAAGAGTATCTTAAGAGATTATTGGAGATGCTCTTATACACTTTCTAAAGTAACTATTGTTCCCTCCGTCACAACCATTTTTTTATACTTTCCTTTTTGAGATGTCTCATCTAATTCTTTACATTTCAAAACTTACCAAAAATAGTAAATGGATCCAATCACTTTCCCACTTTTTTTCCTTTTTTACACTACTTTTACTCCACTATCTACTTTTTATACATTAAAAATCAATGGGTTCCACTACTTAACTCACTGTTCTTTCTCTTTTTTACTACTTTATACATATTTCTTAACTTCCGTGGCCAAACCAAATATAAACAATTGGTCGGGACAAAGGGAGTATATTCTAAAAAATTTGCTAAAAACCTATCGTCTAATACCATGAAAACATTCATGTGACTATTCTTCACTCTTCTACTGCCCAGAAAATCTTCAATGTATTTTTTCTTACAATTCTGCAAAATTTCTCAAAGGAAACTCCACGAGATTCCTTAAATACATTAAACAAATTCACTCATTCTTAGCTTCCCGCGAAATCTCCTCAAGGAGCGCGGAATTTGACTTCTAAAATTCTATGGTCATTAACGCGAAAAGACATTACTTGCCTACTCACTTCAAATTTACTAATTCAATTCAAAATTTAAAATTTCAATTAACCTTATTGGTTCTAACATTATAAATCCTCTGTTGTCTTGTAATCAATATTTTAGATTCTTTGTACATATATCTATACTATATTATTATAAATAAAACACCTTTTATTTGATTGTTGGTCGGTTGTTTGGTACGGTAGATAACAGCCGTTAAATCATATTCATATTCACGTAAATGGGAACGGTTAGATTTAATAATAAATTATATTATTATATTAATATTTAAATTTCTCTCATAGGGTTCAGAATTCAAATCCCCATCAACAACATATAATATTTAAACTTTAATATTCTTCATTTGTATATTTTCTATCTTTGGATAATTTTTACAAGGTTAAAGTCCATCAATAATATATTATATTACATTATTTATTTTCAGTCATGATATATTATATTATATTATATTCAGACATATATTATTACATATATTATTGTGTCCATCAACAATATTTTATTCAAAGCATTTAGTTTGGATGCGGGATCTCTCAGAAAACGACCGGAGACTTGCGACAACTACTTTTGACCGATAATTTTTTACGAAATAGGACATACATATTTATGCACACATGTGAAGAGGGGCTTACGACAATGAACCAATGAACAGAGTTTTTTACGGTATTGATAAGTCTCATTTGAATAAAACTATGGGCTGAGATATTATATTATTGTTTATCGTTGTCTCGGTTACTGGTACTTTTATGAATTATTATTTAGTTAGGACACACATATTTGTGCATATCACAAGTCGGGGGTCTTTCGAGAAAATAACATCTCCATTCTTTGGAACGAGTGTAAGACTGCGTAGGTTATAACCTCCCCAGATACGGGTGTAGGCGTTATTATTAGATATGATTGATTGATTGATACCCGAGGTCGTAGTTAACAGGTTAGTTCTCAAGAGGTACATGCTTCAACTCTTTATCCAACTTCTATGTATACATAGTTATCCGTAGTTATCTTGACTACATATAAATTTATCATACATAAATAAAATATATACGAAGTATAAGAATAATTTAGTTTATTATTAAATGAATAAATAAATGAATCATTATCGATATGTTGGTGTATCATAAATCATATAAAATCTTAAATTTAAATGTATCAAAATCCGGACCGATGCTCTTTGGTGCATCTCTGTTTAAAGCACAAGAATACAAAAAAACAGGTAAATAGCATGTCCTCTCTGTCGAAGCCGAGTATAATCAGTGTCTTTCAAGATATATAACTATCCTAGCTAGCTGTATTACCAAACGCCAGACTTGAGACTTATTTTTTTATTATTAAATTATTAATGATTAATTAATATATTATTATTACTTAGTAGTACTTGACATTAAATAAAAAAATACAATTGATTCTTTAAGTCTATCTATTTATTTTTCCTAGCGTTTATATTTTCCCAGTATACTTCTCCACCTGGTCGCTATTTCTTTTGTTTGACAAATCTGTGACTCCCAATAAATCATAAATCTCTCCGATTAGATACTCTGTCGGTCGGTCGGTCGGGTTATTTGTTGCAGATCGGAGTTCGGGTCGGATCTTCCAAAACATGGCGGCTCCGCCTGTGAGAGCTAGAGCAGATTACGACTTTCTCGTCAAGCTTCTACTTATCGGCGATAGTGGTATGAATGCTTTTCTATTTACTTTTACATATTTTTATATATGTATGATCATGATTGTACTTCTTTGCTTTACTTGATCATTGTTTTTTCAGCTTTTAAATCAAACTATTATTGGTCTTTATTATTAGCTTTTATTATTTTAGTCAAAGTTTCTGTTTTTATTACAACTTATAATATGAAATTGAGAATTTACATTGTGTTATGAAAGATTGTTTTTTTTTTTGTAATTGTGTGATCGAATTTGACATGTAAAGAGGGTTTTACTTAAATCTATACCAAAGTCTGTGTTTGATTTTCGTGTATGTAATTGTATGATTGAATTTGGTATTGACCAAGTTTGGGGTGTTTCGAAACTTTATGTTAGATTGCATAAGTAGTGAGCTTTCAATTAGTTCGTTCTCCTTTAGGAGATGATAATGTTTGGTGGCTCTTGAAATACCACGGTTGAACAAGCAAGCCTTTATTTCCATATATGGGATCCGCGTTATTAGAATGTGTATCAAAGTCTTGTTCATGTCAATCATACGTATTTGAGATGCATATCGTTTGAACGGAATATATGATTAAATAAAGTTGGGTGATAATTTCTCTCTCCATACTTTTTCCTACCTTCTGCTAATTCATAAGACACCATAAGATATTAAATTATCATTTTTACTTAATTTGGTTAACACGTGTAGTGATATAAATTATTTTGTTCTTTTTTATCTTACATCAAGCAAACTGTAGTGACTACTTTTGCGCACTCCACTTTTTTATATCAAACAAACCATTCGTTTCTTTATGCAGGGGTTGGAAAGAGTTGCTTGTTACTCCGTTTCTCTGATGATTCATTCACAACAAGTTTTATTACCACAATTGGGTAAGTAAGTTGACCCATTGTTGTTATTATTGCTTCTAACCAGTAAAGCTCTGCGTCTTACTGAAGTACCTATATTGTCAGAATTGATTTTAAAATTCGGACTATTGAGCTTGACGGTAAGCGCATCAAACTACAAATATGGGACACTGCTGGTCAAGAACGATTTCGGACTATCACAACAGGTATTTTTACAAGTCTAGACGTAATTTTCCTCATTTTATATAATAAAGTGAGGATCTTTTTGTTGTTGTTGAAGTTACTGCAATTAGCTGTATTCTTTAGCTAACTACACTTTACAGTCTGCTTCTCATTTTTTTCTCAACACATTGTACTGATGTGTTCTGTTTAAATTAGAAAGATCACTATAGTAGACTGTAAGTTAATTTTGCTGACTTTACAAAGGATACCAACTACTTGAGTATTATCCCGTAACATTATAAAGAAGGAATGCACATATATGAGTCCCTGACTTGTAAGTGAATGCATCATGCATATAATGTATAGTAACTACTAACTACAGTAAAACATGTTCAGATGAAACCTGTAATTTTTTATGGGGCAATACACTATGCACGTATTACATATATAAAGCAAGGTTTTGAGGAATTGTTTACTGGTGTTGCGAATTACCGTTTGGTTATGTTTTATGAGAATGGATATTAATGCCTTGACAGATCATTAATATATCACGTCATTTCGAACTTCTCTCCGTTGCTTGTATGTTCCGACATGGGTTATTGTTTTGATGCAGCTTATTACAGGGGTGCAATGGGCATACTTTTGGTTTATGATGTCACCGATGAGTCGTCCTTTAACAGTATATCAATTTCCTTGATCCTTGTCATTCTCTGCATTTACTCTTTATTTTGTACCAGAAATAGAATAATTATGATATAACCATTTTGATACATAACTTATCATGTCCAATGGATTTACGTGTACTAGACATCAGGAATTGGATTCGTAACATAGAGCAGCATGCCTCTGATAATGTGAACAAGATACTGATTGGTAATAAAGCTGACATGGACGAGAGCAAAAGGGTAAACAATGCGGAAATAATTATAGTTTAGAACTTTAGATTCATATACAGTAAGTATTGACTAGAATATAATCTCTTGCAGGCTGTGCCAACATCTCGGGGACAAGCGCTAGCTGATGAATATGGCATCAAATTTTTTGAGACAGTAAGTTTGTGTTCCTTAACAGCAATTTCCTACCTAGAAATTCTCTATATGTTTGTTAGATGTGCTTGCAAGATTGTGCCTCTCTTATCATCTAGCATAAGAAAGTCCCGACTATTGTAAAAATCAGCTTAAATTTCACAGTTCTTTTTACATGTCACCTATGCAATTGATAGATACACGTTATATATATGTGAGTAGTTTGATGGGACTTTCATTTCCCTCTGCATATATTATTGTCAGTCACTAACTCTTCCAAACCCGTAAGGTGCTGGAGAAGGTAACTAGTTGGACCCCTTTTATAACAGTCCCACTCGAAAGCTCATCTTGTGATTAAGGAGTAGATCAGTATCAGCCTATCAGTATAAGCTTAATCATAAAAGCGGTGACAAAATCAAATATTGGAGAATATTGCGGTACCGGGACTGAAACATATGACCACTCATACCAATGGTTTGGTGCCTAAAAATATACTATGTTATGTTATTCTCCATGGTGGGGAAGGTTTAGTAATTACTCCCTTGTTCCATTATGTTAACCGATTGAGGTTTTGACCCGTCGATCATAAGGATTAAAACTGTTTCTCAGGAATTATAGTTATACTCTTTTCTATTTGTATCCGTGGAAGTGCACTGAAATACAAATAACAAATTAAAAATTTACATCTTTCTAGAATTTAGTTATCACAGAGGATTAACATCATGAAAAATGTATAAATAAGAAGACGAACAGCATATGAATGGAATATGTTTTTTAGTGGTCATATCTACCATAGCACAAAAAGTGCACTATCACCATAATAGTCAAATATAAATTTTTTCTACCTTGTTTTGAGTTGTTTTCTTCCTGCATAAGCTTACTCTGTTATATTCATTGGACAGAGTGCAAAGACAAATTTGAATGTGGAGCAAGTTTTCTTTTCCATTGCGAGAGACATAAAGCAAAGATTAGCAGAGAGCGAGACCAAAACAGAGGTTCCTTAAAGCACCTTACTCTTTGTATATGTGAAATGTTATATAATGTATATTACTATATTATACTTGCTTATTGATTTGTCATGTCATACTGTCAGCCTCAAACCATCAAAATCAATAAACCTGATCCAGGCAAGGATCAGACTGCAGCTCCACAAAAATCAGCATGCTGTGGTACTTAAGCTTGAGAAGTTGCACAAGTGACTGCACCTCAACTCTTCATTTATAGCATCATTGTTGCTAGTTCTCCCACCCAGTCGAAGCTGGGGCGTTTATTGTCTTTTTTACTTACTGCTGTTGTACTCCTTTCTCAAACTCAAAGAAAACTTAAATATATTGAATGCATTTTGGTAGCTGGCTGCAGCTAGGACAGTAGAACCTCGTGTAGGCACAACCTTTGTTCTTTTTGGAATTATACATCCTTATAAGTTTCTACAAAATATCTGAATCTTTTTGTTTAGACTTTAGACTAATTGTGTTACTTATCAAGTATATAGTTATGCTTTGATATGTATGTGTGTATAAATATCTCATATACAATCATATTTCATCGGAGTGTTATAGGTAAAAGGTATTTGGATGGTTAGCTAATAGTTGCCTGATATTATTAGTTTGTTCGGGGTGGGAGGGTGGGGGGGAATATTCAATTCCTTGACCTTGGTCATGGGAGAGGGAAAAGTGGCTTATCACCAGGCTTTGAATGAAGAACCTGGGATGAAGTTATTCAATGTTGTCAAGTAACTCACTGTTGTATGATTGGTTGATCATTTCTGTGTACTTCAAAATATAAAATCTATATGTTTTATCTTTAGTTTATATGTTATGAAGAGCAAAAAAGTACCTAGCCAAATGAATTGAACGGTACTAATAGTATTCCAGTCAATGGATAGGATATCTGATCCGATCAGGAGCCAATAGTGGATATAGATCACTTAAAATAAAATCTGATTAAAAAAAATCTGATCCAAAATAGATAGGATATGGATTTAATAAGACTCGACCCATAAATAATCCGATCTATATACGATGCACGGATTGTTTTTAACATTCGATAGTTTTTAATAATATATTTTATAATATAATTTTCAATAGTTGAAAAATAAATCGAAGAATATAATAAATTATAACAATATATGTTTTATAATAATTTGAGACTTGACTGAAAATAAATAATATAATATAATATATTGTTTAAATAAAGAATATAAAAGTTTAAATATAATAAACTGTTGACGGGGTTTGAACCTGAATCAATGAGAGCAGTTTAAATATTAATATAATAATATTTTATTATTGTATCCAATGGTTCTTATTTTTCTGACTTTAGATCTGACAGTTATTATTTGTCGTACCAAACAACTGTACCGAGTAACTACCAAACAACTGTACCGAGTAACTATCAAATAGAGGGTGTTATGCTTATAATAGTATAGTATATATATATATATATATATATATATTACATAATTATAGCTAAATTAAGCTAATTTGAAGTTATATTGTTAAATGAAGCTAATCTGAAAAATTCTTTTTTTTATTATTACATTCAGTTCCGTTGTTCCTCGTTCTGGACAAGGATTACTTTTCAGTTTTCAGTGACAATAGTTTAATGAAATCCCTCTATATACATTTCATTATTAACATTATACGAAAAGTCTCTTACTTCTATTCTATCGTGAAACAGATAACTTTGTTCATTTTATATTTTTACAGAAATTGTTTGTTAGTCTCTAATTTGCTTGTTTAAGGCTGAACAATGGAAAGCACAGATTATATTACAGTGATGTCACTCTTTACATTTTATGTTATCAGAATTCGTTGAAGCGTTTGTAATTTGTTTTATGCTACTGCAATATTTCTAAGTTTGCAAAATGGATTATAAATTTGTAATACGTGAACTTATGTATTTTTTTATTAAACTTTATATTTTAATTTTGTGAATCATTATTATTAGTGATTTTAACATATTATAAATTCAGTTTTTTTTTCTAAATATAACGGAGCGGAGCTCTAATCTGAAAACTCGAAAATCTTAAAAATCTGACTATGATCCGATCTGAATCCGAATCCGAATTCGAATTCACTAAAAATAAATAAATATTGATATGGATCAAAGACGATCTGATCCAAATCTGATCCATTAACGACCCTATATAGTAAGCATAGCCAAAGAGCATTAAGCTTTCTTCCCAGCATAGCCAAAGAGCATGAAGCTTTCTTCCCAGTTTCATTAGCTAATTGTATCAATGCTATGCTTTTGCTATGTACTTGTGCTTTATGTGTCAAATATATAAATCGGTTTTTTTTATGGTGTGCTATGAAAATATAATAATCACAATTTTTTATAATTTTATTTTATTTTAATTGGCCAATATTTAATAATAGCAGAGGATCTTCCTGCATTCATCACAATTACACCAATTAAAATACTATAAAATTATAGTTTTTGGAACTTAATTTATTCCCGTGAGCGCATAATGGACAAAAGACGGTATAAATTTGGTATATGTTTTATTTTGCCTACCTTTTAGCATATGAATAATTGGGCAATCTAGTAGCTAGTGACATGGCCTAATTCAGTAGCAGCATATATCACTATATTTCCCATATATTAAAAATAACCTAGGAAAAAATGAGTCAATTAAAAAAAGGGTTATAGGTAAAATACTCGTTGACATACCAAACACTGCCCCTTATGTGTATATGTAAAAAAAATAAGAGAATTTATCAAAAATATTAACTATACTAAGTTTTTTTATAAAAATACTATCTTTTCAAATTCATTGCAAATATACTATCTTAATTGTAAATATACTATTTTAATTATTTAATAATTATACTATGCTGACTGTGCGCTGACTGTATCTATGTTGACTGTGCACTGACTGTACCTATGCTGACATGGCAGCTGATGTGGCAAATGGATCACACCCAATGCTTACATGGCAAGTGGGTCCCATCAAATGCTGACGTGGCAGCTGATTGGGCAGCATGTGTGGTTGCTGATGTGCCAGTGGGCCCCGCAAGGACATCAATCTAAAATGCAACCAAAATCAAGCTTAAATGCAACCAAAAACAACCTTAAAACTTATTTTTGCAATTTTTTTTAAAATGTGATAATATTTTTGCAAAAATATTTTTAATCTTGGATATTTTTTCAAAAAAACCCAAAAAACAAAGAGAGACAAATTTAATGACCATTATACAAAATTAAGAGATGATTTAAAGTATGCCAATAATTTTACATTTTATAAATATACAGTTATTACATTAAAATCACATAAGTTTGTGCCCTTATACAAATATTATTTAAATTGCACTCAATTGTTTAATTTGATAAAAAAAATTAACATCATTTAAATTTAAATTAATATTTTAACAATAAAACAATCACTTATTATTGAATAAATTTTTATACAAATTTTCTGAAACCAAATTCAATAAAAAATATTTAATTTACAAAAACGGTATAAAATATTAAGAAATAACAAAACACATATTAAATAAATTCAAAATATTTTTTCACTGTATTTCTTATTTAAAATCATTTCATTCATATCTGACCAAAAAAATTAGTGATTTTTCAAAAATATCCAAATTACATAAAATATTTTTAAAAATACTTTGCAATCTCATATGCCACATTTGCAATCTCATATGTAACATTAAATGCAACATTTCAATCTCGTATGCAATTTCGAACAATCTCCTCTAAACTCTCATATACAACTTTAACTCTATTTATCTAAAGAAGCTAAAAAATATGGGTATTTTTGATAAATTTTTAAAAGATTATTATATTATTCGTGCCAAAATATTAGTTCGGTATAACTAGGGACGTAATCGAGACGAGCCGAATCGAACATTGACAGGCTCCGCTCGAACTCGATTAAAAAAATTCCGGCTCGAGCTTGAGTTTGACAGAACTTTTAATTTTAAACTCGAAACTCGGTTCGTAAAAAATTTGATATACTCGAATTTGTCTTGAAAACTCAAATAAATTTTACCAAATATTTAAAAAAACACAGTAGAAGAATTTATGATTATGTCTCCTGAATCAGAGTTTGCTGCTGAAGTGCGGTTTATCTTGATTCACGTGATTTGCGACTATTATGTGAAACCATGAAGTTTGCCCTGTACACACCTGAAAGGTAGCGAGTGCGAGTTCACTACGATAAAAAAATATTAATAAAAATCTAAAATATGATAAGTTCAATTCGAATTCAATTTGATTAAATATATAAAATATAAGTAAAATATTTAATATTTATAAAAAGTATATTTATAAAAAAAAAAATAATAAAAGGTCGATAAGTCGAAATAACTTGACTAGCTCGCGGACCCATGGAGTCATTTAAACTTTTTATCAAACCGGACTTTTTACAAGCACACAGGGCGAGTTCCGTGTATCCTATAGCGGCGTTAGGAGTAACCGTAAAACCCTAAAATTTAAAACCCAATCGAGCGTCGGCGGAAGAAGAAATGGTGAGAGATAAACAGCAAAAACAATCCAAACATGGTAAACACAGCAAACATCCTCGTCCGCCACTCGCCCCCACCAAACCCAAAACCAAGAAGACATCCAAAAATCAAAACAACAACAATGTTGTACTAGTAGAAGAAGCAACCACCCCTTCTCAGCAATTGTCTTTCTTCCTTAATTATTACCAGTCTTCTAATAAAATTCAACTCTCTTCTCTTGAACTCGATTCTTTTAAAGGTCTTGTCCTTTCCCCCCTTTATTTATGTCCAGCCTCCTAATTTGTTTACATCGTATTTATTATGTAATATAAAGAAAATTATTTTTTTATATGGAGTAATTAGTAACATTATTTCATAATGCAGATAGTTGTATTGCTGAGCTACCTAAAGAGCTAGCTCAAGATGCCAGCAATTTGAGTGAACATATGAAGACTGCTTTTGGACAGTCTTGGAGACACGAGCTTTGCGAAAAACAGATTGTACCGGAAAAGATTGAACCTGGGAATCCAGCACTTCTCGTGATTAGTTTGTCTGCATTGAGATCATTGGAACTTTACAGGTTTCGTGATTCTCCCTATTTACTCGGAATGAAATTATATGCAACTCTACATTGTTTCATAAATAAAAGTATTCAAGTTGGGTAGCTTGTTTGTTCTCGTTTTGCTACTGCAGGGGATTAAGACCGTTGAGTAAGGAATGTCATATTGTAAAGCTTTTCTCAAAACATATGAAGGTTGAAGACCAGGTACTAATATGTATTCTTGTTTGTGAAAAATATTCGAGCTTGAAAATTCATACGAAGAGTTATATTGCTTCTTTATTTTTGTTTATATAGTGTCTATATGTACACATCTTATGTTCCTTTTGAAAAGTACTTGCATTTGGTTAACAATAATAGATTAAGCTTCGACAAAAAAAAAATTATGATAAGATTGTCTTTGAGTTGGTGAATAACCAGAAAAATTATGCTGTCAAATCACATAGTGTGGAATATGTAGAAGTTGTTACGAGGTGGTTTATCCTTTTATAATGGGAGGAAAAACTTCCTATTGTGGTGTTTATCTTCCTACAAGAGGAAGAAATGCTAAAACCAGCTTCTTGTGAATGTTAAAATTTTTAAATTATGATACTTTCCTACTTACCTAAATGAATAATGAGGATTTGGGAGAATAGAAACTGGTCAAGATTCGTCAGTCTATTAATTATTTTGGAATACTGGCAATATGTTTAAAAAATCAAATACAAACTAATCCTTATTACAGACTTACAGTTGTCATTCTATGACAAGTTTGAGACATCAAGTATTAAAGAATAAACATTGGGAATATGGATGATTAAGTCGAGTTAACAGTTATTTTATACAGTTGCACTAGCCGATGGAGGGAGATTGTTCTTTGATTTTTGAAGTTCTTGTTTGATGGAGTTCATGGATTTTATGATCGTGAGTTTGATCAGTTAACTTGTTGCATTCTTGATGAGATTATAAAGAACAAAAGTAGAAGACCCTGAGATTAGTGGATTTTTAATAATATTTGTTGGATTTCTTCACTGTTAGAATGTAAATATGTAGATCAATTCTGTTAATTTTGTTGGTAATCGGAAAAATGTTACTGAGAGTCTTGCTGATGATCTCTTTGAGGGTTTAAACAGTTTTTTTTCCATACATCTATAAAAATCCTTTCTTGAAGATTGATATTGTCTTGTATTCATAATGAACAAGTTTAGATTGAAGGTCTTCAATTTCCGTAGCTTGTTTTCTGGTAAATTTACTTGAATTGGTAGTACTAGTAGTGTATTTGAAATTTTAACAGGAGCAATAAGTCAATAATTGTGAAATACCTGTGTGCCTGAAACTTTTAACAGGATCAGTTAGTCAACAATTGTGATGTTATATTTATATCTCTCAAGTTTAGAGTGTCTGTGTATTAATTTATTTTCTCTGACAATAGGTGTCCTCCTTAAAGAGTCGTGTTAATATTGCAAGTGGCACACCAAGCAGGTATGGAAGTGTTGCATAATTTCTTGTCAGTATTACATTAAATATGATGAGCCCTTTATTCTTGCGGCTTATAATTTTGTGTAACTGTAGCTGAAAAAAGCTCAGGCGTGATCTTCGAATCACCGGACTTCTCCTAGAGAAAAGTTGGGCCTGTAAATATACAAATGATATTGAAGACAAGTTAATTTCTTAGCTATTATTAATTTTAGTAATATGCAGTTGAGGAATGTATTTTAGTGGTTGAAATTTATTGCTAAAAATATCTAATCTTAATTACTCCCTCCGTCCCGGTGAGTTGTTTACGTACACTGTTTGCACGTATTTCGAGGCTTTAATAAAGTATAGTTCCATAATGTTTTTTTTAAAAAGAAAAATTCTGAATAAAAGTTTAAACATGAAACTTTTTTTCAGAATTTTTTTTAAAAAAAATATTATGGAAGTATAGTTTAAACGAGCATTGAAAAGCGTGCCGAAAAATAACGTAAACAATCCGGTGGGACTGAGGGAGTATATAATAGTAACAGTATATATATAAGGTATGATTTCAATTTATAGCAGGTGCATGTTATTTTTTATGAAAACGCTTCCTTGACAGAGTTCAAAACTTCAGTTTCTGATAATTTGTCATTGTATGGGGCAATTCTGAAGCTAACTTTCTTTTCACCATCATAAATAGTTGTATAACAATGTAGCATGCTGTATTTTACACTTTTAAGTATATTTATCATGATTTTTTAGAGCTCCTTTAATCTATTTAAGTTATCTGCACAACCACACACATTACATCTTTAAATATGCTTATAGGATCAAGAAGCTGATCGATATGGAAGTTTTAGGATTGTCACGGTTACAAATTATTGTGCTTGACATGCACACTGATGTAAAGGGCTATTCATTACTTTCACTTCCTCAAATCAGGTTTGACGATTCCTGTCCCACATCTTCCCAACTTGTTTCTTGTTGTAGATTTATCATAACTTTAAGTGTATCTTTCTGTATTCACCTTTTTAACCAACGAATAACAGGGATGAGTTTTGGGACTTGTACAAGTGCTACTTTCACCAAAGAGTACTTAAAGGTGATCTTCGCATCTGCCTCTATGGTCCAACACCAGTTATTTACAAGGGAAAGAAAAATATCATTGATAAGTGAAGATACTCAAAGCAGCTAAACATCGTACGTGTAAAACAACACATTATATTTTGGGTCCCCCCCCCCTAGGCCGAGTTTCCAAAGTTATATTTAGCTTGGAAGGACTTTGTATTGCATGTGAGATATTGTGTTGTCCTCCCGTTTAAGAGATATAGACATTCAAGTACTTGTAAGGAGTTTTGTCCCCAGGCACGCCTTAAAAAGCAAGGCTTGAGCCCGGTTGCTACCTTGATACTTATGTTAATTTAGTATGATTACAATGTGATACCTGTGTTAATTTGGTATGATTACAATGCGATAGAGTAAAAAAAATAACTGTGGCTAGTAAATAGTAATATAATAGCTTAAAGCACAAAGGATTTCACGCAATTCTACTTTGAAAAAGTTAGGTACAAATTGACAACTTCACACATGCTAGTAATTTCATCATTTAAATCAAACACATCAGTAATGTAGAAAAGAAAAAGGGATTGAAGAAAGAAAAAGGGATTAAAGAAGTCATCATTTACATGAACAAGATAGATGCTTAAAATCATCATCTGCTGCACATTCTGTAACAAGTTCAAATTCTCTGGCATTTTAAGAGCAACAACCACCGCTTTGTGTCTGATATTCTGGCTTTTGTTTTAGTATGTTTCTCTTAACTATGCTTGATCCTTCTTCTGAAAGACTTGGAACCTCCATTATCTGCAATAAAAACATCAATTTCTTATTAATATTTGGAACAACAATGTATCACTTCAATCCCCCGGCAGGTAACTCTACAAAATCTATGACTCTGGCGTTGTGTTCAGTGAATATTGCACAAGAAAGATTGATCATTTTGTTGTTTGGTACCAGGAAATGCTGACAATTACTAGTTATTCGGACACCATAACACAGATTTATGTCCTTTTGTATTCTACTATGTATGATGCATAAATATACAACACAAATGCCATGGCACAGAGTACAGAGCATATAATGTATCGCCATAGCATAGAATATAAAGCATATAATGTTTAATTTTGTACCTTTAGTGCAAGCTCTTCAAAGCATTGCTCCACATTTTCTCGAGTTTTAGCACTACATTCAAGAAATAAGCATCCATGCTCTTTTGCCAGAGCAATCCCTTCTTCCCTACTTACAACCCTTTCTGATTCCTGGAAACATCGATACTTTAGGAGATAAAGTAGACTCACTTGACCAAGAATCATTAGTCAGATCTGAGGAATTGTTTTCTATCATCGTGCCTGTGTGTGTGCGTGTGTGTGTGGCTGAAGTAAACTTGAGTGTGGTAAATCCAAAGATACTTGACTCTAGTTTCCAAACAAAAAGCTGTGCTTGAAACCCTATATATTAGTATGATTATAGAACTAACGGGAAGTCAAAGCTTACAATGTCAACTTTGTTTCCAACAAGCATCTTGACACAATTCTGATTTGTGGAGTAGAGGTCCACTTCTTTCGCCCATACATCTGATAAGTTTGTAAATGTGTCTCTCCTTGTAACATCATAAACTACATGACGTATAAAAATAGATTTTAGCCGACAATTAACATGGGCTTAAATCACTCCAGTGTAAAGTTTGAATAAACAATTGAAATATTGTGAACAGCAAACCCTTGTAGCCAACCCAAATACTACAACCAGTGAATTTATTAGTTCACAGAAAGCCAGAAGCCGTATGCAGGTGTTCGGAGATATTACAAACTTTGGACAACTGAAATTACATTTGAATTCACTTTTGCTTCTATAAATATTACAAACTTTGGACAACTTTGGAGATATTACATTAGTCCCATCAGTGAAGATGTTACAGGTTTTGAGCAAGGATGCTAATATATATATAATTTTTAAGATCCGTTGGATATTTGGTAAAAATAATAGGAAAACTTAAAGAATGTGTAATAAGCTTGCAACAGATAAATTAAATATAAAAATTTAGTCTAATTTTGTTGCTTTGTTTTCATTAGTTAGATCATGTGGCTGCAGGCGCAAGCACATTAACATTTAAACGTTTGTGTATTGTGTATTAGACTTGATATAATGTTTGTTCGCTATATTTCACGAAACTGTGTTGACTTACACTTATACGTTACACTTCTGCTCGATAATTGACTTCAAAAAAAGTAGCTTACCAAGAATAATCCCTTGGGCACCTCTATAATAGGAGCTTGTCAATGTCCTGAACCTCTCTTGTCCAGCTGCAAAAGTAATAATTGTCAGGAACCCATCCTTCATACATACAATTTAATAACTTAATATACATACTCTCGTCAAACAATTTGTTTCTTTGGTTAATTATATAAGTTGCATGTGTGGGCGAGTTAACATACAAGACTGGCAGATTCGTGGGGGTTCTTCCTTTGTAAAATTGAAGTCACTCGTCTATGATGATCAATATAGATCTCTTAAATGTAGGGGCATAAATTTACCACTCTCATGTAAAAATTAATATTGTGATGTGGACGAAAATAAGTAGCATCTTCCCAGAAAAAACCTAAAAACCTTTGCATAAAACATATATTAGGTGAGAAATCAAAAGTATGTAAAACTGAAAGCTTAAAAGTAAAGTACACACATCAGGCCATTATGATCTTACAGGTAAAGCAAGTAAGGAGGATAAGGGAAGAAAATGCATAAACAATTTATATATTTCCAGACCAGGAACAGATACTCTTATCAGAACTTTTTTGATAGTGGATGTCAGTACATACATCTTATTCAGCAGAGTGGTCGAAAGTGTGGTGAATCATTTTCCTACATCTAGTTATCATCAAGGGGCCCTTAAGTCAATATACTAATCTAGTTTGGAAAATGACATCTTCCTCTAAATTAATAGATATTGCTTTAGTAGTAGATCAAATAGAATGGTTTCACTAAGATTGAAAAATCTGAGGGTTTAGAGCAAATTCTTATGTTAAAAAATAGATTAAATTAAAATGGTGAACTAATACCAGTGTCCCAAATGGTCAGCTTCAACTTTTTCCCACCAACTGTAAGCTGCTTGATTTTGAAATCTACACCTGGACATGGTTAAGAAGGAATTAAAAACATTAATCAATCAGCCTATAACTACACAAACAAACATCATTTTGCACTAATTAACACATTAATGCCATATTGCCATCTATGAATGCCAACTGAAAAGTGTTAGGTTTAAAAAATGCAGACAAAAAATGGCAGCAACGTAAGACCTGTAGAAAACACCCAATTCGTGACAAGTCTGACTTACAGCCACACATGAGGAAAAAAATAAACGAATAAAATGGCATACAGCTGCACACTTGCCTTGTGATAGCTTAAGATACAAATGACTAATGCTTCATTTAGTTGGAATGAATGTAATGAGAGTGGAGAAGAATGAAAATTGTGAAGAAAATCAAAGTGGAGAGAAGGATCTAAGAGGATCAAATGAAAAAAAAAATATATGAAAAGTGCAATTTTTTATATGGTGAGGTTTGTAAAGAAATGAAGTAGGAAGGACACGTTAATTTTCCAAGTGGTGGGCTTAAGCTCCAATTTAAGTTGGTAAGAATGAAACGTAGAGAGTAATAGACGTTATAAATATTTACCAAGAAAAAAGCACAAATTTCATTTCATTCCCTCCCAATTTCATTTTTCCTATTCAGAGGATAATAGCTATCTAGTAGACATCTTCAGCTGGTTGACGGAGCGAACCTTTAGTCCCAACTCCCAAGTGCCCTCCTATGAGAGAACAAGTTCTCCTCCATGTTGAGGTTTATTCAATAAGAAGCTTGGACATTTGCCACATGCCGACTCCTGAAGTAGTATCTTTGTCAGGCATAGCAGATTAGAGTTGTGCCACTACAGTGTATCACTTGAGAAATCTGTATTATTGCAGTTGTGTGACATGGCAAGGGCTTATAGCATGTAGGAAATAGTAATTCTGTCATTGTGAACCTTGTTGGAGATGCTCTTAGGCAACAGGCACAACCTACTAAAACCGAATCTTCTTGTTCTTCCTCGGCAATATGTGCTTATATGCATCGTGCTACAAAAGCTACATTAGCCGTACTTGAGAAGAGCAAAAAACCTCAAGTCTGTAGTGTTAAAACAGAGTGATGGTAGTTAAGAATGCAGGTTGTCAGGAATACTTCAAAAGTCATGAATGGACAGATTATGGGAAAATGACATCCGTTATTTAAAAATTGATCTGAAGCATCAACAGTAGGAGTGACAAGCCCAATGAAAATGGTTACAAAATAATTGGCAAAAAATCTAACAAAGACCAGACATTTTAGAACGAGGTCCGAAAGGTCTAGCAATAGGGAAAGGTGCAAAAAAAATGTTGGTGGAAGGTGCAGTCATTGGGCTGGGATGGTAGCACGCTAAGAGAGGGGTAAGTTGATAGCTGTTGGGGTGAGGAATGGGGATTAATCACAGAAGATACACATGTTCTAGTTTTAATTTGTTTTGTCATGTTCGTAGAAATGGCAATGCAGTAACTCATTTAGCAGCCAGATTTTCTTAACTCAATCCCCCAGAGTTATAAAAACCTTGGGAGTAAACATAGTTATGTGCTTCATAAAAAGCATGACATACATATTAAGGCTCTGGCACAGAGTTTGGGGACAACAAAACTTAGAAATTAGATTATATTTATACCTGTATGTCATTTGGATGGAAATGAGACACTTTCCATATTTTATTTTATTTTGCTAATTAACACTTTCCATATGTTACTAAGCAATAAAATCATAGAGAATAGATTACAAAATAAACCAAAATAAATAGATATCAACACAGATATCACATTCCAATCAAAGAATACTTATAAAATAGTAGTAGCTGCAAAATGTGTGTGTTTGTGAGAGAGAGATGTGAGAGAGAGAGAGAGAGTAAAATCACAAACCAATGGTGGGAGAGATATCTTGATCAACAGAATTGGAAATGAAAGTGAGAAGAAGACTGCTTTTGCCGACGGCAGAATCACCGATGAGCAAGATCTTAAACGACAGATCGTAGTTGCTTCCACCACCACCTTGTCCCGAAGATGATCCCATGGAATATATCTCTGTGTTGTTTTATCAACTGTTACTGCTGCTAATACAAGTACTTTATTTTCCTTAAAAAAAGTAGCTGGTAGCTACTTGTTTGTTTGTGTAGGCTAATTAAAACAAATCTACAGGAGCAACAAACAGGCAGTTACAATGTCTCGATTTAATGTAGAACAAGGGAGAAGTGAAGTTTTTGTATAATAAACAAAAAAGTTAATGAATGAAAGTGATAAAGCAGGGCACTAAAGCAGTAACTGATGGCAACTCCTTTTCATATTCGTTTCCTTTGTATTGTGGCTTGGGTTTTGTTCTTCATGATTCTTCCGTGTCGGTTGTCGGAACCTGATGGGGCACGTTTCCTTATTATTCCCGGCCCCTTCTTTAATTTGTATTTTATCTCCCGTCATTTTAAATTTTACCCAAAATTAATTCAACGTATTGCATTTTTATAAAAAATATATATATCGATAATGCGGCATGTCTCTGTAATTATTTATTGTCCCCACATTTATAATTTGTGTACTTTAAGTGGGCCCGGCACTTGATGGCTAGTGGTGAGAAGTCGATTATCTCAGGGGGCTGGCATTTACCTGAATATTAAGATTTTAATTTCGGATATCAATTAACAATCGCTTTAGAGGAAAAGTGTTTCTGCATATTTATATTTATATTTTATATTATAATTAAAAATTAGAGCAAGGATCGAAATATACATGGGCTTAAAAATCAGAACTCGGGTAGACTTGGTGAGGCTACTAAGTCACGACCCAAAGAGTACTCGAATTCGGGTAGTATTCAAAATTAATACTTGAATCAGAAATCAGATACGATCAAAATAAATTTTATAAAATTAATTATTAGAATATGTATTACATAATAAATTATATATTACTCAAAAATTGAAATCAGCCGAAATTAAAATACATATTACTCTTAATTTTATCAACAAATATTTTCTAAATAACAAAAAAAAAAATTATTGATGTGTTCATATCTTATGCGAGATCTGAGAATTATGTAAGTTTCAGACTCAAAATCGTGAAATTTATCGATTGGACTACATATAGACTATATGTCGAGATAAATGAGCGAATTAAGGATATTAAATAATTATATTATTATGTTGGTTTATTTTTATTTATTTTTTTGAAATTTTTATTATTAAATTCAAGTTTGACCCGAGTTATGTTGAATTTAATCTGAGTTAAGCTCAAAACCTAGTTATCACTCGAGTAATGAAAAATCAGCTCCAAAATGAGTCTGAGTACTCGTCCAGTTATTGTTGTGGAAGACATGTTTGTACAATAACAAGATTAAGTCATATTGACAGCCCTAAGATTAAGTTGTTTGATAATCAATTATGTATTTTGTATTGTATTTCTTGAGTCTGTAAAATAGATTTGAAGATTAGATTAGGGGATTTTTCTGTGAACATATTCATGCTAAGGAATAAACTCTTGAAGAAGATCAAGTCATGATCATGCCTCAGAGAAAAGTGTAGAAGTTTGGAGTTGAATAAAGTTAATCTATGAAAAATGTTTAAAGTGAAAATATCGACAAGTCACATATCAAGTTATATCGAGAGGTCATTCGAAAAGTCCAGAATAACTTGTAGAGAAGTCCAAAATGGCTTATATAGAAGTCTCAAAGATATCGATAATTCAAATGAAGATGTAGAGAACTGGAGATATCGACAAGTCATTTCTGCATGTAGAGAACTCAGAGATATCGACAAGTCAAATGAAGATGTGAAGGAAAGGAAATAGCAACAAGTCAATTTCTCATATAGAGATCTCAGATATATCGATAAGTCAAAATGTGTATATCGAGATCTCAGAGATATCGACAAGTCATTTCTACATGTAGAGATCTCAGACATGTTGATAAGTCATTTCACATGCAAGTATCTAGAGACCTCGGCAAGTCGAGTATACCTATAGAGAACTCAAAAATCTCGATAAGTCATTATACTTATCGAGATGTCACTTCTCTATAGAACAAACTGGAGACCTCGACATACTTCTCAAATACAGAATGCAGACAAGTTCAAGATTCAAGATTATCAGTCAACAAATGATCTATACACTAGATTAAAAATCTGCAAAGTAGCTGGAAGAATACAAGATCAAGGGCCAAGATTAGCGAAACAAAGGGTGGTCACAGACCTGCAAGATTCTGCACAAATTTGCTAAGCTATAAATGGAGATAAAAAAAGGTTGTTTTAGAAAGTAGTATAGTACATTTTAGTGCAAGTCTTATAAACTCGTGTTGCTGGTCTATAAAGCAAGCACAAATCCTTAGTTCACAAGTAAAAAATAGATCTGGATTTTCTTATATCCTCTCGAGATAGAAGCCGAGTTCTTATTTTCTTAAAAACACAGAATTTGTAGCAAGACCAACTCAATTAATACAAATTAAGTGAATTTTGAAAATATTGTGCTTGTTGATTAATTTTGTAAACACAATATCTCTACAATATCTTAACTGCTTTGTTCACCTGCAATCCAAACAATTTTAAAAAGGCTAAAAATAAAAGAAACACATTCACCCCCCCTATGTGTTATATTCAATATCTAACAGTTATCAGATGAGTCGACCGATTTTTAAAACACTGAAATATGTCGATAATTTGATAAGCGAGATCGAACGACACAAGAATTATGTAGTTGTGTTTGCAACAAAATAACAGTATTTATGTTAGCAGTATATGTACATAACACACAAATACAAAAATACATAAATAAGAGTTAGTTTGTTTTGTGTTTAATTTTCGAGTACAGGTGAAATACCTCATTACTCACTTTTAATCCGTAGTCACCAAAATACCCACGCGACAAAACCGGCGCCTTGATTAATTACCCACATGACACGCCTTTATAACGTGTGTATCTTGTGTCACGTCACAACTATTTCAAAAATATATGTATCATATATTCATATTGTATCTATATAAGGCACTTATGAGCAAGAAATAGATGGATACGCCTTCAATAAAGAGAATGATAATGGACAATGGATACATCTCTAGACATGTAGTTGCCGTCTATATGTGCCACTCAATTGGAAACCAAGAACACGTACCATACTTCGAAAGGAAACTCCTAAAAATATGGCATATCGAGATTATACGTCATACTAGATATGTTCAAAAGTTTCAAAACCCGCAATTTGATTCGATTCGGGAAAAATGCCTGGATCAGAAAAAAGCCCGGTCCGACTCGCGAGCCTTATATAGGCTATTTTTTCTTAAAAATCCGGCCCAGAATCCGAAAAATATGAATAAAAGTACAAATATAAAATAATCCAGATAAAAGTATGGTTCAACCTCGATAAAAACCCGACATTTCAAAAATTAAAACAACCAAGTACCAAATAAATAAAAATAGATATCTTAACAAACTTCTAATGTTTCAGATCTTATAACATAATATTTATAAGATTGCAATATAAATATTTTATTTGAAATTACAATTTATCCCATTTATCTTTTGATTACAAAGAAAAAGTTATTAGAAATCATTTTACTCGAAATTACAATTATATTCCAATATTATTTTCCGTTACAGAAAAATATTGTTGTCAATGAAAATTAAACTCACGACATCTATTTAAATTTACAACTTCAACCATTTAAGGTAAATCATTATTTGGTTAGATTGTCATTCAAGATATTTGTAAGTGGCTCATACATTTAATTTCATATTTTTTTAATATTCATATAAAAAATGATTCAAGACTTGGATAATTAACCCATTTTAATATACTAACTTTTTTTATATACATACATGTGTGTTACAATTCCGTCTCTATTTATTTTGAGATTTATTTTATCGATTTTTATAATGTGTGTCGCACATAATAAAATATGAGTTATGAAAGTTTGTTCGACTCTTACTTATTAATAATAATGGACCCCTGTCTACAAAAAAAACCTCACTAATAACACGAAGTCACTTCATAAAGAAAGTATGAAAATAAGTGACTAAGGTGTATGTTGTGCAAGACATGCCTGTACAATAACAAGACTAAGTCAAATTGACAACCCTAAGCTAGTTGTATGATAATCTATATTTGCATTGTGTATTATAACACTTAAGTCTGTAAAAATGTTCAAGGGAAGACTGAAGTCTTTTTCTGTAAACAGTATTAAGCCTAAGAATTCTATCTGGAAGAAGATCAAGAAGATCATGTCTCAGAAGAATTGGGAAGAAGTTTGAAGTTGAATAAATTTGTTTTGGGAAAAATATTCTAAGTCAAGTTCTCTACAAGTCACAAATTAAGTATTATAGAGAAGTCATTCGAGAACTCCAAAATGACTTATCGACAAGTCAGGAAAAACTACTAGAGAACTCGGAGATATCAGCAAAGCCAAATTGAAGAGATGAAGATTGGAGATATCGACAAGTCATTTCTTCACTAGAGAACTCTGAGATATCGATAAGTCTATTTGTCATTAGAGAACTCTGAGATATCGATAAGTCTATTTGTCATTAGAGAACTCAGAATTATCGATAAGCCAACTTGTCATTAGAGAACTCAGAGTTATCGATAAGCCAAAGTGAAGAGATGAAGATATGAGATCTCGACAAGACAAATTCTCTTATAGAGAACTCAGAGACTTCGATAAGTCAAAACATTTGTAGAGTGATTAGAGATCTCGATAAGCCAATATACTTATCGAGATGTCAAGTTATCTATATACAAAACTGGAGATCTCGAGGTAAGACTTAAAGTACATAGTATAGACTAGTTCAATACCCAAGATTATCAAGTAACAAACAATTTAATCAGTTGGATTGACAAGTCTACAAAATCAGCTTGAAGAGTACAAGATCAAAGGCTAAGATTAACTGGAAAAGTAAAGTCACAGGAGTGCAAGATTCGCAAAGATACACTAAACCAGAAATAGAAATATTTGGTTATCCAAAAATAGGGTTTAATACATGATGTTGCATTCTATGTAGTAACTAGTGTTTACTGTCCTATAAAGTAAACACTGGATGCTTTATTTAGAAGTAACAATTTAGATCAAAAAAATCTTATATTCTCTCAAGGAAGAATCTAAGCTCTTTATAAATAAAGAGCCTAGAAATTTTGTAGAAAAATATTTTTAATTTTAATATAAAATTAAGTGAGTTTTGAAAGATTTGTGTTCACTGTTTTATCTGTCTAAATTCAGCACTAGCACACTGAACTACAAGATTTTAATTTACTTTGTTCATAACCATAAACACTTCAAGAAAAGTAGGAAAACATCAAAACACATTCACCCCCCCTCTGTGTGTGAATCATTATCTAACAAGTGGTATCAGAGAAAAATCTGAAAGTAAACAGATTCAAGATCTTGGAAGAATGAATATACGGAAAATCAGTAACATCAAAAGCCCTACTTTTGATAAGACTAACTACACTTTTTGGAAGAAGAAAATGTTGTTATTTATCAGGATGGCCAATCTATTTTATATTCAGATTCTCAAGAATGGGCCTTTCATTCCTATGGTAAGAGTCGAGGAATCTACATATGGAGATATGGTCATTTCAGCTCATTATGCTCCTAAAGATCCTTCAGAGTACACTCAGCCTGAGAAAGAAAAAGTCTCCCTAGACAGTGGCTTGTAGCTGATCTTGATAGAGTCACTTGATAATGTAATGTACAATAACATTATCAATTGTGACACTGCTAAACAAATCTGGGAGAAGAATGAAATACTTTGTGAAGGAACAGAGGAAGTTAGATCAAATCAAAGAAGGATACTGATTTCACAGTATGAGGGTTTCATGGTTAAGCCAAAGGAAAATATTACTGATGTGTTTGAAAGGTTTAACAAGCTGATAAATGACTTGCAGCTGCATGATAAATATTATGAGGCTGAAGAAGTGAACTTGAAGTTTTTGCTCAGACTCCCTGATCATTTGGGATAGAAAATTTTAGCAATCGGAGAAGGGAGATACTTGAGCAGACGAACTCTGGAAGTTCTATATGGAATCTTAAAAACATATGAATTAGAATGATTTAAAGGAAATCATTAAGAGCTGGTCAAGGGTATGTTGTTGATGGTTCAAGTGCTCAATTTATCAATGAAAGTCAGACCTCCAATGATGAGCCAAGATTCCAGACTCCAGTTACCTCAATAAGTGAGCAAAGAAACAATGATTCACATGAACAATTCATACTGGAATTGGAAGAAGATGAGTTCTACACCCTGGATGAACTTGATGAGATAGATCAGTCAATGGCCTATCTGGAAAGAAAGTTCTCTAACATTGGAATAAAGAAGCCAAGATTCTTCAAGGGTAAAGGACAATCATTCAACAAAGACAGCAGCTGGAAATGAAAAGGGAAGTACACATCTGATAGCAAAAATGGTTACAAGATTGGATCTGTAGACAGATCAAAGATAAGGTGCTATAACTGTGATGAGCTAGGCCATTTTTCTACAGAATGCAGGAAACCCAAGAAAGCAAAGAAAGACAAAGCCTATCTTGAACTGGAAGCAAAGTATGAATCTCTTCTGAAGAAACAACAAAGTAAAGCCTATATTACAGAGGGAAAGAGTTGGGATGATTCTAACAATGATGAAGATGAGGAAGTTGGAAATTATGCATTTATGGCCTTGGAGCAAGGAGATTCATCCTCATAAAAAACACAGGTACCAACTCTTACCACCATTGATTTAAATGTGAGTCAATATAAGAAAACTGTAGAAAAGATGAGCACATAAATGTTTCACATTCATACAAGTATGGTTGCTGCTAATGAAGAGGTTAGCAGACTGACAAAGATAAATGAGAAGGTTGAAAATGAGAAACAAGAAACTGAGTTGTTGCTGGTAGAACTTGAAGCTGTGAAACAGAAAAATGCATATCTGAAAAACAAGCTCAAGTGTGCAAATGAGATTGAAGTTGTGTTAAGGGAAAAGTTAGAAAAGAATGAAGTCAAGTTGAAATCTTTCAGAAATGCATCTGAGTTGGTTGGACAATACCATGAGAAAAACAAGCCATGTACAAATATTGCTATTGGTCTTCATTATGATGCCTTGAACAACAAGAAGAAAGTTGTAGGTGAAAAAGGGAAAGCAAATGAAAATGAAGATGTTCCATCTATGCTAAAAAAGGTTGGCTCACATATGTTCAAAGCATGTGAAGTAGATTTCAGTGAAGAGGAGTTGATCATAAAGCAAGAAAATGATGAGGAAGTCAATAAGAAGAATAATGCAGAAATAGCTCAAACTTCAAAAGCTGAAAAGAAGCTCATGGATAACCAAGATTCCAAGACACCTGTCAAGGAAATAAAAGCTGAAGATGCAAGAAAGAAGAAGAAGAATAGAAATGGGAAGATTGGGATAAACAAAAGCAATAATTTTGCTTATGTTACAGATGCTCCAAGGAAGAAATGTGAAAAGTGTGGCTTTGTGAATCACCTAACCCACCTTTGTAAAAAGATTGTTAGCAAGCCAGCTGAAGGAGCCTCCAAGTATAATGAAGCCAAGGCAAATGATCCCTATGAATTTTGTGATAAGTTTGACTGCATTTCATGTAACTTAAAAGTAATGAAAAGTTGCCACAAGCTGAGAGTAGATCTTAAAGAAGTCAGTATTGAATCTACAGCTACAAGAGAAAATGCACAAACATCTATGAATGTTATTCTTTTTTAGACTTCTAACTCTACTTTTGCTACATCAGTTCTTGGGTTGCTAAACACACTTAAAACTCATTATGTGCAGGGAAAAATGAAGAAGGTCATATGGATCATAAACAGTGGATACTCCAGGAATATGACAGGTGATAAGGCCCTGCTATCATAATTTGAGGAGAAGGCTGGCCCATTGGCCCTTGGTGACCTTTGGAGACTATAACAAAGGATTCACAATGGGATATGACAAGATTGTTTCTGGAAAGGTTGTCATTGATGATGTAGTATTGGTAGCTGGTCTTGAAGTAAATCTTCTCAGTGTCAGCCAGTTTGCAGGCAAAGGTTTTAAAGTTCTATTTGACAAAGAAGAGTGTATTTTCATCAGTAAGAAAACCAATGAAGTTGCTCTGAAAGGAGCAAGGAAAAGAAGCTTGTTTGTTGCAGACTTGGACTCAATAAACGAGGATGGAATTTTTTGCTTCTACACCAAGGCATCCATAGAGCAAAGCAAGTTATGGCATAAGAAACTCTCACATCTAAACTACAAGGTAATCAAAACTCTGGTCAAGAAAGAGTTGGTGAGAGACATGCCAAAATTAGAGTTTGCTCAAATTGAAGTATGTGAAGCCTGTCAGAAAGGTATAATGAAAAGATCAAGTCACAAGTCAAAAACTGTGAATTCCATAAGTGCGCCATTGCAAATTATTCACATGGACTTGTTTGGCCAAATGCATGTCTTATCAATTTCAAGGAATAAATATGCACTTGTGATGGTGGATGACTACTCAAGATACAAATGGATAGAATTTATGCATTCTAAAAATGAGACTCCACACATCATTATTGAGCACTAAAGAAGATAGAAAAACAGGATGAAGATCAAAACTGTATGAAGAGATTGAGAAGTGATAATAAAATAGAATTAAGAAATGCAACATTGAGTGAATTATGCAAAAAAAGGCATTGTTCAAGAGTTCTCTGCTGCTTGAACACCTCAACTATATGGGGTAGTTGAGAGAGAGAATAGAACATTAGTAGAAGTTGCAAGGACAATGCTGCAAGATGCCAAACTGCCAACTAGTTTTTGGGAAGAAGCTGTAAATACTACATACTACACTCAAAACAGATATCTCATTAACAAGAATCATGGAAAATCACATTACTCAATCATGTCTAAGAGAAATCCTACTGTAAAGCATCTTCATGTGTTTGGAAGCAAGTGCTACATCTTAAAAGACAACTTTGAATACGTGGGAAAATTTAATTCAAAGGTTTTTGAAGCAATTTTTATGGGATATTCATTGAAGAGAACTGTCTAAAAGGTCTATGTAATTGATCAAAATAAAGTCATGGAAAACACATATGTGACTTTTGATGATGACAAGTGTCCAGGCTTAGAATGCCTTGATGATAATGAATCTTAAGCCCTTGCATTTAAAAATCTCAACATTAACAGTGATTCTGATGAAGAGGATGAAGGCAATGCACAACAAATGATGAATAAAGAGACTACTGAACAGGAAAATCATGAAAATAGAGGCTCATCTCATACACCCGAATTTGATAGCACAAACTCAGGGGGAGAAAGAGAAGAAGGATCCACTAGTCATACCAATAATTAAGAAAATGATGAAGGCACCAGTCAACAAACTCACAACAGAAAATGGGATATGAGTCACAATCAAAATGCAATAATTGGTGATCCCAATGTTGGTGTAAGGACTAGAAGTGCAACTGCTAATGAGTGCCTACATGCATATTTTCTGTCACAAGTAGAGCCTAAGAAAACTGAAGAAGCTCTTATGGATCCTGCTTGGATATCTGCCATGCAAGAAGAGCTTAATCAGTTTGAAAGAAACAAAGTTTGGGAGTTAGTTCCTACCCCTAAGAACAAAAGTGTAATTGGAACAAAATGGGTGTTCAGGAACAAAATGGATGAAAATGGTATAGTTACAAGAAACAAGGCAAGGTTGGTTGTAAAAGGCTACTCACAGGAAAAAAGAATTGATTATGATGAAACATTTGCTCCAGTTGCAAGACTTGAAGCAATAAGGATTTTTCAAGCATTTTCTGCACATTCAAATTTCAAAGTGTATCAAGTGGATGTCAATAGTGCCTTTCTAAATGGTGAATTAGAAGAAGAAGTTTATGTGTAACAGCCACCGGGCTTTGAAGATCCAGAATTTCCAGATTTTGTGTACAAGCTACTTAAGGCTCTATATGGACTAAAGCAGGCACCTAGAGCTTGGTATGACACACTGACAGTTTTTCTACTTAAACATGGTTTCACTAGAGGAACAATAGACAAGACACTCTTCTACAAGATGCATGGTGGTGATATGATCCTAGTTCAGATCTATGTGGATGATATTATTTTTGGTTCTACTAATGAGAAGCTCTGTCAAAGATTCTCTAAGCTTATACGAAGTGAATATGAAATGAGTATACTGGGGGAATTAAGTTACTTTCTTGGACTTCAAGTCAGTCAAAGAAGTGATAAAATCTTCATTAGCCAGACTAAGTATGTTAAAGACTTATTGAAAAAGTTTGGCATGATTAATTGTTCACCTGCATCTACACTTATGTCTACAATAACAAAGTTGGATGAAGATAAAAAGGGTAAGAGTGTAGATATTTCAAGCTATAGAGGAATGATTGGATCATTTCTTTACTTAACTTCAAGTAGACCAGACATCATGTTTGCAATATGTCTGTGTGCAATATTTCAAGCCAATCCAAAAGAATCACATTTGATGGTTGTGAAGAGGATTTTCAGATACTTGAAGGGGACTCCAAACTTGGGATTATGGTATCCTAAGGGAACTGGTTTTGAAGCTGTTGGATACACAGATGCAGATTTTGCTGGATGCAGGGTTGATAGAAAGAGTACTAGTGGAAGCTTTCTGTTTCTTGGACAAAGACTTGTATCCTAGTATAGCAGGATACAACAATTTATGTAAACTTCCATAACTGAAGTTGAATACATAGCTGCTGGAAGTTGCTGTGCTCAAGTGCTTTAGATTAGAAATCAGCTAATGGATTATGGCCTAGTGTTACAAAAAATTCCAATCATGTGTGACAATACTAGTGTTATATCTATAGTGGATAATCTAGTTAATCATTCTAGAACAAAGCACATCGATGTAAGGTACCATTTTATTAGAGAATATGTTACAAATGGTACCGTTGAGCTCATTTTTGTTCCAACAGAAAAATAATTAGCTGACATTTTTACTAAATCTTTGGATGAAGCAACTTTCACTAGACTTGTAGGTGAAATTGGAATGCTTAATTCTTCATCATAAGGAAATAACTCAGATAATGTGTTGCAGCAGATTAATTTCCAGTAAATCAAAATTAATTTGATTTAATTAGAAATTAACTAAAATATGAATTATAAATATTTTAGAAATCTCTGTATATTTATTTTTCAAGATTCAAAATTCAGCTTGAAATTTTTCAAATTCTAAGTAAACTGTCTGAATGTTTATTTACATTCTCAATATGTAAATTTAACATAAGGCAGAATCAAAGTGATCAAAAGTATATAGAGAACTTAGTTCTCGATAAGTCAAATTGACTTATCGACAAGTCATTTTAAGACTTCTCGAGTGAGTTATCGATAAGTCAATTTACTGACTTCTCGAGTGACTTATCGATAACCTTTATTATGACTTATCGATAAGTTATTGTAGAGTTCTCTATAAGTGTTAACTCACAAGTTCTCTACAATCATAATTTTAGACTTATAAATAACTCAGAACTGAAATAACTTAATCCAATAAATTATTTTAGTAAAATACTTTTGACAAAATTATTCAGATTTTATTTTGATTTATTCAAATAAAAATTGGAAACAATTCAGTCCATTTTTGGACAAACTGAGTATTTATTTGACATCTCGATAAGTTAATTTTTAGTTCTCTACAAGAGTAAATTAAAATGACTTCTCGATATGTAATTCACTTTCAAAATGACTTCTCAATAAGTATACCCCAAACGTCTATTTTTGACTTCTCGATAAGTCATCTGCTTTTTACTATAAATACCCAGACATCTGGATACACATATACTTATGCCTTCGAGAACTCTAAGTGACCTAGCCTTTTCAATTCCAAACCAATTTCTCTCTCATTTTAAACTCTTTTTCACTAATTTTTTTACCCATTCACTCTTACTCAACAACAATGGCACTCAACAATGTTAGAGCTATAATCCCAGAGAAAGGAACCAACTATATCGCTTTCAATAATGTTAACCAAGCCCCTGATAGTTTCAAGGGGTTTGTGAAATTCGTGCCTGAATCATATCTTGCAGGTGCTTTAACTGCTAACCCAGTCATATACTTGGATGTTCTGCATGAGTTTTGGACAACATCTATGGTGAGAACTATAATGAATGACATCTCTGTATCTTTGGTGATAACTTGCACAATTGTAGATCAACAGATAGAGTTCAATGAGTAAGATGTGAATGCAACTTTGGGTCTTCCAATTGCAAATCTAGTGGAGGTGCCAACACATGATGAAATAACTGAGTTTATGAACTTCATCAACTTGAAAGGAATATGTCATAAGTCCAATCATGTATTAGGATTTAGGAATAACTTCCTGTGTAATCTGTTTTGATTTCATTGATATTAATAAAAGACTTGTTTTGTTTTTATTACGGACTCTATCTATTTAAGTGTTTAAATAAGATATACCATAGTTTAGAGTAAAGCGTTTTATGGATTATGATGAGATCATAATAGTGAGACCTAAAAGATGATAACTCTAAACTTAAATAGTTTCTGATCATAGGATTACTAACTGGTAATTAATAATCCGCAAAGATCGGTACATACTATGCTTGCTTCATTATGAAGGATGTCTGTTCTCATAGACATTTGTGTGGTGACACTATAGCTAGTATGTAGGTGCTTATAATAGAATAAGTTCACTGAACATGACTCGCACAGCTGAACAACTGATGGAGTTCACTCACGTGTCAGCAGTTGTTCACATAGTGATAGTTGTACAAGTATCCTTAGACTTGAGGTCATCATAGTCATCTTGTGTACACTGAACTATGCTTTGGTTTAGTTCTTAGTCTCCAGGGACAATTATTAGGGCTCTACTGGGTATAAGAATTTGTACACGAAGATAGTGTATGATAAATAAAGGATCTACCCCTTTTAGTGAAGGAAGCGAATGTTCAAGGCTGATCAACTTATGCTAGTTCAGGAATCTCTGGCCAGAGTGAATGAAATTAGAAAGGAGTTTCTAATTTACATAGAACTGAGCATAGTAAATGGTAAGCAAGTGATTAAATTAGATAGGCTTGACACGAGATCCATGCCTTGTATTTAATCAGGACATTGTAGGGTAGAAGGAGTTTATTGTACGGTAACTATTCACTGAATAGGTTCTTGGTATTCTAAGCAGTGAATTCATATTATCCGGATAGTCGCGATATGCTGAAAAGTATCCCTCACGATGTAGAATAAATGTGATTAATTAATTAATCATATTTAATAAATTAGAGAATTTATATAAATAATGATAAAATAGTTTTATTATTATTTATTTCTACTACCGGCTTAATATTGAACCTACAGGGTCACACCATAAAAAGAGAATGATTTAATGGTGGAGGAATTAATTAATAATGGCTAATAATTATTTATTTGTGAAATAAATAATTAATTGGCAAATTTAATAATTGATTAAATGAGATTTAATTGATTATAAATGAATTAAGAAAAGTTCTTAATATTATTAATTAAGGATTTAATTTTTGGAAATTAAATCAAGAGATAAAATTATTTCTAAAGTGTTTAGAAAAAGGATTAATAATTAAAAGGTGTTTTAATTATTAATGAGAATAATAAATGGGATAATAATAATAATATTTATGGGAAAATTTCAGCTGAAAATTTTGCCTATAAATATACCATTATAAACCCTATTTTTATCCAACCCCAAAATTTTATAAAACCTAATTCTCTCCACCTCCTCCTCCTCCTTAACGTCGTTTTCTTGGTGGATACCGGTGGAGTGCTTCACGTTTGAGGAGCAACTGCTAAGGATCTCCGAACGTTGCTTTTGGATCGCATATTAAAGGTTAGTAATCGATCCCTATGTTTTTACCACGATTTATATGCTTTTATTTGGATTTTTTATGTGTAAAAGTGTTTTACCATGCCTCCGCTGCGATTAAAATCCAACAATGGTATCAGAGCTTAGGTTGTATGCATATAGATCTGTGGTAAAAATTTCAGAATTTTATGTGCTTGTATGAATTAATTATGATTTTTACAAGTTATATCATGGATTAATTTTGTCTGATGAGAAATCGTTTCTCAGAATAATTTTGAATATTGATCTGGGTTCTACAAGTGTTGTAGATCGTCTGGGTATTTTTCTTATAATTTTATGATGTATAGATTTTTTATTATGAATTTTTGAAGTTCTTGTAATTAAATTCGTAATTAAATAAAGATATATATATGAAATTGTAAGTATGTATATATATTTGTACATCTGCATCTGTTGTACTGTTTGTTGAATGCACGGAAAGAAGGAACAGTCAGGTACGGCGGCACGCTAATCGAGAAAACGGCAGAAACGGTACGGCGCGTGCAGCGCAGGCAGGAAATAAGGGGTGTCGCGCATTCCGGGAATGCGTTACACCCTGTGGCGCATTCACGGAATGCGTTACACCTTTTAATGGCTTAAAAGGGTTGTAACGCATCACCGGAATGCGTTACAGGGCTTGTAACGCGTTCCTGTAATGCGTTACAGCCCATCTGTTATTTTTAAATTTGATTTCTGGGAGTTTCGTAACTCCGTTTTGGGCGTGCAATATATCTTTGGATTCGTTTTTCCGAAACGGATCTAACGGAGTGATCAAATTTTAGTTTATATAAAAGTTTTGAACTGTTTATATTTCCAGAAGTGTTTTAAAGCTGTTTTTGATCGTTTGAATTGCTTTTAAATGCTTCATGTGATACATAGAGATGTATAATGCTTAGACCAATATGATAGATGATGTAACATGCCTACCTTGATGTTTATTCATGTTGATATATGTGATATATGCTTAGTTTATCATGCGATGATAGATTTTGGTGAACTTAAATGAACATAAGGCGTTTGTTAGATAACCTAGTATAGTGAAATTGTTTCATAACCTTAATAACAATATTATGAATACAATCATGAGATTCTTGTGTTTATGAAACACGTAATTGAATATGAATTTTCAATATGAGAGAAAGGATGATTCTGTCAACAACAGATTTCTATCTGTAAGAAAGGGTTATTAAGTGACGCCTCTTGACAATGCTCCACCCGATCTGGGAATCATCTGATTATTGATTATTGATTTGAAATATTTAATTTAAAAGGAAGAATCTCTTTATAATATGATTATGATTGTAACGTAATATAATCCCTCTAAAATTAAATAATATCAATTAGTAATTGGCCAATGATACAACGGGCTTGTGTCGGTCATAGCCTTCCAACATGATAGAAAGTAGTTCTTATTTTTAAATCATTGTCGTTTCGTGCCACAGCCGAGGGCTTTGATTTCGAAATAAGAAATACTTGTCTATTACATAGAGATGTGTACATTGAATAAGAATCTAAAGGTCGGTACGTGCCACAGCCGTGGGCCTTTGGGGACTGATTCAATTGTAGGAAATGTTGGGTTAGACTTGACTTAAAATATTGAGTTTGTCGTGCCACAACCGTGACTCAATTATTCAAGAGGCTAAAGTTTGATTAGGGAATAACATAAGATGTAATTGACAATAGTTGTCTGCCTATTGAACATTACATGGCGGTTCGTGCTACATCCGGGGTTGTGTAATGGAATGTAGGATCCCTATTCTCACTAGCATTATGAATGCTTAATTTTTCACGTAGGGGGTTTAATAAATTAGATAAAATAGTGGGAGCCACTTATGAATAAAGACCCGATTCATATAGTGTTTTAAAATGAAATCGAATATTTGCTAAGTGTTGTTATGTGTTTATCATTTACAGATTTACAATATACATTATGTCTTCTGCACTATCACTCAGGAGCATACTAGATGCTCACAAATTGACTGGTCCTAATTATACTGACTGGCTTCGAAACTTGAGAATTGTTCTCAAGATTGAGAAGCTGGAATACGTGATTGACTCACCTAAGCCTACTGAACCTGCTAGTGATGCACATAATGATGAACATGTTGTGTATCATAGGTGGATAGATGATGCAAATATTGCTCAATGCATCATGCTAGCTTCCATGAACATTGAGCTACAGAAGCAACATGAGCATATGGATGCTCACACTATCCTCATGCATCTACAAGAGTTGTATGATGTGGCAGGGAGGACAACTCGATATGAGATATCGAAGGAGCTGTTCGGTTGTAGGATGTCTGAGGGAACATCTGTGAATGACCATATACTTAAGATGGTCAATTTGATTGAACGTCTTGGACAACTTGGTTTTGCCATGGATGGGGAGCTGAGCCAAGACTTGGTCTTGCAATCGCTTCCGAGTTCGTTCTCGCAGTTTGTTGTGAACTTTCACATGAATAAGTTGGATGTCAGCCTGCCTGAACTCCACAACATGTTGAAGACTGCGGAATCGAATTTTTCCCCTAAGAAGAGTTCTGTTCTTCTAATTGGTGAAGGTTCCAATCCTAAGAAAAGGAAGAGGAACCCTTCCAAGAAGAAGAAAGTAGGTGAGAAAACGCCGGTTCCACCAAAAGCTGAAGACCCCAAGAGCAAAGTTGTTTGCTTTCACTGTAACAAGGTGGGGCACTGGAAGAGGAACTGCAAGGTTTACCTTGCAGAATTGAAGAAGAAGAAGGGTAGTGAGACTACCGCTTCTGATTCAGGTATGTTCATGATAGAAGTGAATATGTCATTAAATCAAATTTCTACTTAGGTATTAAATACCGCCTGTGGTTCTCATATCTGCAATTTGTTGCGGGGACTAAGGATAATTAGGACTCTTGAAGAAGAGGAGGTGATTCTACTGATGGGAAATGGAGCAAGGGTTGCTGCTGTAGATGTAGAATCATTTCATTTACATATGCCTATGGGCAAGACTATTGTTTTAAATAATTGTTATTTTGTTCCCTCGATTGTGAGGAATATTATTCCCATGTTAGACTTGGCTGGATTTTCATTTATTATTGAGAATAATGAATGTTCTATTCTTAGAGATAATATTCTTTATGGACGTGGTGCTTGAAATAATGGTCTGTAGATATGTGACATAATTTACTTCAGATTGAACAAACTAATAAAAGAAAAGGGATGATGAAAATCTCACTTTATTGTGGCACTGCAGTCTCCATTTAGTAGACATGGAAAAAGGACTGCAAATTTGCTAGGAATGGTGCACACAGATGTATGTGGACCAATGTCTACGCAAACCATGGGTGGATTTTCATACTTCATTACTTTCATGGATAATAGATCTAGATTCAGATATGTGTTTGATGAAACACAAGTCTGAAGCCTTTGAAAAGTTCAAAGAGTATAAGTATGAAGTTGAGAAACAAACCAAACATACTATTATAATTCTTCAATTAGATCGAGATGGTGAATACTTGAATGGAGAGTTTCTGGATTATCTTAAAGTAAATGGTATAGTCTCCCATTGGACGCCTCCAGATTGGTATCTGAAAGGAGAAATCGAACTTTGTTAGACATAGTTCGGTCCATGATGAGCTATGCAAATCTTCCAGTATTCCTATGGGGTTATGCATTGGAAACCTCAGCATACTTACTGAATAAGGTGCCTTCCAAAATCTGTTCCTCAAACTTCGTATGAGATATGGAAAGAAAGGAAACCGAGTCTTAAACACGTTAAGATTTGGGGATGTCCAGCTTATGTCAAGAAAGTTGACCCAGATAAGCTGGAATATCGATCCGTAAAATGTAGTTTTGTGGGATATCCTAAAGAGACTTTAGGGTATTACTTTTACACCGATCATCGGGTGTTTGTCTCCAGACATGCTACCTTCTTGGAAAAGGAGTTTATCCTTGAAGGAAATAGTGGGAGCAAAATTGAACTTGATGAAGTTCAAGAAGCACAAACTGCTACGGATCAAGTGGAAACACCTGTTCTGACTGAACAACCTTTTGTGGAACAGCCCATTCATAGGTCAGGGAGAGTGTCTCGCCAACCTGAGAGGTAATATGGCCTTGTCATTGAGAATGACAATGAGTTGTCGATCATTGATGATGACGACCCTGTGACCTATAATGAGGCTATGAGTAGTGTTGACTCAGAGAAATGGCATAGTGCCATGAAATCCGAAAAGGAATCAATGTATACGGTATACGAAAGAATGATTAGAGCAGATGGCCAGGTGGAGACCTATAAGGCCAGGCTTGTGGCAAAAGGATTCAAACAAAGGCAATGGATTGACTTTGATGAAACCTTTTACCTGTAGCCCTGTTAAAATCAGTTCGGATTTTGCTTGCGATTGCCGCTTACTACGACTATGAGATCTGGCAAATAGCCAGATGGTTTTCTTTCCAAGAGAAAAGAAAACCTAGTGTGTAAGCTGCTGCGAACCATATGTGGTTTAAAGCAAGCTTCTCGAAAGATGAAACATTCGTTTTGATGAGACAATCAAAGAGTTTGATTTTATCAAAAACGTAGATGAATCATGCGTCTACAAAAGGGTTAGTGGGAGCGCGGTAACATTTCTTATATTGTATTGAATTAGAGTTGACACACATAACAACATAGCAGACCCACTCACAAACCTACTTTATGAAAGTCACTTTGATCGTCATAAAGATAAGATGGGTATTAGATACCAGAGTGATTGGCTTTAGTACAAGTGGGAGATTGAAAGGAATATGTCCTAAGTCCAATCATGTATTAGGATTTAGGAATAACTTCCTGTGTAATCTGTTTTGATTTCATTGATATTAATAAAAGACTTGTTTTGTTTTTATTACGGGCTCTATCTATTTAAGTGTTTAAATAAGATATACCATAGTTTAGAGTAAAGCTTTTTATGGATTATGATGAGATCATAATAATGAGACCTAAAAGATGATAACTCTAAACTTAAATAGTTCCTGATAATAGGATTACTAACTAGTAATTAATAATCCGCAAAGATCGGTACATACTATGCTTGCTTCATTATGAAGGATGTCTGTTCTCATAGACATTTGTGTGGTGACACTATAGCTAGTATGTAGGTGCTTATTATAGAATAAGTTCACTGAACATGACTCGCACAGCTGAATAACTGATGGAGTTCACTCACGTGTCAGCAGTTGTTCACATAGTGATAGTTGTACAAGTATCCTTAGACTTGAGGTCATCATAGTCATCTTGTGTACACTGAACTATGTTTTGGTTTAGTTCTTAGTCTCCAGGGACAATTATTAGGGCTCTACTGGGTATAGGAATTTGTACACGAAGATAGTGTATGATCAATAAAGGATCTACCCCTTCTAGTGAAGGAAGCGAATGTTCAAGGCTGATCCACTTATGCTAGTTCAGGAATCTCTGGCCAGAGTGAATGAAATTAGAAAGGAGTTTCTAATTTACATAGAACTGAGCATAGTAAATGGTAAGCAAGTGATTAAATTAGATAGGCTTGACACGAGATCCATGCCTTGTATCTAATCAGGACATTGTAGGGTAGAAGGAGTTTATTGTGCGATAACTATTCACTAAATAGGTTCTTGGTATTCTAAGCAGTGAATTCATATTATCCGGATAGTCGCGATATGCTGAAAAGTATCCCTCACGATGTAGAATAAATGTGATTAATTAATTAATTATATTTAATAAATTAGAGAATTTATATAAATAATGATAAAATAGTTTATTATTATTATTTATTTCTACTACCGGCTTAATATTGAACCTACAGGGTCACACCATAAAAAGAGAATGATTTAATGGTGGAGGAATTAATTAATAATGGCTAATAATTATTTATTTGTGAAATAAATAATTAATTGGCAAATTTAATAATTGATTAAATGAGATTTAATTGATTATAAATGAATTAAGAAAAGTTCTTAATATTATTAATTAAGGATTTAATTTTTGGAAATTAAATCAAGAGAGAAAATTATTTCTAAAGTGTTTAGAAAAAGGATTAATAATTAAAAAGTGTTTTAATTATTAATGAGAATAATAAATGGGATAATAATAATAATATTTATGGGAAAATTTCAGCTGAAAATTTTTCCTATAAATATACTATTATAAACCCTATTTTTATCCAACCCCAAAATTTTATAAAACCTAATTCTCTCCACCTCCTCCTCCTCCTTAACATCGTTTTCTTGGTGGATACCGGTGGAGTGCTTCACGTTTGAGGAGCAACTGCTAAGGATCTCCGAACGTTGCTTTTGGATCGCATATTAAAGGTTAGTAATCGATCCCTATGTTTTTACCACGATTTATATGCTTTTATTTGGATTTTTTTATGTCTAAAAGTGTTTTACCAAGCCTCCGCTGCAATTAAAATCCAACACAACTATGGTGGAAGAATCAACTTGGCATGTTTAAACATAACAAACCTAAGGAAGGAGTGATCCTTTGTGTTTGATTCTATAGTAAGGGCCTTCACATGCAGGAAGATAGGGTATGACAACATTTCAAGTGTGGTGCAGAAGTTGGTGTTCTCAATAGCCCACAACAGGCACTTAAATATTGGTCTATTGATCCTGGAAGAACTTGCAACCAGGCTGACCATGCCCCAATCTGCTAGAGGTAAGGAAATTTTCTTTCCTAGATTTATTATGTCTACCTTAAATTATAAGGTATCAGACATATATTTGTTGAATCGTATAGACAATACTAAAATAGGCAATTGTAAGTAAGTGTCTAAAATTATATTTGGTTCACTTACTACAAAGAATAAGGTCAATGTGAGTCTGAAAATCACTCCATTCATGATGGAGAGGTTTAGAACTTACCCTTACCCTATGCCTGATATGAGATCAAATACTTAACCTAGTACAACTATGGTCCCTGAACCTGTAGAAGATCAAATACAGGAAAACCAACAGGGGCCTTCCCAAGCTGAGACCATTTCTTCAAAATAAATAGAAACTAGGAAGCCAACCACTTCATCCTCTCAAAATGATAAAGTAAGTAAAAATAAGAGAAATGATATAACCCTTACAGTAATGAATGAGAGTGGCGAGGAACAAACACCAATTGAGTCACCTTTGGTCAGAAAAACAAAGAAGGCTAAGAAAATTGAGTTGACCACTCAAGCCACCTCTGTATCCTCCCAAAAGGATACAGTTGTACAAATGGGGACATAACAGATTCTAGAGACATCCTCTCAACAGGGTGTTTCTATTGAAAAGAGCATTTTCCCCAATGCACCTTGTAAGGAGTCTGCACAGCCAACACTTGAACAAATCCAAGTGTACGGTAGGAGAAATAAGGATGGCACACACAAAGAGAGCACATCCCTTGAAGCCCCCTTATCCATTCGGGGGAGCTGCCAACACTCAATCCTGAGCTTCAAAATCTTATATCTAACATTTCTTCCTCCTACACTGAAATACTTGAATCAAGTCCTCAATTGTTACCCCAATCAAGTGACTTGGTTCAAGAAACCTTGTTCACCACCCAGAAACCATAATTAGTTGATGAGAGGTTACATGTTGGGGTAGACCTTGATGACACCAACACAAACATGGGAGATTTATTAGTTTTTACTGAAGACCCCATGGAGTTTACAAATGCACTTTCATGTGCAAATCAATCTTCACAGACTGTTAGGTTTTGAGGGTAGTACTCTTGAGGGGGAGTTATCTAAATCCTCTTCAATTTAATTGGAGGTACTTGTTCCGGGAACAACTCCCCTCACAACCCTGGCCAAAATTGCTTTGACAATTGAAGTTGTGAGTACAATTGCCAATGATCCTGTCATAGAGGAGGCAAGAATATCACATTCAAGTGACAGTGTGGTGCAAGACACAAAAGGGTTTTAGGTTGTTGCAAATAACGGTAGCACAGTCAAGTCCCCTCCAATTCAAATGGAGGTTCCACAGTCAAGTCCCCTCCAATTCAAATGGAGGTTCCCACAACTGGCGAGGAACAACACCCTGTCATAAACACAGAGAAATCTGTGAGTCAAACTGTGACTTCTGTCACAGGTGGTTATGATCCCTCACATCAACCATCAACCCCACAACCTCAACAACCACACTTCCTCTCACAATGACTGCAAACAACTGACTCTTAACCTCCATCTGTGGATGATCTTCTTATTGAGCAAATTTTTTGGATTAGCAAATATCTCACAACATCTACTTACTTCAGCTATGAGCAATCAGGACTATCAAACCATTATGCTAACACACAATAAAGAAGTTGAAAAACAGAGGGAGAAAATTGTAAATGATGCACAAAAAGATGGGAATGTAGATGCATGGCCATCCAAAGATTTTGTTTTGGAGATGAATCAAGTCGGGATGAATATATCACTATTCTTGGAAGCAATGCCAAGGCCTTGACTCCACAGAATGTTTATGATGCAGTCACTGAAGTTTACAAAGCTCTGCTCAAGGCTTTTCACCTCTTTGGTAAATCTCTAGAAGTAAAAATGACTGGTCATGAAGAAAAGATAAGGAAGCTGGTGAATGAGAAAATGGATGAGATCATACCATCTCAAGTTAAGATCACCTCCAAGTTTAAACATTTTGTTGATCAAATGGAAAGGTTTGATCTGACTTCTGTGGAAAAAGATGTCAAAAATTTGAGACAAACTTTCATTGCTCTTCTTGAAGTGGTCCAACAACAAATCACCAATTCAAATGACAGAAAGCTCAAGCTGGACCAACTTACCAAACCAGATATGAGCCTTTTGTATTGCTTATGGATGGTATCAAACAGGTTGTGGAAGCAAATTTTGGTTCTTCAATATCTACAAGCTCTCATCAACCTGTCTCAACATCTACAAACCTTCAAATCCAGTCTCTTCAACAACAAGTCTCAAACTTGCAGTCTTCAAATGACTCACTCACAGCACATGTACATGCTCTCACCTCATTGGTGCAGAGTAAACATACAGATATACAAACCTTGGTAGACTCCCACAACCACCTATAAATGCAAAATGTTGTGGCTTTGGGAGCTATCATGGGCAAGCTTAACATTCCTCTGCCTGCACTTCCAGAAGCTGTGAGGCCTAAAATTCCTACTCCCCTTCTCATGTCTTCCAACAAGACTAAGGGGGGGATAGAGGCTAGATTGTTAAGATCATCATCTACTCAAACTGTCCAAGCTGCTGAAAAGAGCAAAAGTTAAGAAGTTGATATTGTAATGGAGAGGCTTATTAGAGCAGCTGAGGGACCTAGTCTGAGAAGGGAATTTGATGAATTGCTCAAGGATCTCAGGGCTTCCCTTAATAACAAAGGGCATCTGAGTTTGACATCCTGATAAACAAAGTCAAAAGGGTGATTCCTGAAGATACTCAATTGCTAACTGATTTGAAAAATGCTCAAGTGGCTGTTTTTCCTGAAGTATATGTGTAACCAAGCAAGGGAGTGGCATACATCTGTCCTACCACCAAACATTACAAACACTTCCAGATTCCCAAGCAATATGTCATGGCCAACAAAAAGCTAATTATGATTCTGGAGACTGAGTTGAAGGTCAAGCAAAATAAGACTGTTGAAGATGAAGAGATGATCAAGTTGTTGGGGAGATATTTGATAAATTCTGAAGCCAGCTTGCCTAAAACTCAAATCAATATGGATAACTTGGATGATGATGAGCAGAAGAAAGATGATCAAAAACCTTCTAGCTCAAATCTAAGTCAATCCTCTAAGGCAACTGGAAGCAAAGATAAGAAGAAGGAGGAGGAGAGGAGAGGTGAGGAGAGAAGAAAAAAGAAAGAGGACAATTCAGGACCACAACAACAAATCCTAAAAATCCAAACAAATCAAGTTCAACCTTCAAAGCCAACAAACTCATATACTGAACCTCATCTGTAATAATCCCAATTTTTGGGAAATTTTTGAAACCCTTATGAATAGTGTTTTTGCTGAATGAGAAAACTTTTCATGCCACACTATGTAGGGGTTCTGATATGGATATTCTGAGATTTTATTAGTACTTTATATGGGATATAAGTGTATGTAAAGATCGTCAGAATCCAAATCCGAACACTTTGATTTTCCCGGAAATCCAATAGATACGGAAAGAATTGAGTATAAGGTAACAGGATAAAAAGGATTTAAATTAAAGGATTATAGGAGAGGATCATAAAAGGAATATAATATATTGAGAAAGGTTAAGAGAACCTAAGTAATAAGATCCCGGGTATGATCCCTCAAACGATAAACGAGAACGAAAGATAAGCGAACCGTAAAACAAATAAGTGACCAAGAGACAAGCTTGTATAAGAAGCCAGGGATTGTGACATCATCAAACCACAAGGTGTGGACAAGTGGGAGCATTATGACATGTGCAAGGTGACATAGGCATGACAAGAAAGGAAGGAGATGTGGTAACTTTTTAACCACACAAAACCAAGGGCAACTAGGTAATTCACTAAAACAAACAACAAAAATCAACCAACCAAAAGCAAATCAAGCCAAAACACAAAATTCTCTCTTCTTCTTCTTCATGCTCTCGGGTGGTTTTCTTAAAAAATGAAAGTCCAAGCTCCTCCACTTACTATTTAGCAAGGTAATTATCTAAGCTTCCCCATGGATAGTTACATACTTCCTATAAGTTTAAGCTTCTAATTCCAAGCCAATCTTTTTCTATAAATCATGAAAGAAGATGGTGAATAGTGTTTTCAAGAACTAAAATTTGTGTTCTTGAAGTTTTGTTTAGATTAAGCTTGGATAAGGACTTTAAGGGTGATTCCAAGCCATTCTCTTGATTCTCCACTCTCCAAGGAAGGTATAACTTCTCAAACCCTTAGTATTAAGTTTTGTTGGTTTGGATTTCATAATGTTAGATGATGGGTTAGTGTAATGAGTGCGTACTCATGATAGAGCTTTGTTTAGTAAGTGGTTTTGTTGATTTTGGAGTTAGGAGTGATGCTTGTTAGATTTGAAGTTCTTGGTCACATTTTTGACTTGGTGTAGATGAATAAATTGGTAATATTGAGTTGATTTGGGGCTGTTGTGGTGTAGTTTAATTGGAGGTTTGATTGGGTTGTGAATTGGAGTTGAAATTGTGGTTGATTGAATTGGTTTAAATTTGGGAAATCGCGTAAATATAGCCGTCGTAACGTCCGATTTTCTTTGGACTGTTTTTGTGCATAGCATTAGGACCCGAGAACCCCCTGCTATATTATGACCACTGCCATGTTTAGATAGCTCATGTTACGAGCTTCGTTTTGATATGTAGTTCGTTCGATTCCGACGCACGGTTTAGGAGAAACGACCGTTTCAAGTAACGGCGTTTCGCGAACGAAACTTTTCCCCTCACCTTACTTTGAAACATAGGTTAAAGACCAAAAAGGGTTAATTAATGTATGAAACATTTATGGTAAGTGTGTTAGGCAGTTGGTAAGACACTCGCGAAGGAATCGCTTTAAAACTCGTAAAGGTTAAATTATTAAAAATGGTGGAGCCGAGGGTACCCGAGTGACTTAAGCGAATCAGTGAGCGCAAAACAAGCGTTAGAGTCTAAGTTAGTTAAAGTATAGATTTACAAGTGACTTTGGTTTAATTCCAACTTACTTGTTGCTTATAGGTTACCAGACTCGTCCCGAGCCATTCGTAACCCCCAGTCGCTCAGGCAAGTTTTCTACCCGTTATACTGTTGTTGTGATGTATATGTGTATATGCATGATCTTGCGATAAATGCATATTGGTTATTTAGCAAATTCTTGCGATATATTGTAGCATGTGATATGGTATATATGCATGCCTGCTTCATATTCTTGAAATATATATCTGTTGGTTCAGTTGATAATACCTATGCTAGAGAATAACGGTAACTTGCATATACCCTTAGTATAGCGACCCAAAGGTGAAAATATTTTTCTAAAACCGGGAGTCGAGGATCCCGAGTAGATTTTGTATATATGGATATGGATATATATATATATATATTTATATATATATATGGTTATAGTTTTCCAAACTATTAATCGAATAAGGTTTATTCTATAACTTTAACTTTATTTATTTATTTGAATATTATTTCGATTATTATTCGAGGGCTTATGACTCTTTTATATTATTTATTGAATATTATTTGAATATTCATTCGAAGGCTTATGACTCTGTTTATATTATTTAATGAATATTATTTGAATATTCATTTGAGGATCTATGACTCCGATTATTTGCTGAAATATATTCTTTATTTTATTAAAGAATAAGGTGTTAATAATCAAACTTATTTTCGATTATTCAAATAAAGATAATACTTTCATATAAGTATATCTTTGGTTATTTAATACTCATTTCAAGTATAAGTTTTAATACTTCTACTTCAATTATTTTTATAAAGATTATTCTTTATGGGAATATTATTTAAATAATAATATTCAGTCATTTTCTAAATATTATGGGGACTGATTTACTTCATTAAATCAGCTTTACTCCAAACACTCTTTAAAGTATTTTCGAGTCTTCAAAATGATTTTTAAAAGTCAGAGCGGATCCCAAAACTCATTTTTATATTTAAGATCTTCCTTTTTAAGGGGATTTAAATACTCGCTCAAAACCTGGGGAATCCGGCTATGTGGTGTATTTTATATTCGCAACGAGGTTGCAGTTTTGGTAAATGAATTGATTACTTGCCCAACGTTCGGGAAGTAAGCCCATCTAATTGAGTCGGCATAAGCGACAGGCCGGGGTACGGTCTATGAAATTGTAAGTGGCTGGGTGGCAGTCCATCAACGCGTGAGGGGCCGGGTAACGGTCTAGCGCGAGGTCCTAATGCGGCCAGGGTGATGACCGGTGAGGAATTCATCCATCTACAGTAGAAAAGGTTACTTATTGGTATCTTTGCCTGATCAGCAAGATATCTGGTTTATGCCAAAATTCTTTTCCTTTCCAAAATTCATTGGATGTTTCAAACTCTGTTCATACTTTACATAACAGAGGTTCCAGGAAATGTTTAAGAGATATATATATGTGGATATATATATATCGGGACTAAATAAAGTATCTCGTAACTTTATTTCATTCAATAATATTTCAAAGATTGAATCTATTCAAATCTTGTCTTGTAGTCTCATCTATGTGATGAACTTTTGAAACTGATTATAACTTGAACGGTGGTAGTTCAAGTAGTATTGGGAAAGATATAAGTATATTGGGGTATTTGGTAACCTCATCTTTTAAACTTATATCTAATTAATAATTGTCTTATGAATGACAAAGATTTTCAGAAAAACGTTGAAACAAGGTTAGATATATGAGATCACCTTGCAACGATATTTTTTTATACAGTTTTACACTGGGACTTTGTGTATATTATGCATGGAAGAGGACTTCCAATATTTTGAAAAGTATATATGTATATATACTGAATATTTTGCGACTTCATCGCATTAAGATATCAAACTTGGTTCATTTCTTTTGACCAAGACTTTCATGAGTATTATGAGTAGGCTCATATATTGTAAATCATTATACATATTATTTTGGTGGGCTTGCTGCTCACCCTTGCTTTATTTCTTCATCACACAACAACAGTTAGGAAAGATGGCCAGACTCCAGCAGACCCAGCGTAAGCGCATGGGAAGCGTCCCGCGTCTTCCCGTTGATGTTGTAGCTGCTATAGCTGCAGAGGTAGATCTATTGTAGATCAGACCATCTACTTTTGAGAATCAATTATGTATAATTATAACTTGTGGCAGATAATGGCAATTAACTGTAAATTTATCAAGTAATCATTTTGGGTTGTAATAACTTTTAAATTGTGGATTCAAAGACTTGTACTTATTTAAATTTCATCTCTGAGACTATAACGGGTTGTGGTGTGTGTTAGTATGGGGTCACAGCATAAGGTTATTTATTATTAATTAAGTGAAGTGATATTGTGGAAAGAAAGACCGTGACGACTCGGATCCCCGACCCCGGATCTGGGGGTGTTACAGAAATGGTATCAGAGCTAAGCGTTATAAACCTCAGAGATGATGGGACGTTAAGATAATAAGTTCACTAAGATAATAAGAACTCTTGCCAAGTTCATAGTCGGACTACCTAACGTAGTACTGACAGTTAAAACCCTTATGGGAACCCTTATAAATGTAGCGATAGAAGCGTAGTTCGTTATCGTATATGGTAGCGGGACTCCGAATCCTGAAGTTGAGGAACATCAACGCGATGATGTTTTATTATTTATTGGGGATCAGATTATGGATCCGATAGAGCGTCCTAACGCGGGACCAGATGATGTTGATATTGAGGATGTAGCGGTTGAGGATGTTGTCCTAGAAGGGATAGTTGCTGAGGAGGATCCCATGGAGGATCCTGACAAGAATGAATAAAGGACCACTGAGGAATTGATGACCATGGTTAGGGCAACTACCAGAGGTAGGATTGGCCGGTCACTACCAGAGGTTCGTTCAAGTTGTAAAGATAGTAGCCCCTTTAACGCGGCTTACTCGTAAGACTGAGAAGTTCGAATGGACAGAGAAATGCGAGAACAGCTTTCAAGAACTGAAGCAGAGGTTGGTGATGGCCCCTATGCTGGCGTTGCCGGATGGAAAAAGGAGATTTTGTGATTTGTAAGTGACGCTTCGCATAAGGAATTAGGGTGCTTCTTAGCACAGCAAGATAATCGCGTCTGCGTCAAGACAATTAAGGTAATATGAAATTCGATATCCCCGCCCATGAGCTTAGGCTCGTGGCAATAGTTTTACCCTAAAGATTGGAGGCACTACTTGTATGGAGAGAAGTGCGAGAATTACCTAAGCCATAAGTGCTCTAGTACATTCTTACGTAGAAAGAGCTCAACATACGCCAGAGGAGGCAGTTAGAGCTAATCAAGAATTATGATTGGGAGATTCTTTATCATTCGGGGAAAGCCAATGTGGTGGCTGATGCCCTTAGTAAAAAGGAGAGACTCAAGATGATAATGTCTTTGGGAGAGTTTATAAGAGATTTTGAGAAAATGGAAATAGTAGTGAAGGTAACCGGAGCCGGTACCGAAAAGCTGTTTGAGATAGCAATACAGCCCGAATTATTGGAAAAGATCATATTGTGCCAGAAAAAGTTATGAATGAAGGCAGAGAGCCAACAAATAGATAAGAGGTTAATACCGAGAAAGATGAGAAGGGAATAATGAGGTATTCCTACAGAATTTGGGTTCCAAATGTTCAAGAGCTTAAAGATGAGATCTTAGATGAAAGCTAGTTTGAGGAATAAGATTTAGAGCAAACCCTGAACGTGATAGTCAGGGAGGTCGCCATCAAGATAGAAGGAACCCATGACATAATGGAGTGGAAAATGAGGATTTTAAATTAAAAGATGACCCCAATTATGGGGAGTAGGATGAAACATTTCATACTAAGGAAACAAAAAGTCGAGTAAGGAAAGGAGACCCGAGATGGTACCCCTATACGGCAATTCATGGACCTGTCTAAAGAGAACTTAGACTATTATCCCCAACCACCACCCTGAGGAGACAGTTAGGTGAGAAATTCTTTCAGGACCTTTAATTCGCTAAGCTCTCAGAGTTCCAAGGAACAGGATGACCCAGCCGAGGCAAGAGCCTGGCTAAAGGAAATATAGGAATCATTTGAGATTCAAAATGATTGATGAACCACAAAAGACTGTTTTTATCACTCACCCTCCTAAGAGAGAGACCACCCGCTGGTGAAAGGCCAAGGAAGGCACGGAGCAAGAGATTATAATAAACTGATTTAAGTTCAGTCAATTGTTTTCAGGAAAGTACTTCCCAAGGTTATGGAGATAATGTAAAAGCTTTAGAGCCATAACAAAGGCAGACGAGTATGATGAATTATGAATCTAAGCTGTAAAAGTTGTTAAGATTCGTTCTGAAGACGCGAATCCAGAATGACGGGATATTTGAAATCAATGCTTATGTTGTGTTGGTTCATGAAATAATGATAAGAGAAAGGAAAATAAAAAGGAATTGAAGTGGAAAGGAATAAAAAGGCAACAGAGTTTGAGGAATGATAAGGGAGTTGGGTATGAGGAAACCCTAAAGACTCCTATTAATAGAAATAGAAAAGTATATGATCGTCAGGATGAGGGTGATTCACCATGAGTTAAAGTTGACGGTTGAAGGCATACGAGATGCATATATTTTATCCCCTTTAAGTTGGGAGGATTCGAGGAAACATTGAGATAGTTCGAAGGATAAACAATGAGACGCGGATAGACTGAGGAGACAAGGAAGTAAGAAACTAGGAAAATTGGATGAAGGAAGTGACCTTCAAGAATGTGAAGTGTAAGACCGGTGGCATGATACCCAGAAAGGGAGACGCCAGGTATGAAAGATATCCCAACATTGAGATGACTGTTGAGATAAACAACAAAAGTAAATAAGGATTTATTAAGAAGAAGTTCACGTTGAACACGACCAATATCTTCCAGATCATCCATGTGATCATTACCAAATCAGGAAAGACAAGCGGATAACCGTTGTTATCTTTTGGAGGCCATATGGATTGACCTCAATTTGAATAAGGATGCTATTATGAAGTTAGGTATAGACTATCGAGGTGGAAATGATTGAACAAGATACCCTTATCAGGGATATATGACTTTATTTATCCATGGAAGGATGCTTGTACCTTTTTAGAGGTGGAATTAAGGATAGAACATCGGTAACTTAAAACGAATCCTAGGGGAATGCATAAAGGTTGGCATTTCACCCTTAATAGGGATAGTATGAGTTTTGACAGTATGAATTGGAAAGGATTAAGGTAACAATAACCTTTAAGAATTAGTGGAGAAATTTTTCAGATGTATATAGACAATGGTTCTAGTAATAGTGAATGGTATTTTGACATGCCCTGTATCTAGGGAATACAGGAGGAACGATTGAAGGATAACCTTAGAGGTTTTACAAGGAGAAAGGTAATATTCAAAATTCTCAAGAATAAAAATGTTGATAAAAGAAATATGACGTAATTATAATGATGCCAAGTGGGGCACGTGTTAAACCACGAGAAAGTATGGATCGAACCAGTAAAGGTCGAAATTGTTCAGGGCAATTAGGACTTAAAAAAAAAAAAGATGTTCTAATTATGATTGAGAGTCAGTCATGACAGTGATTAACCTCTAAAGACTGAGGCAATAACTTATGGAAAAATGGTGATTTTTTTTTACTCATCAGATTTTAAGGAAAGCATTTTCACATAAGCTGTGATTGAAATAAGGTAGAAATTTATTGGAGGTGGTTAATGTGACATTGACTGTAAGGAAATTTTACTATCAGGAAAGGCCAAAGAGGTGGCCGACACTTTAAAGGTAAGAGGATAATTATAGGCGCTCGTGCGAGAGGAATACAGTGATGATGGTTAAAGTTGTGAAGGTTGTATTATGGTTTGGAAGATTGACATTCCTTCTGATGACTGTGCAATACCCGACCGTAATAGTAGTTGGTAAAGGTTTAATTCGCGTAATCGCCATGAACGGGCTATCTATCTTAGGAGGTCCTATCTTGAGATAAGCTAGGACCATGTTTCAAAAAAAGACTAAACAAACCTTTGAGTTAAGTCTTCTATTGAAGGCATATGATTACGAATGATATTAACCTGCTATCGTTGCTTTGATTAAAACTCTTCTGCAATTTTATCTACTTCATGTCATGAAAGTACGTCAGAGTTTGGAGTGTTCTTCATGAATTGTGATTGGTGGTTATGTTAACTCCTTAGGAGAATTAGATACGAGATGTATGGACTCCGTATGGTTAGATATTAAGATTTTATGGAAAAGTGAATGACGACAGTAGGTCAGTGGTGGACCATAGTAAGGCAGCAATGATTCTGCGAGTAATGAGCTGATTACAACCGTGAGAGTTGTATTGGAATGGGTGTTGAGATTGAGTACCACTAATCGGGTCGTGGTAGTGTATAAGTTATCATTGATAAACTAATTAAGTAGAGTATCTACCTAGTGAATTATTATTCTTTCTTATCAATAGAGAGTCGTATTATTATACGAGGAAGGTTGCGGTGCAAGCATAGAATTCTAGTAGCGATGATGTATAGAATGAGATCCCAGATTCGATTTTCGATGTCGAGGGAGTTTCAAAGGTGATTGTGTATAAGCTCGAGGAAGAGCATGGGTCCATAGAATGATGAACGGAATAGAAATATTTAGGCATATGAAATAGGATGCTATAATACTTGATGTTGATATAAATACATATATATTTTGTTCTCCTATGACAAACCTCTATAGTTCAGAGGTAGGTTCCAAGCCAGATATTTTGTGGCAGTATATTTTTTTATATATATACAATTCTCTTCAGTTCGTTCTTTTCTCTTCTTTTCATTTCATGTAATTTGAGAAGAACAACCCTTCGAGAAGGGGAGGTATTGCCGAATGACTGTCTATCTGTGTGATAGAAGCCTAGTAGGATACCAACTATTGTTTAATTGCTTGTCAAGTACTAAAGGCTGGCCACCTTCTGTACTAACTATGCGAGATAACAAGTGTTCATGATCATAGTGATCTCTCAACAAATTCCTTTACTTCTATATGATTGATCAAACTTTGGGAAATAGAAACAGCTGAAAAAGGAGTAATAAAGTTGTGGTAGTATTCGGAATGGAAACACATTCGTGATACTAAGGTTGACGTGGTTATTAAAAGGTTATAGAACGCTAACGAGCAAAAGTATAACCAGTATAATATTAGGAACGGAAGGTAGTAGCGATTACGAACTGGAAAAGAATGGGTATTGAGAAGCAAAAGCTCTAATGCTAAAAGCTATAATGAGAGTCTGTGCAATAGACTTGAAAGAAATTGGAATGATCACTTAACACGGATTGAGTTTTCTTACGACAATAGATCATATGTCAGTATTGAGATATCGCCTTATGAGATCCTTGAGGGAAGACAATATCGATCTCCCTTATGTTAGGATGAAGTTGTAGAGCGCAAGATGCTCGGGCCAGCAGTGGTCTAAAGGACCAAGGATATGATAGATCTAATCAGAGGACGGCTGGTAGTAGCCCAAGATGGACATGATAAGTATGTTGATTTGACACGAAAGGATAAAGAGTACGAAATAGGGGACCTAGTAATGTTATAGGTATCCCTTGGAAAGGATTGATGAGGTTCGGAAAGAAAGGAAAGCTAAGTCTACAATTTGTTGGACCCTTGGATATATTAAGACGTTTGGGAAGTTAGCATATGAGCTAGCCCTAACCCCGAACATGTAGCAGGTCGTAACGTGTTCCACGTATCAATGTTAAGGAAGTGTAATTCGGATGCCAGACAAATAGGGGCATATGAGCGCATAGACATGCAACCAGACGTAACCTATATGGAGCAACCAGGAAGGGTATAGAGTAAAAGGGAATGAGTGCTTAGGAGAAGGGTTATCAAACTAGTAAGAGTTTGATGGTAGAACCACAATGTGGGAAAATTTACTCGAGAGTTAGAAAGTGCAATGCAAAGAGAGTATCCCTATTCATTTTCTATCTGATTCCGGGACGGAATCCTTTTAAGGAGGGGAGACTGTAATAATCCCAATTTTTGGGAAATTTTTGAAACCCTTATGAATAGTGTTTTTGCTGAATGAGAAAACTTTTCATGCCACACTATGTAGGGGTTCTGATATGGATATTCTGAGATTTTATTAGTACTTTATATGGGATATAAGTGTATGTAAAGATCGTCAGAATCCAAATCCGAACACTTTGATTTTCCCGGAAATCCAATAGATACGGAAAGAATTGAGTATAAGGTAACAGGATAAAAAGGATTTAAATTAAAGGATTATAGGAGAGGATCATAAAAGGAATATAATATATTGAGAAAGGTTAAGAGAACCTAAGTAATAAGATCCCGGGTATGATCCCTCAAACGATAAACGAGAACGAAAGAAAAGCGAACCGTAAAACAAATAAGTGACCAAGAGACAAGCTTGTACAAGAAGCCAGGGATTGTGACATCATCAAACCACAAGGTGTGGACAAGTGGGAGCATTATGACATGTGCAAAGTGACATAGGCATGACAAGAAAGGAAGGAGATGTGGTGACTTTTTAACCACACAAAACCAAGGGCAACTAGGTAATTCACTAAAACAAACAACAAAAATCAACCAACCAAAAGCAAATCAAGCCAAAACACAAAATTCTCTCTTCTTCTTCTTCATGCTCTTGGGTGGTTTTCTTAAAAAATGAAAGTCCAAGCTCCTCCACTTACTATTTAGCAAGGTAATTATCTAAGCTTCCCCATGGATAGTTACATACTTCCTATAAGTTTAAGCTTCTAATTCCAAGCCAATCTTTTTCTATAAATCATGAAAGAAGATGGTGAATAGTGTTTTCAAGAACTAAAATTTGTGTTCTTGAAGTTTTGTTTAGATTAAGCTTGGATAAGGACTTTAAGGGTGATTCCAAGCCATTCTCTTGATTCTCCACTCTCCAAGGAAGGTATAACTTCTCAAACCCTTAGTATTAAGTTTTGTTGGTTTGGATTTCATAATGTTAGATGATGGGTTAGTGTAATGAGTGTGTACTCATGATAGAGCTTTGTTTAGTAAGTGGTTTTGTTGATTTTGGAGTTAGGAGTGATGCTTGTTAGATTTGATGTTCTTGGTCACATTTTTGACTTGGTGTAGATGAATAAATTGGTAATATTGAGTTGATTTGGGGCTATTGTGGTGTAGTTTAATTGGAGGTTTGATTGGGTTATGAATTGGAGTTGAAATTGTGGTTGATTGAATTGGTTTAAATTTGGGAAATCGCGTAAATATAGCCGTCGTAACGTCCGATTTTCTTTGGACTGTTTTTGTGCATAGCATTAGGACCCGAGAACCCCCTGCTATATTATGACCACTGCCATGTTTAGATAGCTCATGTTACGAGCTTCGTTTTGATATGTAGTTCGTTCGATTCCGACGCACGGTTTAGGAGAAACGACCGTTTCAAGTAACGGCGTTTCGCGAACGAAACTTTTCCCCTCACCTTACTTTGAAACATAGGTTAAAGAACAAAAAGGGTTAATTAATGTATGAAACATTTATGGTAAGTGTGTTAGGCAGTTGGTAAGACACTCGCGAAGGAATCGCTTTAAAACTCGTAAAGGTTAAATTATTAAAAATGGTGGAGCCGAGGGTACCCGAGTGACTTAAGCGAATCAGTGAGCGCAAAACAAGCGTTAGAGTCTAAGTTAGTTAAAGTATAGATTTACAAGTGACTTTGGTTTAATTCCAACTTACTTGTTGCTTATAGGTTACCAGACTCGTCCCGAGCCATACGTAACCCCCAGTCGCTCAGGCAAGTTTTCTACCCATTATACTGTTGTTGTGATGTATATGTGTATATGCATGATCTTGCGATAAATGCATATTGGTTATTTAGCAAATTCTTGCGATATATTGTAGCATGTGATATGGTATATATGCATGTCTGCTTCATATTCTTGAAATATATATCTGTTGGTTCAGTTGATAATACCTATGCTAGAGAATAACGGTAACTTGCATATACCCTTAGTATAGCGACCCAAAGGTGAAAATATTTTTCTAAAACCGGGAGTCGAGGATCCCGAGTAGATTTTGTATATATGGATATGGATATATATATATATATATATATATATATTTATATATATATATGGTTATAGTTTTCCAAACTATTAATCGAATAAGGTTTATTCTATAACTTTAACTTTATTTATTTATTTGAATATTATTTCGATTATTATTCGAGGGCTTATGACTCTTTTATATTATTTATTGAATATTATTTGAATATTCATTCGAAGGCTTATGACTCTGTTTATATTATTTAATGAATATTATTTGAATATTCATTTGAGGATCTATGACTCCGATTATTTGCTGAAATATATTCTTTATTTTATTAAAGAATAAGGTGTTAATAATCAAACTTATTTTCGATTATTCAAATAAAGATAATACTTTCATATAAGTATATCTTTGGTTATTTAATACTCATTTCAAGTATAAGTTTTAATACTTCTACTTCAATTATTTTTATAAAGATTATTCTTTATGGGAATATTATTTAAATAATAATATTCAGTCATTTTCTAAATATTATGGGGACTGATTTACTTCATTAAATCAGCTTTACTCCAAACACTCTTTAAAGTATTTTCGAGTCTTCAAAATGATTTTTAAAAGTCAGAGCGGATCCCAAAACTCATTTTTATATTTAAGATCTTCCTTTTTAAGGGGATTTAAATACTCGCTCAAAACCTGGGGAATCCGGCTCTGTGGTGTATTTTATATTCGCAACGAGGTTGCAGTTTTGGTAAATGAATTGATTACTTGCCCAACGTTCAGGAAGTAAGCCCATCTAATTGAGTCGGCATAAGCGACAGGCCGGGGTACGGTCTATGAAATTGTAAGTGGCTGGGTGGCAGTCCATCAACGCGTGAGGGGCCGGGTAACGGTCTAGCGCGAGGTCCTAATGCGGCCAGGGTGATGACCGGTGAGGAATTCATCCATCTACAGTAGAAAAGGTTACTTATTGGTATCTTTGCCTGATCAGCAAGATATCTGGTTTATGCCAAAATTCTTTTCCTTTCCAAAATTCATTGGATGTTTCAAACTCTGTTCATACTTTACATAACAGAGGTTCCAGGAAATGTTTAAGAGATATATATATGTGGATATATATATATCGGGACTAAATAAAGTATCTCGTAACTTTATTTCATTCAATAATATTTCAAAGATTGAATCTATTCAAATCTTGTCTTGTAGTCTCATCTATGTGATGAACTTTTGAAACTGATTATAACTTGAACGGTGGTAGTTCAAGTAGTATTGGGAAAGATATAAGTATATTGGGGTATTTGGTAACCTCATCTTTTAAACTTATATCTAATTAATAATTGTCTTATGAATGACAAAGATTTTCAGAAAAACGTTGAAACAAGGTTAGATATATGAGATCACCTTGCAACGATATTTTTTTATACAGTTTTACACTGGGACTTTGTGTATATTATGCATGGAAGAGGACTTCCAATATTTTGAAAAGTATATATGTATATATACTGAATATTTTGCGACTTCATCGCATTAAGATATCAAACTTGGTTCATTTCTTTTGACCAAGACTTTCATGAGTATTATGAGTAGGCTCATATATTGTAAATCATTATACATATTATTTTGGTGGGCTTGCTGCTCACCCTTGCTTTATTTCTTCATCACACAACAACAGTTAGGAAAGATGGCCAGACTCCAGCAGACCCAGCGCAAGCGCGTGGGAAGCGTCCCGCGTCTTCCCGTTGATGTTGTAGCTGCTATAGCTGCAGAGGTAGATCTATTGTAGATCAGACCATCTACTTTTGAGAATCAATTATGTATAATTATAACTTGTGGCAGATAATGGCAATTAACTGTAAATTTATCAAGTAATCATTTTGGGTTGTAATAACTTTTAAATTGTGGATTCAAAGACTTGTACTTATTTAAATTTCATCTCTGAGACTATAACGGGTTGTGGTGTGTGTTAGTATGGGGTCACAGCATAAGGTTATTTATTATTAATTAAGTGAAGTGATATTGTGGAAAGAAAGACCGTGACGACTCGGATCCCCGACCCCGGATCTGGGGGTGTTACATCATCCTACCTCAAAGCCTAAATTCCTATACAAACTGCCAACACCTTTCTAAAAATACCAATCACCTCAAGCCAAACATTTCTCAGGAAAATCACAAACCTACCTTCTATCAATCCATCGCTCAAAATTCACTACAAGTCTATTGGGAGAAAACCTAAGAAAGCTAAATATACTGAAAAAGTACAAGTTACTGAGAGGGCCATCTGGAATTATTTCAAGCAAAGTTATTTTCTACCTCTAAACTGGTGTAATTCAGATGAAGACTACTTTCAACAACTAGCTGTGGAAATAGTCAGAGTTTAGATTGTAACACTAAGGGAAGTAATAATCTACTATGAGGATGGGTCTTTCACATTTCTTGGCTGCAGCTTAATGGACTCCTTCTCTCCCACATAAATCAAAAGAGTGATAGTTTACTGAAGGATGAGGATACTGCTACAAGAGCATGGAGATTTGTTTTAGCTGAATGGTTGATTGTAAGGGAGGAAAGAAGAGTAAGGAATAAAGCTGAATATGAGGAGAGGGATAAGAAGTATGATGAGGAGATTGAAATATATATTAAAAGATCAGAAGAATTCAAGGCAAAAGGGATGAGCAGAATTTTCAAGGATGGAAGATTTCTAAATGTGAAAGCTGGCACATTCTCAAAGTTTAAGATTGATTTACTAGATGGTTATCCAAAGCCAGACATACTCAAATTTGTGGAAGCTCTAAGAGGGACACCAATCATAGAAGAACTTATAATTCTTGTTTACTTAAAGGACCTCATTAGAGAAGAAACAGAAGCAAAAACAGTCTTTGTATAATGCATGTAACTATTTAAACTCAAGAAATCTCCTAATGTATAAATGTTGTAATTGTGAATTGAATAATTAAATCATTTTAATATATTAACTTTATAATCATACCGTGCCCATAATATATGTGTTCTGCAAGACATGTCTGTATTATAACAAGACTAAGTCAAATTGACAGCCCTAAGAATTAGTTGTATATGATAATCTAAATTTGTATTTTATACTGTATTTCTTTGGTCTGTAAAAATGTCAAAGATTAGACTGGAGTATTTTTGTGTAAACAGTCTCAATCCTAAGAATAAACCCTGGAAGAAGATCCAGAAGATCATGTCTCAGAGAAATTATGAAGAAGCTTGGAGTTGGATAAATCTGTTGTAGGAAAAATGTTCTAAGTCAAGATATCTACAAGTCACAGATCAAGTCATATAGAGAAGTCATTCAAGAACTCCAGAATGACTTATTGAGAAGTCCAAAATAGCTTATAGAGAAGTCTCAGAGATATCGACAAGCCAAATGAAGATACGAAGATTGGAGATATCGACAATTCAAATTATCATTAGAGATCTCAGAGATATCAATAAGTCAAAATGTATACAGAGATCTCTGAGACATCGACAAGTCATTTCAGCATTAGAGAACTCATAGATATCGACAAGTCAAAATTAAGATATGAATATTGGATATATCGACTAGTCAATTTTCTCATTAGAGATCTCAGATATCGATAAGTCAACATACTTTTAGAGATCTCAGAGATATCGACAAGTCATTTCCACATACAGAAAATTGGAGACCTCGACAAGCCAAGTTTACTTATAGAGAACTCAGAGACCTCGACAAGTCAAAGACATTTATAGAGAACTCATATATCTTGATAAGCCATTATACTTATCAGATGTAGGTTCTCTATAGATCAAACTTGAGATCTCGATATGAATCTCAAAGTACAGAATGCAGACTGTAATATATAATAGATGATTTCAAAGATTACTGGAGCTAACAATGTCATTAGCATCTATGATCTGAGTGGAAGATTAATGAATAGTTATTTTCAGTAATCAGTTAAGCTTGGGGCCAACCCTAAGTTAGTTGTATTGTTATCTAAATTTATATTCTGTACTTGTAACACTTAAAGTTTGTAAAAATGCAAAGGAGCAGACTTGAGTCTTTTTCCTAAAATAGTATCAAGCCTAAGGATTTTATCTTGAAGAAGATCAAGAAGATCATGCCTCAGGAAGAATTTTGAAGAAGCTTGGAGTTGAATAAATCTATTTGGAGAAAAATGTTCTAAGTCAAGATCTCTACAAGTGACAGATTTAATGTTATAGAGAAGTCATTTGAGAACTCCAGAATGACTTATCGAGAAGTCATTCAAACTCCAGAGAGTACCGACAGATAAGTAATATGAGTGCCTACATGCATGTTTTCTATCTCAAGTAGAGCCTAAGAAAATTGATGAAGCTTTGTTGGATCCTGACTGGATATCTGCCATGCAGGAAGAGCTGAATCAGTTTGAAAGAAGCAAAGTCTGGAAGTTAGTTCCTGCACCAAAGAACAGAAGCATTATTGGAATAAAATGGGTGTTCAGGAACCAAAAGGATGAAAATGGTATAGTTACCAGAAACAAAGAAAGGTTGGTTGCAAAAGGTTACTCACAAGAAGAAGGGATTGATTATGATGAAACTTTTGCTCCTGTTGCAAGACTTGAAGCTATAAGAATTTTTCTAGCATTTGTTGCACATTCAAATCTTAAAGTGTATCAAATGGATGTCAAAAGTGCCTTTCTGAATGGTGAGTTAGAAGAAGAAGTTTATGTGCAACAGCCTCCTGGATTTGAGGATCCAAAATTTCCCAACTTTTTGTATAAGTTACTCAAGGCTCTATATGGACTAAAACAAGCACCTAGAGCTTGGTATGACACACTATCAGATTTCCTATTGAAGCATGGTTTTACTAGAGGAACCATAGACAAGACTCTCTTCTACAAGAAACATGGTAAGATATGATCCTAGTTCAGATCTATGTAGATGATATTATCTTTGGTTCTACTAATGAGAAGTTGTGCCAAAGATTCTCCAAGCTTATGCAAAGTGAATATGAAATGAGTATGATTACTTCCTTAAAGTCAGCCAAAGAAGTGATGGTATCTTCATCAACCAAACTAAATATATCAAGGATCTTTTGAAAATGTTTGGAATGGTTGATTGTTCACCTGCATCCACACCTATGTCTACTGCAACAAGTTTGGATAAAGATAAAAAGGGCAAGAGTGTAGATATCTCAAGCTATAGATGGATGATTGGATCATTGCTTTACTTGACAATAAGTAGACCGGACATCATG